>NC_041381.1:347938620-347943756 GCF_002162155.2 Triticum dicoccoides
CCCTCTCCCCTCTACTACCGCGATCTCTGGCCGTTGTTCAACACCGAGCGGAAGTACGTGGGAGCAATAGTACCGCTCCAGCGGAACTACCGCCTCCCTAACTTGCTCAGTTGTACACAACTTCTAGAACTTCCGTGCTAGCGGAAGTACCGCTCCCCTGAGCGGTATTACCGCTTGTGGATGGGTTGTGAGGGCATAACAGTTGGATTTTATCCCCCACTATATAAGTGAGTCATCTTCCCCCAAGTTGACTTACCTCTTCCTCCCCCAAACTTTATTGTTGCTCATAAGCTCATTCTTGCCCGATCTTTCTCCCTAGCCAATCAAACTTGTTGATTCTTTAGGGATTGCTTGAGAAGGCCTAGATCTACACTTCCACCAAGACAAATTTGATTCACCCCACTAATCTCTTGTGGATCTTGTTATTCTTGGGTGTTTGAGTACCCTAGACGGTTGAGGTCACCTTGGAGCCACATTCCATTGTGGTGAAGCTTCGTGGTGTTGTTGGGAGCCTTGAATTCGGTTGTGGAGAGAGCCCCAACCTTGTTTGTAAAGGTCCGGTTGCCGCCTTCAAGGGCACCACTAGTGGAATCACGGCATTTCGCATTGTGTGAGGGCGGAGAATACGGTGACCCTAGTGGCTTCTTGGGGAGCATTGTGCCTCCACAACACTCCAACGGAGACGTACTTACTCTCAAAGGGAAAGAACTTCAGTAACACATCCTCGTCTCCCCCGATTTCACTTGTGGTTATCTCTTACCTTTATTTTGTGCTTGCTATACTTGTGTTTGTCATCTTGCTTACTTGTGGTGTTGTCTTTGCTAGCATCATATAGGTTGTTCACCTTGTTGCATGTCTAGACAACCTATTTGTTGCTAACCTAATTTATTAGGAAAAGCTAAAAATTGATAGTTGCCTATTCACCCCCTCCCCCCTCTAGTCAACCATATCGATCCTTTCAGTTATAGATAATTATTGCTCTACATTCTTCTAAACAAAATCATCATTGTTTGAAAACTTTTGAGCTTCAAGTCAATTTAGCTCTCAACTTTCACTGTCATGCTATTGTTATTTACTGTTTAAGTTTCTGAATTCATTTCTTAATTGAATATTTAATTCGTTACCTAGTAACCTAAATTGTATTTTCTACATGAATAAATGTACAACAACTGATTTTGTCCAAGTAGTAGTATTCTAGATCATAAACTTGCATTGTTCACAATGCTAATATCTGAACGATATTTGAAATAATGTTGTTGTTTAGAAGAACAATGGCATTTTAAAGACATAAACATGATTAATAAGATTAAATTACTATTAAATTACAATTCAATCTAGTCGAAACATTGGTTTATTAGAATTATTTCAACACGATTAAGTATTCAACTATACAAATAAATACAAAAAAACAAGTATTACGTTCATCTTAAGTTTCATAAGTTGTAACTTCTTCATAAATCGTCCGAGCATAAAGTTTCAGTGACTCTAACTTGCTACATGTACTGCCAGTTATTGTAGCTGGATTCTAAGATCCAATTCATTCTACTCCAAATCTCAAACACAAAAGTTGTTCCAGGATGAAAAATAAAAAAGGATGAAAGAACAACACCAACAGTGATATTTCCGACTTGCACAAGATCGGTAACAAAGCAAACCTTTTCAAAGCATTTTGTACCTTTTTGAAGCAGCATATTTATGTGGGCATCCATATGTTTGAAGCCCTTCAATCCGTAAAGAAAGAAAATGGTATCTGCCAATTAGATAAGAAAATAAACTTCTCAAAGAAAATATACTGCCGCGCGTGTTTTTATCTTGAAGACCTTCAATATGCAAGGACCAATTCAAAATAGGCTTAAACACGAATATTTCGTGGAACAGGAAGGTGAGAAGAAACAAGAACTAAGAAGAACAATAGAAGAATGGCTTAATGAACGATTTGTTTTTCCGTTCTATATTCTGAAAAGTATACTTTTTCTCCCTTAACTTTTGGCGGAGTCAAGATTTCGGTCCTCAACTATAAAACCGAATAATTTGCACCTCCAATTCTTGAAACCGGACAAGTTTTCTCCCCTGACTCAACTGAAGCAGTATTAATGCTAACTCAGCATGGTTTTGACCTGGTCATGTACACGTGGCGATAGTTCTATTTCTCTTCATCCACATCTCCTGTGCGGACGTTTTCATCGAACAGTTGGCATGCAATGCTGCACCGCGCCACAATCGAGCGCGGCCGTCAGTCCAGGAGCCAGTGCCGCCGTGCTAACTACTACCACGCACCGCCGATTGCGCCGTTGGCCACTAAACACGCTGCTCCAAGCCATCATGTGAGTCCGCGCGGACAACCACCTGCTTGCCGGCACGCCTTGACGCCTTCGCGCCTCCTCCTACACCTCTCCGGCCAGCCCTCGACTGAGCCGCTCGCACCTCCATGCCTTCCCGTCCAACCCTCTACTCCTTCTGCACGAGCTCCACTTGAGGCGCCCGACCGACCGTGCTGTGCGACCTACTGTCGTCCGCCACATCTCCTTCTTGGCATGCCTGCAGCCATCACCGACTGTCATGGTCTCTACCTACGGCTCATCCCCGGCAAGCTCTGTACAACTGTGCTCCTCCTTCACTGTCCATGTTGGCCACTCCTCTGGACTCCTGAAGACCACACGACCATGACCTGCACCACTCCACGGCACCACAAGCATCCACCACGGCCTCTCCTCGTGGCTCGACGGCGAGGTACGTGTCGAGCGTGAGGTTGTGGGCGAGCGGTGCGGGGAGGTCGGCCGAGACGAACTCGACGAGCGACGACGGCAGGCACCACCACAGCAGCGAGGTGGCCCAGACTGGCCACGACCGCGATGTGCTCCATCCCGGCGACGAGCAGGTCGAGCCGCGACGATCCCCTCTCCTGGCGCCGCGCTCATACTGTCCAGACCACCACCTCCAGCAGCTTGCTCGTCGTTGTGCTCCTGCCCGCAGCTTGCCCATCCGCGTAGAGAGATGGGGAGCACCAGAGAGAGAGAGAGAGAGAGAGCGGAATCAGGAGGTCAATTTGGGTGTTTTCTTTGCCATGCCAGCATGTATCGGTCAACACACGGGTAAGTCAGCACAAAAACCGGCCAAAACCAAGAGAGGGACGAAACTTGTCCGGTTTTAAAAGTTAAGGATGCAAGTAGTTCAGGGACCAAATATAAACTCTGCTCAGAGTTGAAGGACGAAAAATATACTTTTTTCTTCTATGTTTGTTCCTATCTTTCCCTCTTTTGTTTTTAAGATCTACACCAAACAGGTACCAGACCAGACACCGACATGTACATGTACATCGGCTTGATATACGAATGAATTACATACATAAATGAGACTAAAATTGTGCATATACATAACCAATGTCGTGAATCTCCGCGTAGATTAACAGCCGTAAAGTGCGTGCCCCCGCATTTTCGTGCCCTAAATCATCCTCCGTAGAGCTCCTGCATTTTACTTAATATAAAAACTCTCCGGACGGCTCACGTACATGATTAAACAACATTTACACATAATAGTATTGACGTACATTGGACACACCACCAACTACGGTACACTTGGCTCTTGCTCATCTAGTCATATCGTAGTATATCACGATTAAAAAGCTTTGATTTTGGAATTTTCTTTGCTTGGAGTGGTAGAAACTGGTACGTTCTCTCTGCCAAGAGCGACCTGCTGTGTTCTGCCCTCGGTTATTACCGCTGTAATATTAGCGACACCATGTAATCCAAACGAACTCATCTCTACAATTCAGTTGTCATCTAACGCAGCCATTTTAGGCCTGTATCGAGCACACCGAGAGAGTATCGGTATATACGTACGTGCGCCTATATAAACTCCTCGAACCAGCCACAACTCATCAGCACCCACAGCAAGTCAAGTTAAAGGGCAGCAGGTAAGCCGGCAGAAGCTTAGCCATGGCGAACACGAGGCTCACGGTCGTGGCCATGCTTGTGATCTTACTGCAGCTGTCCACGTTATCCGTGGCCCGGCACCACGCCAAGCCAGACCCCTGCGTCGGCGAGGACGACTCCGTGCCGGGCATGGTCCACAAGCACAAGAAACCCCACTGCCCGTCGCCGGGCGGCGGCGGTGGTCGCGGCGGCGGCGGCGGCACGCCTGGCGTGATGACGGTGAACGGGTTCCAGAAAGGCGAGGACGGCGGCGCACCGTCGGAGTGCGACGGCAAGTTCCACAGCGACAAGGACATGATCGTGGCGCTGTCGACGAGGTGGTACGCGGGCGGACGCCGGTGCGGCAAGATGATCAACATCACCAGCAAGAAGAACGGGCGCACCGTGCAGGCCAAGGTGGTGGATGAGTGCGACTCCAACCACGGCTGCAAGACCAACATCGTGGACACCTCCGAAGCCGTGTGGAAGGCGCTCGGGCTCGACAGCGACATCGGCGAGGTGCCCGTCACATGGTCCGACGCCTGAGACCATGTATTCACCCGTGAGCAGTCTCGGAAGCCGCCGGCGGCCAGAAGTACGGCAGTTGCTCACGGCGCCGTATCCCATATCGATGGAGTCAAGTCAAGTGTCAGTGTCGTTGCTAATCTCGAAGGGTACGTACTTTGTCGAGTACGCAGCACAATAAACTACCTATATGGATGGTAGTGCGAGTTTATCTTGTTGGTGTCTGTCTCAGTTTGATATTGGTATCCTGTTATACTGTTATAGTACTATACTACTTCTCTCTTTTTTTGACCGGAAATATTTTGAGCTTTATTCAACGATCGAAGCCCCTACAGAATCTGCAAGGAGGCTAGTTAAAATTGATGCTAGGTACTGAGTCAAACCAACATGCTGTTACGGCAAATTTGACAATTTTGACC
Organism: Triticum dicoccoides; assembly: GCF_002162155.2. Taxonomy (NCBI): domain Eukaryota; kingdom Viridiplantae; phylum Streptophyta; class Magnoliopsida; order Poales; family Poaceae; genus Triticum; species Triticum dicoccoides. The sequence goes on from NC_041381.1 coordinate 347,943,476, forward strand.
TGTGAACGAAATCAATTCACATAATGAACTGGTTGTGAAACTATTTCACTCCCCTGACCCTTTTGTGTAGTGTCCGCCACGCCGGCGCCACACCCTACGGTGCAGCGCCTAGCTCGTGGACGTTGCACGTCAGTCCACCGTGGCAGACCTGGGCCCCGCACCCAGCAGTGCAACACCTCGGTGCCAGGCGCCACACAATGTGCAGCGCCTACAACTTAGGCGCCACACATTTAAAATGCAGCGCCTAGCGCTTGGGCGCTGCACTGTGACTTATCCAGCTG
>NC_041381.1:347943997-347964103 GCF_002162155.2 Triticum dicoccoides
CCCCTCTCAAATCCTCTCCCAAATCTTGCAAATCTGAAGAATTTGTCCGTGGATTTCGAAGTCAAACCCTCCCTCAAGGTAATCTTCTCCGATCCCCTTGTTTTGATCCAAATAATGTTATCAAATTGCTCATTTGTTGCTAGTTTGGGGAAACCCTAGTTTTGTTTGGATCTAGAGATTTGCATGGAGATGTGAGATGTTTGTTTGCCAGTTTCCTATGATTAGGCTTTGTTAGTATGTTAGGGTTATTCTTATGGGTGTTCTTATGTTGGTGCTAGGGTTAGGTTTAGGGCTAGGGTTATGGTTTTGGTTAGGGTTATGGTTAGGGTTAGGGTTTGTTGTTTCATATATATATATATTAGGGTTTGTATCCTTGGATTAGTACTCATGGAAGCAATGTTACCTTGTGTTCTTTGAATGCTTATAGGGATGGAAAGAACATGTGTGTTTGTTCATCATAGGGACAAAGACGCCTTCTTGAAAGGCAATATTGAACCGGATCCGGATGAGCTTGACATGGTGTTTGATAGTAGTCCTAGCTATGCGGAGCTCTTGCAACAAGTTAGGAAAGATTTGAATTGGATGGACCCTAGTGATATCCCTGAGTTGGAAGGAAGGCATAATGTTGGTTTTGCAATGCACATCCGTCGGAAGACAATGCATGTCAACTCGAAGCAACGTTGGGTTGCATACAAGGAGACGGTGGTCAAATCACTAGACAAGGCTCTTGAGTTGTTTGCAACGAAGAAGGTTGATTCAAGGTTGCATTTGGACTTGAACCGGAGCCCCTCCCCTTTGGTTGCTAGTAGCCCCCCACCCTTGAAGCGAGATGAAATTGTTGAACCTCTTTTGACCCAAGAAGTGAGGCCAACATTGAGCCCGTTTACAAGCAACCAAGATGAAGCTTTGCAAGAGGAGAATGATGAGTATGCGGACGATGACAATGAAGTTGATCTCCATGACAACAATGTGGGTGATCTCGACAAATATCATTTGCAAGGGACAATGGACCATTCCATCCTTTTTTCCCGTACATATGCATCGGACTCGGATGACGATGGTCCCGACGAACAAGTTGATGCAGAGGGGTTCACGGTGAAGGAGGCCGAAGCTTTCGAGAAGGTATTCGGTCGTGATCATCGGACTACATTGTTCAAGGATGTTAGTCTCGCGGATGAAGCCGTGGTAGATGGTGGCCAATGTATATCTGTTGGGGTTAGGCCAAGCTCTCACCGTGATTTGGGAGATGACAAGAACCGGATTGCAAAAGTGTCTAAGTTCGAAACCTTCTTGGAATTGAAGATGTGGCTCGACAACTACTCGGTTACGCATTATCGTCCACACAAGGTGGTGCACTCGGACGTCAATGTGCGCTACACGGTTGCATGTGCATGTGAAGATGAAATATGTCCATGGATTGTGCGTGCAAGACCATGGAAAGGAGGTCCCACTTGGCACGTAGTGAGTTGTGTGCCAACTCACATGTGCCAAGGCAAAAGGGTGGATGGCAAGATTGTGTCCCAAGACCACAAACAACTCACTTCCGAGTTCATTGCTTACAGGCTCTCCAACTCAATATCCACACTTCCAACAATGAGCGTCCAACATGTCATGGACCTTGTGAAAGCCATCTTTCATTACAAGGTGCAGTACGGCAAGGCATGGAAGACGAAGCAAGCCGCATTTAAGATGTTGTATGGTACTTGGGAGGAAGCATACAACTGAATCCCTAGGTTGTTGTTAGCCATGGCCGCGACAAACCCGGGCATGGTTCATGTGGTCGAGCCTCATGGGCACCAAACAACGGTTCATAAAGGAAGGAAAGTCCGAGTATTTGGTCATGCATTTTGGGCATTCGATCAATGCATGAGGGCTTTCGAACACTGTAGGCCAGTCATCGCCATTGATGGCACGTTCTTGACCAGACAATACAAGGGCACCTTGTTGGTTGCGATAGCAAGTGATGCCAATAACCGGGTGTTGCCATTGGCATTTGCTTTGGTTGAGGTGGAGAACAATGACAACTGGGAGTGGTTTTTGCGTCTTTTGAGGACGAAGGTGTTACCCGCTCAGAGGGAAATTTGTGTCATATCGGATCGGAATCAAGGTATTCTTAACGCGGTGGAGATTGACATTCCCGGGCATGCTCCGTTGCACCATCAATGGTGCATGAGGCACTTTTATTCGAACTTCTATAGGGCATGTGGCCTTAAGGAGTTGGCTGATGATCTTCAAGATTGTTGTCTCGCTTTCTCCGACAAGCGCTTCACCACTTTGTACAACAAATTGCTTGCACACAAAAAACTTGATCCCGGGGGTCAAGACTTTCTCAATAGGCACATTCAATACCAGAACAAGTGGGGACGTGCTTTTGATGAATATGGCCGGAGATACGGTCAAATGACAAGCAATATGGATGAATGCTTCGATAGGGTGCTCAAAGGTGCACGTGGATTACCCGTGACAGCAATAGTTCAATACACATTTGACAAGATGAATGCGTACTTTCTAAAGTACTCGATGGAAACGGATGCACAGATAGCGGGTGAGAACCCGTGCAAGTACAAGTACAAGTTCCCACCTGTAAGTGCATCTAGTGCCACCCCTAGTTGGTTTTGGAGTATTGACGACAAAGTTGGTTGAGGGACTAATGCGTTTGTGAGAATTGCAGGATAACGCAGGTAGTGTCCCTCATTGATTCGGTTTACCTACCGGAGATGACCCCTAAAAATGTATGAAGACATTGAAGACAATGGTGGTATGAGAAGATATTCATATTGAAGACTATGACATGAGAAGACATTAAGTGAAGACTATGGTGCGCGAAGACTGTGTGGTTTCGTTGTTTCCTTTTCTTCTTTGTTGAGTCATAGGAACCACCGTACTGTTAAGTGGGGTCCAAGTGAACTAAGTCAGAGTGACTGAAGTGATGCTCAACTCAAATCCTATGTCTTCGAGCGAAGACAATGAGAGCAAATCTTATCCAGAGCTGGATGAGTTAGCTTTGCTTGTAGCCCAAGTAAAGCTGCCGCGTGTGTTTGAAATCTGACCGTTGGAACACGTGTCAGTTCCTTAGTGACCCAGGGTCATTTTGGACAAATCAGGTCGGGTTGCCTAGTGGCTATAAATAGCCCACCCCCTACACCATAAATTGGTGGCTGCTCAGAGTTTGTGCACGGCTTTTGTCGTTTGAGAGCAACCCACCTCGAAGCATTTGAGAGAGAGAGAAATCCTTGCGAGGACAAAGCCCAAACACCCAGAGCCAAAGAGTGTTAGGCATCACTGAAGTCTTTCTGTCTGTGTGACCTGAAGACTTATTACACTTGAGGACTGTGAATCCTCCAGCCGGTTAGGCGTCGCGTTCTGAGCATCCAAGAGTCATTGTGGATTGCCGGTGAACGAAGTCTGTGAAGGTTTGGAAGTATCCCTTGAAGACTTACCAGAGTGATTGGGCGAGGACTGGGTGTCCTTAGCTCAAGGGGAATAAGGTGAAGACACGGTCTTCTGAGTTAAATCTCAGCCTCCCTAACCAGACGTATAGTTGTCACAGCAACTGGAACTAGTCTAACAAATCCTGTGTCTTCAACAAGCGACTGGTTCTATCCCTTCCCAACCTTACTTAAGTTAGTCTTCGTGAAGTCATTGACTATCTGTGTATCTGTTTGACTTCATTGCTTGACTACTACTGTTGATTGGCTTCATACTATCTTCCATCCTGATCCTTACTACCTAGCTGCTATTTGTCCTGTACTTTCACATCATTGCATACTTGACTATGGCTTGCTTTGGGTAGTTTATCTTCTGCTGCATATTAATTAGGTCATTTCTGTTGTTTGTCTTCGAAACTTCTAAGTTTTGAAGACTTCCATAAAAATCGCCTATTCACCCCCCCCCCCCTCTAGTCGATACTAGCACTTTGAATTGGTATCAGAGCAAGGTACTCCCTTGTTCTGTGTGATTCGGTTTAACCACCTGGAGTTTCAGCTATGTCGACCGCAGGGATAATCAAGGTCTCCGCTGCTTGCCCCGTGTTCGATGGAACTGAATATCCCTACTGGAAGAATAAGATGCGTATGCATCTTGAAGCCATTGATGTCGACCTCTGGTATGTCGTCAAGAATGGCGTTCCCAAAACTGGTGAAGGTGTCACCCCCACTGATGTCAAGAAGTTCATTCAACTAGACTTTACTGCAAAGAACATCATTTGTGGTCATCTGACCAAAGGACAGTATGGCCGTGTGAGTGCTCTAAAAACATCGAAGCTAGTCTGGGACTGGCTATCCAAGGTCAACGAAGGCGTCTCAACCCAGAGAGATCAAAGAATCAGTGTTCTTCGCAACCTCTTCAACCGCTTCAAGAGAAACGACAATGAAAATGTCCAGCTCACGTTTGATCGCCTCACTGACATCACAAATGAACTTCAAGCTCTTGGCGCAACTGAGATTACCAAGCATTAAATCGTTAAGACATTGCTGAGATCACTTGACAGCTCCTTTGACACCCTTGCCCTCATGATACAAGAACGTCCTGACTTCAAGTCACTCGATCCGTCTGATATACTTGAAGAGGCTCAACACACATGAGTTCCAGCTATCTGAGAAAAGAGATATCTATGGCCCAAACTATGGCCGAACTCGCGCCTTGAAGGCAAAAGTTGTTTCCTCATCTGAAGAAGAATCTGACTGCAGTTCTGATGATCCTGAAGACATTGGAAAGGAACTTGCTATGCTTGTGAAGAAGTTCCAGAAGTTCACTAAGAAGAAAGGCTTCAGAAAGTCTTCACGATCCAGCTCAAGGAATGATGAAGCTTCCACCCATGACCACAAAAAGAGAACCTGCCACAAGTGCAAGAAACCTGGTCACTACATATCTGAGTGTCCATAGTGGGACAATGAGAAGAAGAAGTAGAAAAGCAAGGAATATGATTCTGATGACAAGAAGAAGAAGAAATCCTCAAAGTCTTCTAAGTCTTCTTCCAAGTCTTCATCATACAAGAAGAGCTCATCTGGCAAGGCTCGTGCTTTTGTTGGCAAGGAAATGGATTCAGAGGAGGAGTCTGCTTCTGAGGAGGCGGAGGTGGAGTCTGGAGAGGAGTCTGACCCTGGTGTTGCAAGTCTGGTTCTAGCCACAGCCTATGTCGCCAAGTCCATCTTCAACACTGAAGACAATGACTTCCACACCAACGCAAGCTAATGACGAAGACGATCCTACTCCCACCTACTGCTTCATGGCACGTGGTGCCAAGGTAAAATCACGCGATGCTTACTTTCAAACTTCAAGTGAAGATGACTCTGATTGTGAATCCAAACCCAGCTACAAAACACTTGCTAAAATTGCAACTGAACAACAAAAGGCTATGGAACATACTCAAAAACTGTTAGACAAAAGCGATGACCTGTTGGACGCTGAAATGACACGTTCACAGTCCTTAGTTAATGACATAAAAAATCTTCATGCTAAGTACTAAGAACTTGAAGGTCGTCATGAATCGCTCTCAACTACCTATGAAAGGCTCTCCTATGATTATCTTCAAAGGAAACAAGAGCTTGAGAAATTGAGAGCGGCTCATGAAGATCTTCAAAAGGTGAATGAGTCACTTCGCGCTCAACAGATCAGTCCCACTCAGGAAGGATTTGAACCACCATGTCTAAAATGCATTGAGCGTGATAACGCTACATCTGTTGCTGAATGTTCCACTGCTGCTACTGTTTCATTGTCTTCACCTACTGATGTGGTTACTAACCCCTCTGCGGAGGATACCACTGCTGTTGCTGATGAAAATGCTATGTTGAAGACACTGCTTGAAACAGGGATGTACAAACGTTTGAAGGGACATCAGACTCTCTGCGATGTCCTCAAAAAGCAGATTCTGAACCGAAACCCTAGGAAAGAGGGTGTTGGGTTCGAGAGGAAAATGAATGTTGATGGCTCGTACTGGAAGCCTGAGCAGTACCCCAAAACCACATGGGTTGCTGCAAAGGAACCTTCAGTAGATCCATCCACTTTATATGGCTTTACCTGTGCTAATCCTATTATCATTGATGAATCCTTTGATGCAAACTATAAGCTGTTCAAAAATCAGAATGGTGAAGTGTTTGCCAGGTACATTGGTACTAACTGCAGGAATGGACCACCTATGAAGAAGATCTGGGTACCTAAGCAGTACATTGAGAATCTTCCTGTGAATGTCGTCATGACACCACCAAGGAAGAAGACAAACCCCAGACCTATAGCTTCATGTGGCCCAAAGGCTTCATACAGATACAGGACTCACATGAGTCACCCTAACGCCAATGTTTTGCAGGGAAATCATGCTCAGACTTATGAATATGAGCGTGTATCTTCGAACCGCTATGTTCATAGGACTAAGAACTTTTTTATTCATATGAGTATCATTCATCTCCTGCAAGGCTATTTGCTAGGGCTTCAAAGCCAAAATTCTCAGATGCTGCACTTAGACTCATTGCTTCTAAGCCACCACTGAAGATGTGGGTGGCAAAGAAGAACTAACTCTCTTTTGCAGAATACGGTCTCCAGCCAGCAATCAATGGCGTCCGATACTATTGCTGGGGACCTAAAACACATTCAGGACGCATGTTAAAATGTCATTCTATATACTTCACATCTGAATCTCTTATCAGTCATACTATGTCCTAACTTTGATATAAGCTATGACTATCCCTATATGTGTCAAATGCTTATGCTTCACAACACTCTTGTGAAGCCTATCCTCCTAACTGCACTGTAGGGTACATCACCAAAAGCTTCAGAATGGATTATGGACAGTGGATGCACAAATCATATGACTGGTGATCGAAGTCTTCTCATGGACTCAACCTTACGTCCATCCGACAAGAGTCACATTACATTTGCTGACACTGGTAAAACAAGGTATTGGGTCTAGGTAGAGTTGCAATCTCAAAGGATCAACACATGGATAAAGTGATGCTTGTTGAATCCCTTGTTTTCAACTTAATGTCTGTCTCAATGCTTTGTGACTTGAACATGATTGTGATATTTGGAAAATATCGTTGCCTTGTACTAATGGAATCTGACAAATCTCTAGTCTTTGAAGGGTATCAAAAAGATGATCTATACATGGTAGATTTCTTAGTAGGTCCACAACTTGCCGTATGTCTTCTCACAAAAGCTTCAGAATGCTGGCTCTGGCATCGAAGGCTAGGACATGCTGGCATGAGGAACTTACACTCACTCGTCAAGAAGAAGCATGTCATTGGCATCGAGGATGTCAAGTTCAAGAAGGATCATCTGTGTGGTGCCTGTGAAGCTGGAAAGATGACAAGGGCAAAGCACCCCTTGAAGACAATCATGACAACATCTCAACCCTTCGAGCTGTTACACATGGACTTATTTGGACCTACTCACTACTCCACCCTCACAACAACTGCCTGTCTCTATGGCTTCGTCATTGTTGATGACTACTCAAGATACACATGGGTTCATATAATTCTTTACAAGACTGAAGTGCAAGATGTCTTCAGGCACTTCGCAAATCGAGCAATGAACAATTATGGCGTGAAGATCAAACACATCAGAAGTGACAATGGCACTGAATTCAAGAACACTGGACTTGATCTGTATCTGGATACAACGGGAATCACTCATGAGTTCTCTGCTCCATACACACCTCAGCAAAATGGCATCGTTGAGCGCAAAAACAGAACCCTCATTGAGATGGCTCGAACAATGCTAGATGAGTACAAGACACCAAGAAAGTTCTAGCCTGAAGCTATTGATACAGCATGTCACATCATCAACCGTGTGTACATCCATAAGCTTCTGAACAAAACATCGTATGAGCTCCTTACCGGCAAGAAGCCAAACGTCAGTTACTTCAGAGTATTTGGAGCTAGATGCTGGATCAAGGATCCCCATCACAAGTCAAAATTTGCACCTAAGGCTCACGAAGGTTTCATGCTTGGCTATGGAAAGGATTGACACTCCTACAGAGTCTTCAACCTTTATCTCTACAAAATCGTTGAAACTGTGGATGTGAAATTTGATGAAACCAATGGTTCACAGAGAGAGATTCTGCCAAGTACTCTAGATGAAGCTCCTCCCAGCGAGTCTATCAAGCTGATGGGAACTGGTAAAATCATGCCCTCTGAAGCACAGCTTGAAGAGGAACTTATCATCTCTGCACCAAATCAACCTGAAGACAATGCTCAGACCGAAGACAATCCTTCCAATGATGACAATGATCAGCGAGAGCAAAATCTTCGTCCTGTTCATCCTCGTGTTGCAAATGAAGTTCAAATAGAGAAGATAATTGACAACATCAATGCGCCTGGTCCACTCACTCGATAAGAGCAACACAGCTAGCAAACTTCTGTGGGCACTTTTCATATGTGTCAATATCAGAACCCAAGAAAGTTGCTGAAGCTTTTATGGAACCTGAATGGATTCAAGCCATGCAAGAAGAACTTCAACAGTTCAAGCTGAATAATGTTTGGGAACTCGTCAAGCGACCTGACCCTCGCAAGCATAACATTATTGGAACAAAGTGGATATATCGAAACAAGCAAGATGAGCATGGTCAAGTCGTCAGAAACAAAGCACGTCTTGTGGCTCAAGGATATACTCAAGTTGAAGGAATTGACTCTGATGAAATATTTGCTCCTGTTGCTAGGCTTGAAGCTATTCGCATACTGCTAGCCTACGCTAATCATCACAACATCTTGCTATATCAAATGGATGTAAAGAGTGCATTTCTCAATGGCAAGATTGAAGAAGAAGTATATGTCGCACAACCACCTAGCTTTGAAGATCCAAAACATCCTGATATGGTGTACAAGCTAAACAAAGCACTGTATGGCCTCAAACAAGCTCCTCGTGCATGGTATGATACAATCAAAGACTTCCTGAAGAGCAAAGGCTTCAAACCTGGATCCCTCGATCCCACACTCTTCACGAAGACATATGATGGCGAACTGTTTGTGTGCCAAATATATGTGGATGACATAATCTTCGGCTGCACCAACCAGAAGTATAGTGATGAGTTTGGGTACATGATGCAAGAGCAATATCAAATGTCCATGATGGGTGAGCTGAAGTTCTTCCTTGGTCTTCAAATTCGTCAGCAAAGAAATGGCATCTTCATATCTCAAGAAAAATACCTCAAAGATTGTCTGAAGAAGTTTGGAATGGAAGACTGCAAAGGCTACACGACGCCAATGCTAGCCAAACACCATCTTGGTCCTGACGACAATGGTAAAGAGTTCGATCAAAAGGTATACCGCTCCATGATTGGTTCTTTGCTTTATTTATGTGCATCTAGGCCAGATATTATGCTTAGTGTTTGCATGTGTGCTCGATTCCAAGCGGCACCAAAGGAATCGCATCACTTAGCAGTGAAGCGAATTCTTCGATATTTGGCTTACACCCCAACACTCGGATTATGGTATCCCAAGGGCTCAAAATTTGATTTGGTTGGATTCTCGGATGCTGATTATGCTGGTGACAAGGTGGATCGCAAGTCTACATCAGGCACATGTCATTTTCTTGGTCGATCACTTGTCTGTTGGTCTTCAAAGAAGCAGAACTGTGTATCACTCTCAACTGCTGAATCTGAATACATTGCTGCTGGATCCTGTTGTGCTCAGCTTCTATGGATGAAGCAAACTCTCAAGGATTATGGCATCAACCTGAAACAAGTACCTCTCTTTTGCGACAACGAAAGTGCCATCAAGATAGCCAACAATCCAGTCCAGCACTCGAAGACAAAGCACATTGAAATTCGTCATCACTTTCTCAGAGATCATGTTATGAAGAAAGATATCGATATCATTCACGTCAACACTGAAGAGCAACTGGCAGATATCTTCACAAAGCCCTTGGATGAGAAAAGGTTTTGCAAGTTACGGTGTGAGCTAAATATCTTAGAATCCTCTAATGTCCTATGATCAGGCACACATCCTAACACTTATGCATGTTGATGACTTAGATGTGCAACACACAAAGTAATGTATATCTTCAATCAATGAAGATTTACACTCTGAGTGTGAATACATTAACATGGAATTTGACTTCGGAGCGCCACGATAATTGTGCGCCGTGTCTAGGTCTAATACTTCCTATACGGTGGGTAACGCCACCACCAAATTTCTCTGTTTGAAGTGTTTCACTCATGGCGTTATATTGCAATGACTTCGCATTTGGTTTGTCTTCAGTTTCAATTTATCTTCATGATTTTCTACAGTATGATGATTTGATTGCTTTCTATATATACTAGTGTTCTGTCCTCTACAGCATTCACTTATAGCTATGTCTTCAAGATTGGATCTTTTGAACTAAGTGAATGTGATCGGACCCTAACCTCTCTATGCTTCCTATCTCAAACTCTATCTGTCCAAATCATATGCATTCTATTGAAACTGTCGAATGTCTTCTCTGCGTCCTAGTCAGCAGAAGGCATAGAGACAAACATTAAATCTATTTTAAATGACTTATCTTTATTGTTGAAATCCGGAGAAGCCGGAACAACTCTCCGACATGCCTGGCGGGCGTGGGAACGTGGGACAACTCTGAGTATGTTGCATGCTTGCCACGTGCCCCTCAGATGTGAACCGCCAGGGGCACCAGCGTAATTGCGTTGTGTCGCTCACCTACTTATAAATACTTGTCCCCTGCGGTAAAGAAATCCTTCTTCCACCTCTCCACCTCCGTCAAAAACCTAGCGCCACCGCTAGCTCTCGACGACGCCGGTGACGAAGCGCTTAGCTGCCGCAACTTCTCCGACGCCGTCCTCACGTCGGCCGCGGACATCGTCCTCTCCGCCGTCGCCGTAGGTGTCCTCCGTCGCCAAGTTAGGGCACGGTGGGCTGAACTGCTCGGTCTCCTATTCATCCCATCTAGCAGTTCTTCGTGCGGTAATTATAACTCTATTTTTACCACCTTTTTGATCTTCAAGATTCATCCTGTTTACCGAAAGTGGTTTCTGCCTATTCAATGTTAGATCTATTCTGTCTGCATCTCATACTGCCTAGTCAATTCACTTAGATTTCCTGTCTAGTTTGATTCCTCACGTGTACTTATTCACGGATTGGTACAAATCTGGAACCAACTCACCTATATAAGTGAATGTCTTCGCATCATGAGGTCAATGTCTTTAAACTGATTTATCTTCAAAATCTTCTGAGAATGCATATTACCTCTTCCCCTTCCCTCGCATCTCTAATGCTGTCACAGGTACATGTCCGTGGGAGAATCCCTTGGTTCTCATAGTCTGCATTCGTTTGCAGAATACTTACAGCATCATATCAATTCTCCTGAAGCCAGTTCCTGCTTGACCAGCAAGCATAAGTCTCTGAAGCCTTTGAACGTATTGAAGCCATTCAGTTTGAAGTTCATGGCTGCAGAAAAATCAGCAAGGAAGGGTGGCAGACAGCACAGAGAAGGAACATCCAAAGATCTGCCTGATGACTTAGCAGAACTCTACAAGACAGATCCCGAAGGGAATTATCATCAGAGAAAGACGCGAATCCAATGGATTCGACGCTATTGGGCTGAGGAATGGTTCAAGTACAAGTTTGTGACGACGGAATATGCAGAGAAGAATGCCATCAAGAGACCTTGGGGTGATATCCTCTATCGAGGCCTTCAACCCAAGAACAGAGCTGAAGCCATTGCTCAAGGCTTCTATCCTTGCATGGTCCGTGGACCACAGCCTGAGAACGCCGATCCCACTTCACTACTCTGGTGTCGTGATGATTCTCTCTTCAAGCGCAACTTCCAGTTTGCTGTGGCTTCGGCCAAGAAGAACAAGAAGTCATTGGGATTGGACTTCAACCCAGGTCCCTCTGCTCCCCGTGTTGACGGCTCCCATGATGCTGATCCCAATGTTATCGGCCCCTTCTCCAACCTTGACGGCCTCATCACCTACATCGTGGTCCAAGGTGCCAGAGTAGATCATTCTGAAAATGATGCTGACTCCGATGAAGCCCCAGCTCCTCCTCCAAAGCCGCAGAAGCAAAAGAAGCCAAAGGCTTCAAGATCAGCTGCACCTCCGAAGACTTCTCGTGCCACTGGCCACTACACCTCCTGAAGCCAGTGTGCAGTCACAAGATCAATCCCATGTCTCCAAGAGAACGAAGAAGAAAAAGCAACTTGTCAGACCAACTGATCAAAGAGCCTTGACTCCTGCCGCCATTCTGCGCGAAGAACCCATTGATCTGTCAAGTGATGAAGATCTTGCGGATGATGCCCTTGAGCAGCTGATAAAGAGCAAGGAAGAAGCAGAAATCTTCAACAACTTGCCTCTCTTTGATGTGGCAATCATCCACGACTTCATTGATGAGTGGTTCGACACCCCCAATCTCAGCTTTGAAGATTTGCAGCTTCCCATTGGCCTCAATGTCGCCTTCAATGGCGCCATTGCTTCTGAGCTAGCTCTCGTTCAGCGTATCGTTGAGCTGAAGAACAAAATTGATTATGAGAAGGCTCAATTCAAGAAGCATGTGGCCAAGCTAAGTGTTCAAGACGTCAGAAACTTCAAGGTCATGCTACATGAGCTTAAAGAAGCTTTTCTGAAGAAGCGTGAAGAAGCTCAGGGCTCTCGAGAGCGCATGAAGAGTTTGGCTGACAAGTGTGTGCTCGCCTACAATGAGGCTGAGAAGCGCAAGTCACTTGGCCGTCCTGGCATTGACCCCAGGATGGCTGCAAATAAAAAGAAGAAGCTTCCTGCTGACCTACTTGAACCATCAAGCCAAGAAGCCCCTCACATTATCTTCCCAAGCAGCATGACTGGCTCGAAGCCAAAGGTCACCACAACCGCTTCAGAACAGAAGAAGACGAGGGATGCCGAGGCTGAAGCCAGAAAGAGAAAGAATACTGAAGCCTCTGATGCCGCTCCCTCCAAGAAGAAGCGCAAGACCAAGAAGACTAGGGCTGCTTCCACAGAGCCCTTAGTTGTTGAACCCATTTCAGTGCTTCGCCCAGCGTCAGAACATCAAGAACGAAGGATGATAGTCCATGAGCCTGCTCCCACAGAGGCTCATGAAGCTGAAGTTATTCCAGCAGCTGAACCCACTGCTGCTGAAGACATTGGTCATGATGACAATGTAGCCGATGATGAAGTTCTTCCTCAGATCGAACATGACGTGGTATCATCGCCTGTTCATACGAACAGCGAACTCATCAGCATTGGTCGTCCTCTGAAGCCAATTGCTCAGGATGCATCGTGGGCTGATCACCCACAGCTACAAGATTCACCCAGTACTCCCCAACAACAACAACAAGCTACACCCCCCGTGCAAGAAGAGGATGAAGACTTTGAGGCCCAGCCATCTCCATCTCCTAAGGCGTTGCCAGCATTTCGCAGGCTTCGCAAAGGACAAAGGCCTCAAGTCCCTCTATCGAGCGTTCCAGAAGGAGAAGTGCAACGTTCACCTGTTGCTCGTCAAGTCTTTTTTGAACCTACTCCAACTGTGAATGTCTCCGAGTCTGAAGCACAAGCTGCTGAAGACATTCCGGCTGCATCAGCCGAAGAAAATCAAGAAGAAGTACGTGTCCCTACTCCCCCAGTAATTGAAGAGGTTGTTCCTGATGTGAACATGCCTGTGCCCGACCCTCCTGTTCATCAAGAGAAGGTTGACAATGTTGAGGCTGCCACCGCCAATGCCAATGAAGCCAATGACATAGTCATGGCTGACGGTAATGTGGAGCCTGCACCAACCAGTGTGCCTGAAACAAATGTGGCCACTGAACCTGAAACCAATGAGGCTGCTGCACCTGAAGCAAATGAGACAACTGCTCCCGAAGCACCTGTTGTGCAGCCTGACGCCTCAGCTATTGTCGTTGCTCCTGTACCGCCACCAAGGCCTCACACAATTGAGCAAGCATATAGTCATGGTCAGCTAACCACTGTCCGATGGCCCATTCTGGTACCTCCGCCTACTGCCTCTGGACCTCAATTTGACTATCATGTTGAGCATAGGCCTCAGGTCCAGAAGCCAAAGCCTAGGCTGCCAAGATTTCCAGGTACTGCAAACTCACCAGGGTCCTTCAATGCAAATGGCTTCAAAAGCCACAATACCTTCTTTGACAGTGCCAAGAACCCCTACTCCAAGCCAAGAATATCATCAGATCGGTTCTGGAGCTATCAGCAGAGAAGCTATTACTCTTGCGTTCTATATGATCAAGGGCGCATTTTCCCTCATATGCGCCTTGACACTGAAGCCATTGCTGGACTGCCGTGCTTAGAAGAAGCACTTGATTGCTTTCGTGATGCTGGTCTGCTCCACTTTGTGACAGACAAAGAACATTGGAATGAAGAGTTATTGCTTCAATTCTATGCTACTCTACACATTCGCGGCTACTACAGAGACATCAAGACATGGGTTCTCGAGTGGATGACTGGAAATGTTCATCATGAAGCCAAAGCTATGGATATCATCGAGCTTACAGGGCTAGCCACTCCTGGAGAACTATATGAACCTGACTGTCAGCTACACCGCAATGCAGTGGAGAGTATCTTCCATAAGCCAGAACCCAATATGAGCCAGATGTTGAGCATGATGAAGCCCTTGCCATCTGACGTTGACTATCCAACAGAATTCTTTGTTGAAGACCTTGAGTATCTGCCTCGCACCATATATCATATCATCAGGCGAACTCTATGGCCTGTCAAAGGACATTCATCAGCGGCCAAGCTTGAAGGAGCTATGAAGACTTTGGTCTTCTATATTCTCAATGGCATCAGCTTCAACACTCAAGAATTCTTCATCAGGCAACTTGTTGCTTCTGGCTCTGACCTATTTGGTCTGAAGTTTTATGCTCCATGGGTCATGCGCCTCATCAAGAGACACTCATCTGTCAACTACCAGCCCTCTACTCGCAATCATATGATCTTTTTGCCAGAGTTGATATGTCAATTGAAGCTATATACTCTGACCCTGCCAAGAAGCCTCTTTGCCTTCAGAATGTCGAGCACCAAAGCTTCACTCAACCCATTGAAGGCGCCCAAGCAGCAACACGAATCTATCCAATGGCTGGAAATACTCGTCTGCCTCATCGTGCTCCTACTGAAGCCACTGAAAGCACCATTGCCCAAAGGCCTCAGAAGCGCTCTCGTGTTCTCAATGACCGAGAACTTCTTGTGGCACTTCATCAGAAATAGGATAAGCATCATTTTTGGCTCAAGAGACAGATGCAAAGCCTCTTGGTGGATGTCAATCGCATTCACAACCTTGCCACCAAGAATGCCTTTGTTGCTCATGAAACTTGCCGACGATCATGGAAGATTTTGATCCTGCTTAGTGCTGAAGCTGATCTTCAAGACAATGGCTTCAATGAAAGATTCCAGTTTGACTCCACTCCTCCACGGACTGCTGTCCTACGTCGCACTCCATCTCTTGAAGACTCTGAATATTCTTCCTCCGCGGCAAGGTAAATGACAGAGTGATCGATGATGAAGATGATGCTACTTCACCACCTCCTACTACTGCGCGCATCGACACTGCACCAAGTTCATCTGCACCGCCAACCAACGACGACAACCCTGCTGCTTCACCTACTCATGAGGACGAGTAGATGCTCTATGTCTTCAAACCTTTTTGGTCCTTACTGACAAAAAGGGGAGAAGCGTATGAGTTGATAGTCTTCAAGCGGGTTCATATGGGCGGTTGCATTATATTTTGCCTCGTGCTTACAACTCTTGCTTTTGAAACATTTGGTTCTCTGAGTTGTAACACCTAAACTTGATGGTCGTCTGCTACTTATTTGCTTCACTATGATGCGATGATAAATTCCGCATGTGCGATGATAACTTCCGCACTTAGATATTCTGCAGACGTCCATTTTTCATTATGCATGTCATTCTACTTGCTATATCATTTCATGCATGATGAACTATCTTCATAAGTTGAAGTGGATCTCCACAAATACAACCTGCCATGTGCATTTGCATTCCAAAAGCAAATTACTTATATGCACATCTTCAGGGGGAGCCCTTGCTACTTATGAAGACAATTCCCTATCCTTACAATTTCACATATTTTTTCCCGTTGAAAACTTCAACCAATTTGTCATCAATCACCAAAAAGGGGTGGATTGTAAGTGCATCTAGTGCCACCCCTAGTTGGTTTTGGAGTATTGACGACAAAGTTGGTTGAGGGACTAATGCGTTTGTGAGAATTGCAGGATAACGCAGGTAGTGTCCCTTATTGATTCGGTTTACCTACAGGAGATGACCCCTAAAAATGTATGAAGACATTGAAGACAATGGTGGTATGAGAAGATATTCATATTGAAGACTATGACATGAGAAGACATTAAGTGAAGACTATGGTGCGCGAAGACTGTGTGGTTTCGTTGTTTCCTTTTCTTCTTTGTTGAGTCATAGGAACCACCATACTGTTAAGTGGGGTCCAAGTGAACTAAGTCAGAGTGACTGAAGTGATGCTCAACTCAAATCATATGTCTTCGAGCGAAGACAATGAGAGCAAATCTTATCCAGAGCTGGATGAGTCAGCTTTGCTTGTAGCCCAAGTAAAGCTGCCGCGTGTGTTTGAAATCTGACCGTTGGAACACGTGTCAGTTCCTTAGTGACCCAGGGTCATTTTGGACAAATCAGGTCTGGTTGCCTAGTGGCTATAAATAGCCCACCCCCTACACCATAAATTGGTGGCTGCTCAGAGTTTGTGCACGGCTTTTGTCGTTTGAGAGCAACCCACCTCGAAGCATTTGAGAGAGAGAGAAATCCTTGCGAGGACAAAGCCCAAACACCCAGAGCCAAAGAGTGTTAGGCATCACTGAAGTCTTTCTGTCTGTGTGACCTGAAGACTTATTACACTTGAGGACTGTGAATCCTCCAGCCGGTTAGGCGTCGCGTTCTGAGCATCCAAGAGTCATTGTGGATTGCCGGTGAACGAAGTCTGTGAAGGTTTGGAAGTCTCCCTTGAAGACATACCAGAGTGATTGGGTGAGGACTGGGTGTCCTTAGCTCAAGGGGAATAAGGTGAAGACACGATCTTCTGAGTTAAATCTCAGCCTCCCTAACCAGACGTACAGTTGTCACAGCAACTGGAACTGGTCTAACAAATCATGTGTCTTCAACAAGCGACTGGTTCTATCCCTTCCCAACCTTACTTAAGTTAGTCTTCGTGAAGTCATTGCCTATCTGTGTATCTGTTTGACTTCATTGCTTGACTACTATTGTTGATTGGCTTCATACTATCTTCCATCCTGATCCTTACTACCTAACTGCTATTTGTCCTGTACTTTCACATCATTGCATACTTGACTATGGCTTGCTTTGGGTAGTTTATCTTCTGCTGCATATTAATTAGGTCATTTCTGTTGTTTGTCTTCGAAACTTCTAAGTTTTGAAGACTTTCATAAAAATCGCCTATTCACCCCCCCCTCTAGTCGATACTAGCACTTTCACCACCCAAGGTTGATGAATGGTTGGTATTTCAATCACGGAAGGCGGACTCAAAAGAAGCTATATTATATGACAACGAAGAGTGGAAGTACGAAGTGAAAGAGCCAGGAGGAACCACAGACGATGGCCACCAACATGGGGGTCGGGCTTTCAAGGTGTCGTTAACACAATGTGATTGCTCTTGCGGGAGGCCATTGTTGCTTCATCTCCCATGCTCACACTTGTATACCGCCGGTTGCGTTAGGAATGTGGACATCAATCACCCACGCACCATGAGGGAGTCGGAGTTCTCAATCATGACGGTCAAGAAAACATGGGCTCCCTGCTTTCACCCATATCTTGACCAATCACAATGGCCGGAGTACCATGGTGTTCAACTATGGCCGGATCCGGAGTTGAAGGTTTTTAAACGGGGTAGATGTAAGACAAAGCGTCTTAGAGGCGATATGGACGAATGGGGCCATGGTGGCCGCCGTGAAGCGGGCAACGACCAATTCCAAGAGCCTGGTGAGAGCTCCCGTTGTGGGGAGTGCAAAGGTCATGGCCACAACAAAAGAAAATGTACGAAACCAAGGAAAAGGTCCAAGAAAAATGATGCAAGCACAAGCCAACAAGGAGCTACAGAAGGAAGCCAACCAAGTGGTAGCCAACAAGTGCCAAGGCAACCAAGTGGTAGACAACAAGTGCCAAGGCAACCAAGTGGTAGCCAACAAGTGCCAAGCCAACCAAGTGTTAGCCAAATTGGATCTAGGCAACAAAGAGGTCGGCAATTAGGACTTAAAAGAGGCCGTGGTGGTGGTAGAGCTCGTGGTGGTGGTGTAGGCCGTGGTGGTGGTAGAGCTCGTGGTGGTGGTCTTGGCCGTGGTGATGGTCTTGGCCGTGGTGATGGTCTTGGCCTTGGTGGTGGACATGGTCGTGGTGATGGACAGGGACAAGGTCGTTATAGAGGAATGTTTGGATACCTCGATGGACCATTTCGGAATCACCAAATCTACTCATAAACCTTATGTTGCCATGTCGGAATCTTCAAAGAAAACCTACAGAAATTTCCGAAGCAAATATGTTGGAATTTCTGAAGCAACAATAGAAAGTGTGCTAATGCCCAAGTGTACACCTCAAAGCTTCCAAATGCTTTATGGTCGGACCATATGAAGCATCTGAAAATTGCTACCTATGTTCATGTTGGAACGTCCAAGCTGATCACTTTGGATCTTTCGAGCTATGTAACAAATTTGGTAATGGTTAGATTTTCGTCCCTCCTATTTATACCTTCACCTATCCAACCAGCTCACTTGAAGCAAAATCCACTCCCATCACATGTTCTAAGAGATAAATCCACCTCCTTGTGTTGATTTCAAAGGGCTTTCTACCACAACCATCCATGCCAATCCTTTGAGATCTAATCCTCTCTTGCTTTCCACTCCTACCTTCTCCAATCCAATAGTCAAATATTGAGAGAGTCTGAGTGTTGACGAGATTATCTTTTGAAGCACAAGAGCAAGGGATTCATCACCAAACAACTTGTATCTTATTACTTTTCGAGGGTGTGTGCCTTCCTAGATCTGCTAGGTTCATGAAAATCTTCAAATATATGAACAACCCAAAAAGTTTGTAAGGACTTGGAGATCGCCTACTTTGTGAAGATCTACCTTCCTGAGGCTAGTCCTTCGTGGGTGTACGCCATGGTAGATAGATAGGTTGCTCCTTCAAGAACCCTTCATGGGTGAGTGTCCTTCGTGAACCATTCCTTTGTGTAATCTCGTAGCAAAGATCCTTGTGATCTTACTGTTGGAAAATGTAGTAGAAAACAAAAAAAATAGAGCCGACGCACACCCAAGGTCAATATGAAGACGCCTAACAGGTTGGGATCACGATCATTACCGGCACCGAGTTGCAGCGGAAGAAGAACGTCACTACTAGGGAAAAGCTTATACATAGGATCTTACCAGCAACACGGTTTAAAACAAGGCGCTACTGCTACTTAGCAGTAGCGCGCGGATACAAACCGTGCTACTGCTACGCGGCTAGCAGTAGCGCGCCAGGTGAAAACAACGCTACTACTTAAATTGCGACGACATAGCCGCCAGACTAGGTATAGTAGTAGCCCGGTTTTGCAAACGCGCTACTGACAATGAAATTAGCAGCAGTGCTTTTCTCACACCAAAACTGCTGTTAAGTTTAGAATTAAGTTTAGTCTCACCTCGCTCCGTGAACAAGGTGTTTACCACCTTAAATACGTTACTTCTCAAACCATCACAACCACTTGGTCTTCATTGAATTCTATGTGTAGGATCTGTATCTACAATAGGAATCTTCATTGGTTCTTAAACTAGGGAAGATTCCTATTGACAATGTAGATTCTATACAAAAAGATCATTGATGACCAATGTATTTTTGTTTATTTTTTACATGCTTAGCCTTAGCAGTAGCGCATTTTCTTTAAAGAGCGCTACTGCTATGTTGTTTAGCAGTAGCGCTTTATCTCAAAGTGCGCTATTACTAAACGCCATCCTATCTTCCCCAACTGGCCGCCCCCAACTCTCCCTCTCCACTCTCACTCTCCCCCCTGCACCCCCTGTCGTCCGCCGCCGCCGCCGTTCACCGACCACCGTCGTCGCCCGCCGCCGCCGACGCTCCTGCTCCTCCTCCGCTGAGGTAGTCCCTCCTTCCCTCCTCCTCCCTCCTCCCTCCTCCTCCTCTCTCCT
>NC_041381.1:347964432-348005186 GCF_002162155.2 Triticum dicoccoides
CCTCCTCCCTCCTCCTTCCCAACTAGTTAAAATTTTATTACTGTTCTTAGTTGAATTAATAAGTGCTTAGTTTAATTAGTAAGAAAATTAATTGTTTTTATTTATAGTAAGTGCTTAGTTGAACTAGTTGAATTAATAGAACTAGTTTATTTTTAGTAAGAAAATTAATAGAACTAGTTTATTTTTAGTAAGTGCTTAGTTGAATTAGTTGAATTAATAGAACTAGTTGAATTTATGTCATTATCACTTTGTCATCAAAGAATGCTATATGAGATTTGGTGATCTAATTAAAATTTTACTCGGTGGACTATGCAGGCTTTGTAGAGTCGTGTCTCCTTGGAGTGATCGTCATCCGAGCTACCTCTACTTCCTCTACACTCGAGTCGGTGAGCTAATAGTCCACCTCCTCCTTCTCCACTCCTCGGTTTTGAATAGAGTAGAACTAGGGTATTTAGTTATGCTTCTTAACCAAATGAAATGTTCGGATTATAAGACATATTGAAATGTTTTGTCAATATTGAACCATTGAAATGCAATGAGCACCAGTTTATTCTCATGTGCGAAGTGTTGATTCATTTCCGTGTGACCTATGTTTTGCCGGAGTGTTGATTCATTTCCGTTCCGGCAAATTTCAGGCTCTTGATATGTCCTATTTTAGCAAAGGTCATGCCGGATTTTTCTGTGAATTTAAGCATGACTTGTGCTAGAATATGTAGGAAATATCGAGTGCCCCGGATTTGTGTGTTGAGTTTCCTGGTAGTTGCTTCGATAGATTTTCAATTAATGTTTCAACTATAAACATAGGAAATGTCTGATGACGAAACGGATTTTGGTATGTGCTAATACTGCGAAGACGAGTGCGGCCTATGCGACAGAAATTTCCTAGTTGATGGTAGGCGCTTCAGCATCAAGTTGGATGAGACCTTCGAAGTGGATACAATAAGTCACAACGACAAGTTTTTTTTCGTAGTTCAGCATGACTTCTGCTTCTTTTGCTTCAACTTATAATTTTAATTTTTTAACTATTCTACTAACGTATCCCCTGCCATGCAAGAATTTTTGTCTTGGATAAGATTTGTTTCAGTCCTATGGAAACTATGGAGGTAAAGAGAGTTAAATTGAGGACCGAGCATTGTTATACTTTTCTGCAAATTTATACAATGCAGACACCTACACCTATTTTGAATGCAAAAAATGGAGAGCACTATTAAAGACTTATGCATTTGAGCCTGATATGCTTATCACCTTTGATATTCGTCCGGAAGATGATATTGAAGGTAATATCGACATCTGGGTCGATGTGCAGACGCCTCCAGTTCTACCATTATGTGAGTTTCTCAACCATATTTATGTCTTGGATATTGTTTATTCAAAAATAGTTGACAACTAATTTCTATTGATAGCTTATTTCCATCCAAGGAAACATGTCCAGCACTTGGTAGACATGACCTACTACTGTCCCGGGGCTAAACTAAACTGCAAGGAGATAAGTCAGTATGTTTCATGGCTTGAGGATCTTGATACTGTCAAGACAAATTATTTTCCTGGACTTGAAAATCTTAGTACTCAAAACGTGCGACCAATAGTGTTCGTATTGAACTACGGTCACATCTATTTAGAAAAGATGGTAAGATTTTTACTATTTGTCCTCAGTGCATCTTTTGCATGCATTACTTTTTAAGCTAAACTTCATTGCTAAGTATGTTACTACGATGTTCTTCAACAGGGACTCCCGATGATAGTTGTGCCTTATTGGATCGAGGCTAAAGGTCACATGTCCATGGTTACCTTACGGCCAAAGACATTCTACATTGCACATGAGTGCATTCAGGATTTCTAAAAGCGAGCCAGTCTTAATAGTCAAAGACTAGAGCAAAATTGTGATGGATCGCAGAGAAGCACTAGGGGGCAGCAATCAGAAGCGCAACCCACAATTAAGAGACATGTTCATCTGCATGCTCCAATATGATGAATCATGAGTGCTACACATGTTCTATGCTATTTTACCTGAGAGAGAGTAGCAGGAGTGATTAGCTAGCTAGAATGAGTGTTGGTGGTGATGATTATGATGATTATTATTAGCTAGTGTTGGTGGTGATTAGATAGTTACACTATGACTATGATGATTAAATAGTATTGGTGGTAATGACTATGATGATTATTAGCTAGTGTTGTTGGTGATGATATGATGCAAGAGTTTTTATATTAATATGATGATGATGAGTTATTATATCATTATGTGAAAGAACCGCGGATTAGTTTCAAGTGGATGGATCATAAGTGATCAAGATAATCCATAACTTGATCACTTATGATCTATCCACTTGAAACTAATCCGCGGTTCTTTTACCTAGTGATTTAATAACTCATTATAATGTAAACACAATCTCTAAATTGCTACCGTATGAAAACTTGTATAAAGGTGTATGAGTACGACGTAAAATAAAAAAGAAATAGAATACAAAATAATAGTAGTAGCGCGGGCTGTGAGAAGCGCTACTAGTAATTACCAGTAGCGGCTGTTGCAGGACACGCTACTACTAAGTAGATATAGTTGTAGCGCGTGTCAACAAACGCTACTGCTAACCTTTAGCTATAGCGTCATAGCAGTAGCGCAGTTACCCGCGCTACTGATAGGCCAAAAACCCGCGCTACTGCTAGGCTTTTCCCTAGTAGTGCATGTTGGTGTAGGTTGTACTTGGAGTCTCTCGAACTATCGATGAACGATCCCGCGAACCGCCCATGAACAGTCCCTCGAATGGAAGACCGAAAGCAAAACCTCTCTACTTGGTTGCAAGCATGCAGCCTTCACGATACGACAATGCTTCGTCGTCCAGAGCTAATCATCACCGAAAGTTTAGAGGAAGGAGATTAGAACCACACATGGCTTCTAATTATGAGGATTAGAGAATTAGTCTAGCTCTAATTAGTCAACTAGGAGCAACTAGAACTAGAATTAGAACTAGAAGAACTAGAGGAGGCTCTGATACGTCTCCAACATATCTACTTTCCCTAATGCTTTTCCTCTTGTTTTGGACTCTAATTTGCATGTTTTGAATGAAACTAACTTCGGACTGACGCTGTTTTCAGCAGAACAACCATGGTGTTGTTTGTGTGTAGAAATAAAAGTTCTCGGAATGGAACGAAACTTTGGGAGGATTTTTTGTATAATAAAATAAAATTTCTGGAGCCAAGAACCACCGGAGGGGGACACCTGGGTGGGCACAACCCACCAGGGCGCCCCCCCCCCCCTCCAGGCGCGCCCAGGTGGGTTGTCCCCACCTGGTGGCCCCGCAGATCCTAAAACCGAGGCTATAAAATCATATATTTCCAGAAAAAAAATCAGGGAGAAAGAATTATCACGTTCCACGAGATAGAGCCACTGTCACCTCCTGCTCTTCATCGGGAGGCCAAATCTAGAGTCCGTTTGGGGCTCCGGAGAGGGGGATCTTCGATCTTCGTCGTCACCAACCCTTCTCCATCGCCAATTCCATGATGCTCCCCACCGGGAGTGAGTAATTCCTTCGTAGGCTCGCTGGTCGGTGAGGAGTTGGATGACATTCATCATGTAATCTAGTTAGTTTTGTTAGGGCTTGATCCCTAGTATCCACTATGTTCTGAGATTGATGTTGCTATGACTTTGTCATGCTTAATGCTCGTCACTTTGGGCCCGAGTGCCGTGATTTCAGATCTGAACCGTTTATGTTATCACCATTATATCCATGTTCTATATCCGATCTTGCAAGTTATAGTCACCTACTATGTGTTATGTGTAGGAAATATGCCCTAGAGGCAATAATAAAGTGGTTATTATTATATTTCTTTGTTCATGATAATTGTCTACTATTCATGCTATAACTGCGTTATCCGGAAATCGTAATACACGTGTGAATACATAGACCACAACAAGTCCCTAGTGAGACTCTAGTTGACTAGCTCGTTGATCAACAGATAGTCATGGTTTCCTGACTATGGGCATTGGATGTCATTGATAACGGGATCACATCATTAGGAGAATGATGTGATCGACAAGACCCAATTCTAAGCATAGCTCAAAGATTGTGTAGTTCGTTTAGCTAGAGCTTTTCCAATTGTCGAGTATCATTTCCTTAGACCATGAGATTGTGCAACTCCCGGATACCGTAGGAGTGCTTTGGGTGTGCCAAACATCGCAACGTAACTGGGTGACTATAAAGGTTCACTACGGGTATCTCCGAAAGTGTCTGTTGGGTTGGCATGAATCGAGACTGGGATTTATCACTCCGTATGACAGAGAGGTATCTATGGGCCCACTCGGTAATGCATCATCATAATGAGCTCAATGTGACCAAGTGTCTGGTCACGGGATCATGCATTACGGTACGAGTAAAGTGACTTGCTGGTAACGAGACTAAACGAGGTATTGGGATACCGACGATCGAGTCTCGGGCAAGTAACGTACCGATTGACAAAGGAAATTGAATACGGGGTTGATTGAATCCTCGACATCGTGGTTCATCCAATGAGATCATCGAGGAGTATGTGGGAGCCAACATGGGTATCCAGATCCCGTTGTTGGTTATTGACCGGAGAGGAGTCTCGGTCATGTCTGCATGTCTCCCGAACCCGTAGGGTCTACACACTTAAGGTTCGGTGACGCTAGGGTTGTAGAGATATTAGTATGCAGCAAACCAAAAGTTGTTCGGAGTCCCAGATGAGATCCCAGACGTCACGAGGAGTTCCAGAATGGTCCGGAGATGAAGAATTATATATAGGAAGTGCTGTTTCGGCCATCGGGAAAGTTTCGGGGGTCACCGGTATTGTACCGGGACCACCGGAAGGGTCCCGGGGGTCCACCGGGTGGGGCCACCTATCCCGGAGGGCCCCATGGGCTGAAGTGGGGAGGGGACCAGCCCTTGGTGGGCTGGTGCGCCCCTCCTTGGGCCCCCCCCTGCGCCTAGGGTTGGGAACCCTAGGGGAGGGGGCGCCTCCACTTGCCTTGGGGGCAAGTCTCCCCCCTTGGCCGCCGCCCCCCTGGAGATCCCATATCCAGGGCCAGCGCTCCCCTTGGGGACCCTATATAAAGAGGGGGAGGGAGGGCAGCCGCACCCTTGCCCCTGGCGCCTCCCCTCCCCCTTGCTACACCTCTCCCTCCCGCAGACGCTTGGCGAACTGCCGGATCCCTGCTGCATCCACCACCACGCTGTCGTGCTGCTGGATCTTCATCAACCTCTCCTTCCCCCTTGCTGGATCAAGAAGGAGGAGACGTCACGCTGACCGTACGTGTGTTGAACGCGGAGGTGCCGTTCGTTTGGCGCTAGGATCTCCGGTGATTTGGATCACGACGTGTACGACTCCCTCAACCCCGTTCTCTTGAACGCTTCTGCTCGCGATCTACAAGGGTATGTAGATGCACTCCTCTCTCTCATTGCTGGATGAACTCATAGATTGTTCTTGGTGAACGTAGGAAATTTTTTATTTTATGCAATGTTCCCCAATAGTGGCATCATGAGCCAGGTCTATGTGTAGTTCTCTTTGCACGAGTAGAACACAATTTGTTGTGGGCGTAGATGTTGTCAACTTTCTTGCCACTACTAGTCTTATTTTTCTTCAGTGGTATTGTGGGATGAAGCGGCCCGGACTGACCTTACACATACGCTTACGTGAGACAGGTTCCACCGACTGACATGCACTAGTTGCATAAGGTGGCTAGCGGGTGTCTGTCTCTCCCACTTTAGTTGGAGCGGATTCGATGAAAAGGGTCCTTATGAAGGGTAAATAGAAGTTGGCAAATCACGTTGTGGCTTTAACGTAGGTAAGAAAACGTTCTTGCTAGATCACCTATAGAAGCCACGTAAAAACTTGCAACAACAATTAGAGGACGTCTAACTTGTTTTTGCAGCAAGTGTTTTGTGATGTGATATGGCCAAAGTTGTGATGAATGATGAATGATATATATGTGATCTATGAGATCATGTTCTTGTAATAGGAATCACGACTTGCATGTCGATGAGTATGACAACCGGCATGAGCCATAGGAGTTGTCTTTATTTTTTGTATGACCTGCGTGTCATTGAGAAACGCCATGTAAATTACTTTACTTTATTGCTAAACACGTTACCATAGTAGTAGAAGTAATAGTTGGCGAGCAACTTCATGGAGACACGATGATGGAGATCATGATGATGGAGATCATGGTGTCATGCCGGTGACGAAGATGATCACGGAGCCCCGAAGATGGAGATCAAAGGAGCTATATGATATTGGCCATATCATGTCACTATTATGATTGCATGTGATGTTTATCATGTTGTTCATCTTGTTTACTTAGAACGACGGTAGTAAGTAAGATGATCCCTCATAATAATTTCAAGAAAAGTGTTCCCCCTAACTGTGCACCATTGCAAAGGTTCGTTGTTTCGAAGCACCACGTGATGATCGGGTGTGATAGATCCTAACGTTCGAATACAATGGGTGTAAGCTAGATTTACACACGCAATACACTTAGGTTGACTTGACGAGCCTAGCATGTACAGACATGGCCTCGGAACATGAAAGACCGAAAGGTCGAGCATGAGTCGTATAGAAGATACGATCAACATGAAGATGTTCACCGATGTTAACTAGTCCGTCTCACGTGATGATCGGACATGGCCTAGTTGACTCGGATCATGTTTCACTTAGATGACTAGAGGGATGTCTGTCTAAGTGGGAGTTCATTAAATAATTTGATTAAGATGAACTTAATTATCATGAACTTAGTCTAAAATCTTTACAATATGTCTTGTAGATCAAATGGCCAACACTCATGTCCAACTGAACTTCAACGCGTTCCTAGAGAAAACCAAGCTGAAAGACGATGGCAGCAACTATACGGACTGGGTCTGGAACCTGAGGATCATCCTCATAGTAGCCAAGAAAGATTATGTCCTAGAAGCGCCGCTAGGTGAAGCACCAATCCCAGAGAACCAAGACGTTATGAACGCTTGGCAGTCTCGTGCTGATGATTACTCCCTCGTTCAGTGCGGCATGCTTTACAGCTTAGAACCGGGGCTCCAAAAGCGTTTTGAGCAACACGGAGCATATGAGATGTTCGAGGAGCTGAAAATGGTTTTCCAAGCTCATGCCCGGGTCGAGAGATATGAAGTCTCCGACAAATTCTTCAGCTGTAAGATGGAGGAAAATAGTTCTGTCGGTGAGCACATACTCAAGATGTCTGGGTTGCACAACCGCCTGACTCAGCTGGGAGTTAATCTCCCGGATGACACGGTCATTGACAGAATCCTTCAGTCACTTCCACTGAGCTACAAGAGCTTTGTGATGAACTTCAATATGCAGGGGATGGAAAAGACCATTCCTGAGGTATATTCAATGTTGAAATCAGCGGAGGTGGAGATCAAAAAGGAACATCAAGTGTTGATGGTGAATAAAACCACTAAGTTCAAGAAGGGCAAGGGTAAGAAGAACTTCAAGAAGGACGGCAAGGAAGTTGCCGCGCCTGGTAAGCCAGTTGCCAGGAAGAAGTCAAGCAATGGACCCAAGCCTGAGACTGAGTGCTTTTATTGCAAGGGAAGTGGTCACTGGAAGCGGAACTGCCCCAAGTACTTAGCGGACAAGAAGTCCAGCAAAACCAAAGGTATATGTGATACACATGTAACTGATGTGTACCTTACCAGTGCTCATAGTAGCTCCTGGGTATTTGATACCGGTGCGGCTGCTCATATTTGTAACTCAAAGCAGGAGCTGCGGAATAAGCGGAGACTCGCGAAGGACGAGGTGACGATGCGCATCGGGAATGGTTCCAAGGTCGATGTGATCGCCGTCATCACGCTACCTCTACATTTACCTACGGGATTAGTTTTGAACCTCAATAATTGTTATTTAGTACCAGCTTTGAGCATGAACATTGTATCGGGATCTCGTTTAATTCGAGATGGCTACTCATTTAAATCCGAGAATAATGGTTGTTCTATTTATATGAGTGATATGTTTTATGGTCATGCCCCGCTGGTGAATGGTTTATTCTTAATGAATCTCGAGCGTAATGTTACACATATTCATAGTGTGAATACCAAAAGATGTAAAGTTGATAACGATAGTCCCACATACTTGTGGCACTGCCGCCTTGGTCACATTGGTGTCAAGCGCATGAAGAAGCTCCATGCTGATGGACTTTTAGAGTCTCTAGATTATGAATCGTTTGACACATGCGAGCCATGCCTCATGGGCAAGATGACCAAGACTCCGTTCTTCGGAACGGTGGAGCGAGCAACCAACTTATTGGAAATCATACATACTGATGTGTGCAGTCCAATGAGCGTTGAGGCTCGCGGAGGATATTGTTATGTTCTCACTCTCACTGATGACTTGAGTAGATATGGGTAATCGCCTTGATCTTCTCCGGGTTAGCTTCGATGCCTCTGTTGGACACCAGAAAGCCCAAAAGCTTGCCTGCGGGGACACCAAACACGCACTTGGCCGGGTTAAGCATCATCTTGTAGACTCGGAGATTATCAAAGGTCTCCTTTAAGTCGGATATCAATGTCTCCTTTTCTCTGGACTTCACCACAATGTCATCCACATAGGCATGGACATTACGCCCAATTTGGTCGTGCAAACAATTCTGCACACACCATTGGTAAGTCGCCCGGGCACTCTTGAGCCCAAATGGCATAGATACATAGCAGAAGGCTCCAAACAGAGTGATGAAAGCCGTCTTCTCCTGGTCCTTAACTGCCATCTTAATCTGATGATAACCGGAGTAAGCATCCAAAAAGCTCAAGCGCTCACAACCCGCTGTAGCATCAATGATTTGATCAATACGGGGGAGGGCAAAAGGGTCAGCCGGACAAGCCTTGTTTAAGTCCGTGTAGTCCACACACATCCGCCAGGTGCCATTCTTCTTGAGGACGAGCACCGGGTTAGCCAACCACTCCGAGTGAAAAACTTCAATGATAAACCCAGCCGCTAAGAGCTGGGCGACTTCTTCTCCAATAGCTTTTCGTCGCTCTTCGTTAAAACGGCGAAGAAACTGCCTGACCGGCTTATACTTCAGATCAATATTGAGAGTGTGCTCAGCGAGTTCCCTCGGTACACCCGGCATGTCAGAAGGTTTCCATGCAAAGATGTCCCGGTTCTCACGGATGAACTCGATGAGCGTGCTTTCCTATTTGGGATCCAAGTTGTTGTTGATGCTGAACTGTTTAGAAGTATCACCTGGGGTGAAATCAACAAGCTTCGTCTCAGCCGCCGACTTAAACTTCAGCGCCGGGTCATGCTCTGTAGTTGGTTTCTTCAGGGATGTCATATCCGCCGGGTCAACATTATCTTGATAAAATTTGAGCTCCTCTGCTGCACAGGCCGACTCAGCATAAGCCGCGTCACCTTCTTCACACTCCAATGCCACCTTACGACTGCCATGTACAGTGATGGTGCCCTTGTAACCCGGCATTTTGAGCTGTAAATAAACGTAACACGGCCGGGCCATAAACTTAGCATAAGCCGATCGTCCAAACAGAGCGTGGTATGGGCTCCTGATCTTGACCACTTCAAACATCAACTTCTCAGCTCGGGAGTCATGTTCGTCTCCAAAAGCCACCTCCAGCTCAATCCTGCCAACTGGGTAAGCCTACTTACCAGGGACAACTCCATGGAAAACAGTGTTGGATGTTCTCAGGTTTTTATCAGTCAACCCCATGCGCTGAAAGGTCTTGTAGTAAAGGATGTTGATGCTACTACCCCCATCCATGAGCACCTTGGTGAACTTATACCCACCAACTTGAGGCGCCACTACCAAAGCCAACTGACCCGGGTTATCGACCCGCGGAGGATGATCCTCCCTGCTCCATATGATGGGCTGCTCTGACCACCTTAAATAACGAGGGATTGCTGGCTCAACAGAATTCACAGCCCTCTTATGAACCTTCTGGTCACGTTTGCACAAGCTAGTGGTAAACACGTGATACTGTCCGCCACTCAACTGCTTCGGATGGCTTTGATAACCCGACTGTTGCTGCTGCTGTCCGCCTTGACCGGACTGCTGCTGACTATTGCCACCTGGATGCCCCTGAAAGCCGGAATTTGAGCCGCCGCCCGGGCCATGAAAGCCGCCGGCCCTTGAGCCACCACCGGATCCTTGACCGCCATCGAAGGTGTTGGAGTTTTTAAACGCCTTCATGATCGCACAATCCTTCCATAGATGTGTGGTCGGCCGCTCCCGGGTGCCGTGTTTTGGGCAGGGCTCATTGAGTAACTGCTCAAGAGACGGGCCTGACCCGCCGGACCGAGGAAGCTTACCCTTATATCTCTTATTGTTACCTCGCGCGTTGGCATTGGCCACAAACTCTACCGTCCGCCTTACGCTTATTGCCGCCTTGATTCCCCGGGTTATGCTGCTGACCCTTTCCATTGCCGTTCCGTTTTCCCTTCCCTGTCTTCTCATCGTCAGACGCGGGATCCTTGGTACTATCAGAGTCGGCATATTTGACTAAAGCCGCCATCAGCATACCCATATCTATGAGGTCACGCTTAAGGTGCCCCAGTTTCATCCTCAGCGGCTCAAAACGGCAATTTTTCTCCAGCATAAGAACTGCAGAGCCGGCATCCATCTTATCAGAGGAATGAATTATCTCTTTGACCCGGCGTACCCAATGGGTGGTGGATTCTCCTTCCTCCTGCTTGCAATCTGTCAAGTCCACAATCGACATAGATTGTTTACAGGTGTCCTTGAAGTTCTGGATGAACCGGGCCTTTAACTCGCCCCATGAACCGATGGAATTGGGTGGTAAGCCCTTTAGCCAAGACCGGGCCGTTCCATCCAACATCATGGTAAAATACTTAGCCATTGCTACGTCATTGACTTCCAGCAACTCCATGGCCATCTCATAACTCTCGATCCACGCCGTGGGCTGTAAATGGGCCGTGTAATTTGGTACATTTCGAGGTCCCTTGAAGTCCTGGGGCAGACGTACGTCACGCAGAGCCAGCACCAGGCACGGGACACCGCCGGTTCTAGTGGCTACTCCCGCCTCAACCGATGTCATTGGATACTCCGGGTGATCATTCTCCTGACGTACTTGGTCCTGCGCCGGGTTATAGCCCCCGGGTTGGTTATGTCGTTGGGCGTTGCTTGACAAGGCTTCTGACTCCATGCGTCTGTTGTAACTCGGACTCCGGTTCTGGCGAGGTGGTGCTCCCCAGGGCGGGGGAGTGAATGAATCCTGTCCCGGCTGTAAGAATAGTTCTCCTGCTGAGCCAGGGCCGTCTGAAGGAGCTCCCTGACCCTCCGGGTCTCCACCGCCGTCGGGTCATCACCTTCCATGGGAAGAGCCGCTAAACGCGTTGAAGCTGCTATTAAGTTCTCCATGGGATTGGAAAAGTGACCCGGTGGAATCGGCACATAACGCGGTGGTGGCATGCTCACGTGAGGCGGCACCATATCCCGAGGCTGAGCTGATCCTCCTATTCCGGCTATCATAAGCCGGTTGGCCTCTGGCGGGTTACTAGGGCCGGCTCCGGGTGTAGCAAAGAGAACCTGGGGGTCGTAATTCGGAGGTAAACGGGACTGCATTTTCTGATGTCTCCTCCTCATCACCTCATTGAAGGCGTTTAAGCTCATCGTGAGCTGGTAAGCTTCTGACTGCAAGCGCTGAGCCCGGGCGTCGAGAGCTGCCCGCTCCGCAGCTAGTCTGGTATCCTCAGCTGCCAAAGCCTCCTTGGCCTGAGCTATCTCCTCACGCACTTGAGCTACAGCTGCGTCATGCTCATCCTTATCTGCAGGAATAACCGTGGCGGTTAACAGGGCCGTAAGTTTGTCCATGAGATCTATCAGCGCCTGAGCCGGTGGGCGCACGGGGCCTCCTGCTCCGGCTGCTCCTGACCCGGACATGATCGCTGCTGCCGCTGTAGAGTTTGAGCCGGGCTGAGTTCCAGCCATGAAGATTCCGGCCCATCTTGGCGGCTCATCGAGGTCCGGAATACTGACGCCATCGGAACAGCCTCTGAGCGCGCCGTCTTGTACCTGATACAACGAATCTGTTGAGCCGGTGGATGAGTCACCATCTGAAAGGATGGCCGTCTCACCCTCATCTTCAGATCCAGAAAGTTCCTCTCCGTGGACGCAGCCCACGAAGGCACGCCTCATGACCGGCTGAGCCCGGGTCTTCCTTGCACGCTGAGCCGTCTCGACGAGGTCGGTGCAGTTGCCCGGCTCAGGGCCCGGCTCACCGATCCGGCCGATAAAGACGTGGATTCCGCCGAAGGGGACCCGGTACCCGTACTCAATTGAGCCGGCGTCGGGGCCCCAGCCTTCGTCGTCGATGTCGACCTTGCCGCGACAACTCTTGGTCATCCGGCCCACTACGTACCTCTTGAGCCCTTCGAAGTTGCCCTTCAAGAACTCAAATCCACCGTGCGCTGGCCCCATGGTGGGCGCCAACTGTCGTGGAATAGTCACGTCAGATGTCCTCATGAGAGGACTTAGTTATGGAGCCATCACAACTAGGAAGCTTGAAGGGGTTAAATCGGGACAAGGGACACGAGAGAGTTTATACTAGTTCGGCCCCTTACGGTGAAGGTAAGGCCTACGTCTAGTTGGGTTGGTATTGATGTTTCGATAACCAGGGAGTGAGACACGCTATGCCCGGTTTTCGATGAGTTGTTTCTTGCCCTAAGTCGCCCGCAGGTCGTCCCCTTATATACACGGGTTGACACCTGCGGCTTACAGAGTCCCGGCCGGCTTATTAACAGAGTCCGACTCGGTGACCAGTTAAATCTACCTTACATTACAAGTCATGCCATCATGGCGGTTTACTACAATGGGCTTAAGCCGCCCGTGGGCCTTAAGCTCTTTATTGAACCGCCATCTTCATGCTTGGCCTTGGGCTTCCTCTGATGAAGACTCTTTGCGTAACCCGGCCCCTCCTGGGCGGCTTACACAAATAGTCATATCCCCAACAAACCCTGTCTTGGAAAGCATGTTGTTGGACAACGGTGAACCTTCGAACTATGAAGGAGCGATGGCGGGCCCAGATTCCAACAAATGGCTTGAAGCCATGCAATCCGATATAGGATCCATGTATGAAAACAAAGTGTGGACTTTGACAGACTTGCCCGATGATCGGCGAGCGATAGAAAACAAATGGATCTTTAAGAAGAAGACGGACGCAGATGGTAATGTTACCATATATAAAGCTCGACTTGTCGCTAAGGGTTATCGACAAGTTCAAGGGATTGACTACGATGAGACATTCTCTCCCGTAGCGAAGCTGAAGTCCGTCCGAATCATGTTAGCAATTGCTGCATACTATGATTATGAGATATGGCAAATGGACGTCAAAACGGCTTTCCTTAATGGTCACCTTAAGGAAGAACTGTATATGATGCAGCCGGAAGGTTTTGTCGACCCTAAGAATGCTAACAAGGTATGCAAGCTCCAGCGCTCCATCTATGGGCTGGTGCAAGCATCTCGGAGTTGGAACATTCGCTTTAATGAGATGATTAAAGTGTTTGGGTTTATGCAGACTTATGGAGAAGCATGCGTTTACAAGAAAGTGAGTGGGAGCTCTGTAGCATTTCTCATATTATATGTGGATGACATACTTTTGATGGGAAATGATATAGAACTTTTGGACATCATAAAGGCCTACTTGAATAAGTGTTTTTCAATGAAGGACCTTGGAGAAGCTGCTTACATATTAGGCATCAAAATCTATAGAGATAGATCGAGACGCCTCATAGGTCTTTCACAAAGCACATACCTTGATAAGATATTGAAGAAGTTCAATATGGATCAGTCCAATAAGGGGTTCTTGCCTGTGTTGCAAGGTGTGAAATTGAGCTCGGCTCAATGCCCGACCACGGCAGAAGATAAGAAGAGATGAGTGTCATCCCCTATGCCTCAGCCATAGGGTCTATCATGTATGCCATGACCTATACCAGACCTGATATAAACCTTGCCGTAAGTTTGGTAGGAAGGTACCAAAGTAATCCCGGCAAGGAACACTGGACAGCGGTCAAGAACATCCTTAAGTACCTGAAAAGGACTAAGGACATGTTTCTCGTATATGGAGGTGACGAAGAGCTCGTCATAAAGGGATACGTCAATGCTAGCTTCGACACAGATCTGGATGACTCTAAGTCACAAACCGGATACATGTATATTTTGAATGGTGGGGCAGTAAGCTGGTGCAGTTGCAAGCAGAGCGTCGTGGCGGGATCTACATGTGAAGCGGAGTACATGGCAGCCTCAGAGGCAGCACATGAAGCTATCTGGGTGAAGGGGTTTATCACCGACCTAGGAGTCATACCCAATGCGTCGGGGCCAATCGCACTCTTCTGTGACAACACTGGAGCTATTGGACTTGCCAAGGAGCCCAGGTTTCACAAGAAGACCAGGCACATCAAGCGTCGCTTCAACTCCATATGTGAAAATGTTCAAGATGGAGACATAGAAATTTGTAAAGTACATACGGACCTGAATGTAGAAGATCCGTTGACTAAACCTCTCCCTAGGGAAAAACATGATCAACACCAGAATGCAATGGGTGTTCGATTCATCACAACGTAACTAGAATATTGACTCTAGTGCAAGTGGGAGACTGTTGGAAATATGCCCTAGAGGCAATAATAAAGTGGTTATTATTATATTTCTTTGTTCATGATAATTGTCTATTATTCATGCTATAACTGTGTTATCCGGAAATCGTAATACACGTGTGAATACATAGACCACAACAAGTCCCTAGTGAGCCTCCAGTTGACTAGCTCGTTGATCAACAGATAGTCATGGTTTTCTGACTATGGGTATTGGATGTCATTGATAACGGGATCACATCATTAGGAGAATGATGTGATGGACAAGACCCAATTCTAAGCATAGCTCAAAGATAGTCGGGACCACTCCCGGTGATGATCGTAGTTTGAGGAGTTCATGTATTCATCGTGTGTTAATGCTTTGTTCTGGTTCTCTATTAAAAGGAGGCCTTAACATCCCTTAGTTTCCAATTGGACCCCGCTGCCATGGGAGGGTAGGACAAAAGATGTCATGCAAGTTCTTTCCATAAGCACGCATGACTATTTACGGAATACATGCCTACATTATATTTATGAACTGGAGCTAGTGCCGTGTTGCCCTAGGTTATAACTGTCACATGATGAATATCATCCAACAAATCGCCAATCCAATGCCTACAAATTTATTTTATATTGTTCTTGCTAAGTTACCACTGCTATCGTTACTGTTGCACTTGTCACAAAATTACTGCAATCACTGTTACCATTACTACTGTTGCTGCTACTATTATCAAACTATCATACTACTTTGCTACCGATCACTTTGCTGCAGATAATTAATCTCCAGGTGTGGTTGAATTGACAACTCAACTGCTAATACTTACAAATATTCTTTGGCTCCCCTTGTGTCGAATCTATAAATTTGGGTTGAATACTGTACCCTCGAAAACTGTTGCGATCCCCTATACTTGTGGGTTATCAGGCTCCAAAACTTGTGTGTTGAAACGATGCAAAACCTCTAGTATACATAGGTTGGAGGGGAGGGATAGGGTAGCCACCAAGGAGGGAAAGTCCCTCCTTGGGGTGACGGCCAAGGGAGGGGAGGAAGAGTCCTCCCCACTCTCTAATTAGGCCTCCTCCCTGGCAAAGGGGGCGCCTCCCCCACTTGGGCCCTTGTGGCCCAAGTTGCCTTTCACCTCTTGGCCTTTTAATGTTGATATTAAATTAAATATAAAATTATTCTAAATATTTTCAGGCCATTTTATATATAATTTAACATCCCCGGAAACATATTCCAATTATATATTATTATCGGTAATACTCGGTATTACCCAATATTCACCGAAACCCTTCCGGTGACCCCGAAACGCTTCTGGATCCTCTCGAAACTATTTCGAATATGAATGGAACAATTTTACAAATACATTCTCATCACTCCCATCCTACTAATACTAAACATATCGTGATTGCCTAAATCTTGTGACCCCGTAGGTTCGGTAACTCATAGACATTAACGAAACCCCTTCGTTCAATGATCGATAACGGAATAGTGGATGTCCATATCGATCCCTATGAGCACACGGATTATATTCGAGTGAACCTTTGGTTATCATTTGATCTTCCGTTTTCTTTGTGATACTTTAGAAAACTCGGGATGCATCGGTATCCTCCTGAGTAAACACATGCTCACTATACCGAAATCCTTGTTACCGGTTTTGTTCATTTTTTCCTCGTTACCGTGTTCCAGCATCCCCGTGACGTAGTCACCTATGTCTGGACAGACGATGATGGATGCCGTCACACTAAGGGGTCCCTAATAATATCTCTCCATCCTCGGAGGAGCAAATCCCACTCTCGAGCTATCTAGTCCCTTTGTTAAACTTTCTGATGAACCCGTAAGTTGTCGTTATGATCACCGTGCTACAAGTGATGTTTGAGCAACCCCAGAGCTCACCATATGGTACGAAAGTGACTAGGATGCTCTCATGGTCTAAGGAGAAAAATCACACGTTAAACACTTCATGTTATTACAATTGATTATAGACGATATTACTCAATCCATAACAGACAAATTTGGGTCGATTCAATATGATCGTTCTTCCAACGTCATAATCTCAATGTTGTTAGGACTATCATTTCACACTTAAACGATATCCTAAGATCCAGAAAACATGATCACCGACAACACTTGATCTAGTCCTAGGGGCAAGACTAGGAATCTTACATATAGCCGTTTATCATTCCACATGTGCATACGAGTTTTCCACTGAATCGCATGTTCCAGGATCATAACAGTTATAACATAGAATATAAACTCTTTAATTATGAATATGGAAATATAATTATACAAATATTGTTGCCTCTAGGGCATAATTCCAACACTTAGACCCTTCATGAGTCAAAGACCCCGTCAACGTGGATGTAAGATAGCTCACTATCTGAACCATGGGAAATATCTTCAGTAAGCCAACTCATGTTTGCGTATCTCCAACTCTACTTGTTTTACCTTCACTTGCTTGTGCTAGATAGATTGCTATAAAATGCTAAAAGGGGCATGCAAATTAAAACTTAGAAAATGAGTGCATCTTTTGGCTTAGTAGTCTATTCACCCCTCCCCTCTGAACATACTTCTCGATCATACAAGTGGAATCAGAGATTTGGTCTCCTTAGCAAGGTTCTCCATTGGTGAATCCTTGGCAAGTTGACTCTTTGCTTTGTCTTAACCACCTCGGAGAACATGACTTCTAGCGAGGGGAGTTATCATTGTAGAGGTCCTTACTTTGATGGTTCAAATTTTTCTAGTTGGAAACATCAGATGAGAATGCATATTCTTGTTCATAATCCCACCGTTTGTGCTATTGTTCACATTGGTTTGCAAGGTGAATCCTTCCAAGGTGGACAACTTCCGGATCCTGAAGCAACCACATGATCCAACATAATTCTCAAACATTTGACATCCTCTTCAGTGCGTTGTGCCCAGAAGAATTCAACAAGATTAGTCATCTTGAAAGTGCAAATGAATTTGGAAATGCATGAAGGTGCCGAGTCTGTGAAGGAGTCCAAGGTTGATGTCCTACAAGGTCGGCTATACAAGTTCAAGATGAAGGATGGTGAAGGCATTGCCGAGATGTACTCTAGGCTAGAAATCATTACAAATTAGATTGTTGGCTTAGGAAGCGAAGCAATGATGGAAAAAATTCATCATTAAGAAGATTCTCAGAGCTTTGGATAACAAATATGACACCATGTGCATATTAATCCAAATGATGCCAAAATAGAAAGATCTCAAACCTACATAATAAATTAGAAGAATTGTGACACTGTAAATAATCATTTTTTTATAATTAGTTTAAAAATGCAGAATGATTTGTTGCCATGGAGAAGACAATAAAGAATTTTAACTTCATGATTTTTGGGAAGCCATGTATTTTTTTAACAAAATGTTCGCCTTTCATATTACATTGGGCGAGTGCAAAGCTTAGGGACAATGTTTGCACTAGCCAAGCCATAATTAAGGTAACAATGGATATGACATTCTGATGGTTGGAAGAATGAGGGTGTGATTAGTTTATCACCCCAACTGACTAACCCGACAAATTAGGCCACTCTTCTTTTTCATTGTTGAACTCAGTGCCTATAATATTCTCAAGGATGCAACTACTTAGGGTTCTTAATTTTGAATTCAATTGCTATTGAAATATTTGAATTACCAAATCAATATTTTTGGTTCTTAGCATGAACAAATAACCAACACCAATTTCTCACAAAAGAAAACAAATAACTAGCACCAGCATCTCACAAGATTTTCGAGGTGTGTTTGAATTCAAGTCGGATGAATGTATTTCGGAACCAACCAAAATCAATGAAATGTCTGAAACTTCGGCACATTTCACTGAAAAAAAAGAACTATGGTCCTATTACTGTTTGGACAGTTTTTAGTCTTCATTATGCCGACGTTCCCACCTGCGGCGTCTCCTGCGACAGTTCGAGCACCAAGGGCGAACCAGTGGATCCCTCCGCAGGAAAACTATGTCAAAGTCAATGTGGATGCAGCAGTATCAAGGCATGGAGCTTACAGTTCGGTTGGTACAGTCTCAAAAAAATAAAAATTGAATTGAGAGTTTTCCGAAAACAATAAAAAAAAGGTGTAAACCGGAGTCCTGTGCACAGTTCTCATGGCAAGTGTTGTCTGATAACACCAGCTTTATCCCCGTTTAAACGAGTAGCGAATCATCTGAGGAGTTTCCCTGCAGACCGAGGATGAATACCTTATACCTGCCCATATAAACGGAATCGAATCGGGAAAATGAGAATAAATTGTTGAAGCCAAGCTTTCTCCCTGCCTGCAATTCCCCAAACCAAAGTCGCCTCTCGCGCCATCCATCGTCCCCCCGCCCGCCCCAACCCACCAACGCCAAGGCCCGGCCGGCTCACCTCTAAAACCCTCCCCCCCACCCCCTCTTCATGTTCCTCCCTCGAGCCACCACCTCGCTCCACTCCCTGCTGCGATGCCAGTTCCGCCCGCTCCCCTCGCCTAAAACCCTAGCCATTACCCTCGCCCCGCCGCCCCTGCTCCTCCGCCCACGCCTCTGCTCGTCCTCATCCTCCTCCCGCCGCGCCTCCCCTGCCGCCGTCAAATCCGGCGAGAAGAGGCCGCCCGCGAGGCTGAAGAGGGCGGCGGCGGTGACGCCACTAGCAGCGGGAGGAGCAGACATGTCGTCCTCGGGAGGCGCCGGGGGGAAGCGCTCCGTGGCGGATGTGCTCATGGGGAACGCGCGGGACGCCGCCAGGAAGGCCAAGAAGGGGGCCCCGGCCGCCTCCGGGGTCCCGTCTCCCAAGAAGCCCAGGACGAAGACGGCCGCCGAGGCCGACGGCGCGACGGCCGAGCCGGCGGTGGACGAGAAACCGCCTTCGCCGGCCAAGTCGCCCGTTAAGTCGAAGCGCCCATCGTCGCCACCCAAGTCCAAGTCGAAGGCCGACGACGCTCCTGAGGCCAAGAAGAGGTCCCCGTCGCCCACGACGTCCAAAACGCTAGCCGCGGCCGCGAAATTGGAGGCCGCGGAGAAGCCCCTCTCGCCGAAGAGGGCCAAAACCCTAGCGGCCAAATCTGACGCTAAGCCCTCTGACCAAGCCCTTGTCTCTCAATCTAAAGACCAGGCGTCTCAACCCGAGGATAAGAAGACCAAAATCTCAAATGCCACCAAGTCAGAGGAGGTGAATACCACTCTCGAGCTCAAGAAGAAAGGCAGTGAGTTTGATCCC
Organism: Triticum dicoccoides; assembly: GCF_002162155.2. Taxonomy (NCBI): domain Eukaryota; kingdom Viridiplantae; phylum Streptophyta; class Magnoliopsida; order Poales; family Poaceae; genus Triticum; species Triticum dicoccoides. Next base: position 347,984,185 of record NC_041381.1, read on the forward strand.
ATGGCTGCTGCCTACTGGAAGCCCGGCGAGCCTGTGCCATTCCTCTTCTTGGCTCGGGCACTCGACCTCATCTCCAACGAGTCTGGCCGGATTGTCATTACAGAGATCCTGTCAAACGTGTTCCGTACGATTATTGCCACAACTCCAGAGGATCTCCTTGCGACAGTATACCTCTCCGCTAACCGGATTGCGCCACCTCACGAAGGGATTGAGCTTGGTATTGGGGATGCATCAATCATCCGTGCACTTTCCGAGGCATACGGCCGCAAAGAGGAGCATGTCAAAAAGAACCTCAAGGTTGTTAGTTGTGAAATTTAGGTTCTGCAGTGAGCAACGGCAATAGAGCTTGAGCATAAATTGATTGCTTTGTGTCTTCGTCACTGTAGGAATTGGGTGATTTGGGGCTTGTGGCGAAAGCAAGCAGGTCGTCACAGAAGATGATGTACAAGCCAAAACCACTGACGATATCACGTGTGCTTGATACCTTTCGGACAATCGCAAAGGTAATATGCTTTCTCATTTTTCTCAAGCTAAAGAGTCATTTTAGCCCTTACTTTGGCTTGATATTCTCAAGATGAAATGTTTTTTTTCTATTGGGTTGATATTGAAATGCTTAATTATTGGAAATAAATCCACTCTGTTTAGTAATCGATTATATTGGAGAGATGATTAGCTGGTTTCAGAATGCAGTGCCACTTCAGAAATCACTTAGCAAGCATAATGTTTTCAGGAATCTGGCAAAGACAGTCAAGATAAGAAAAGAAGTCATATCAAAGGACTTCTTGTTGCTGCAACAGACTGTGAACCTCAATACATTATACGACTTCTTCAGGTAAATATTGCAATGTTCAGTTAATAAATGCACTTAAGTATTCATATATTCTTTGCAAGAAACCCCTGAACTGGCATTTGTTGCAGTCGAAGATGCGTATTGGGTTGGCAGAGAAAACTGTCCAAATGGCTCTTGGGCAAGCTGCTGTATATTCTGAAAAAGGGTCCCCGCCAAAAAAAGTCCAATCACCTTTTGAAGAGGTTGATGCACTTATTTCTTCTATTTACAATTTTAAATTAATTTTATATTTGTGCGGATAGGTGTTGAACTCTTATTGTGTTCATGCTGTTGCAGCTTTTACTAATTTAGTCTACCCCTTAAGGCTTGTATCCTGTGATGACTTCAAGAGTTTCTATGATTTTTTGGCAACATGCTGAATTCCTTTTTTGTATCCCTGTTGTTTTTCTCAGAATATCTTGCTACCTTGGTAATGGTAAGGATTCATAAAAAATCATTTCTGTCACCTGAAGCCATTGAGGCTTGTATGGTACTCCCTCCTTTCACAAATATAAGATGTTTTGGATATTTCTTGGCTCCTAGGTGCATATGCACCCATTGTCGAAATACACATTTTGAAAAGTTGAAAAATTCGGAACAAAAATTCCACGTGTATATCCAGACATTTTATGTGCGTTCACAAGGTTTCGGTGAAAAATGACGTTTTTTGTGGCTTGTGTAAAAAAGATAAAGAAATGCCTCGTTAATAGTTAGAATGAAGCATCAGAAATTGTTTTTTTTACACAAGCCACAAGAAACGTCGTTTTTCACTGAAACCTTGTGCACGCACATAAAATGTCCGGATATACACGCGGGATTTTTGTTCTGAATTTTTCAACTTTTCGGAATGTGTATTTCGACAATGGGTGCATATGCACCTAGGAGCCAAAGGCAATTAGCGCTACATACAGGCTGAAATGAGTGAACAAACACACTAAAACATGTCTATATACATCCTTTTTTGCGGATGTGTCTATATACACCCGATTCAGGAAAAAGTTAGAACATCTTATATTTGTGAACGGAAGGAGTATGTTTGGTTGGTGACAATGTTATCAATTAATTGGTCATGCCTCTTTGCCCACTCTGTTTGTCTTGCCAACATGGCCAAAACATGGGGTGGCAAAACCTTGACCAAAAGATTCACTAACCAAATTTTTGGTGGGGTGAACTTGTGCTCAAACAAACACACCCATAATCCTTCTGTAGTGGCTCCTCTAATCACTAGTTAGTCTTGTTGAACTATAAATTGGAACATATAATAATTATATATCTTTAGTTGCTGTTTTTGTGGTTTGTAGTATTGATCGTAGCATTGTGTTGTGTGCATGTGCAACATGTTCTCATGTTTTCAGTTTTCTTTCTCATATTGCCTGAAATCTGTGCATGTATACTGACTGGTATGATCATTCTGATATTTCTATACCCTCTGTTCTGTGTAGGCTGCAAAAATAATTAAAGAAGCATATTCGGTTCTTCCAGTCTATGATAAAATTGTCCCGACTCTTCTTGATGCTGGTGTTTGGAAACTTCCAGAAACATGCAATTTCTCCATAGGTGTCCCTGTTGGTCCTATGTTGGCAAAAGCAACAAAATCTGTATCAGAGATTATTGACAAGTTTCAAGGTCGTGAGTACACTTGTGAGTACAAGTATGATGGTGAACGGGCCCAGGTACAAGCAAGCCTCATGGGTATTAGCTGTTTTTATATTTTGCCCATGCTAATCTCAAATAACACTATAATTTGCAAGATTCATTGCATGGAGGATGGAACAGTAGAAATTTATAGTCGGAACGCTGAAAGGAATACTGGGAAGTACCCTGATGTTGTTGATGCAATTTCTAGGTATACTTACCTTCTCATTTCACTTACCAATTTATTGAAGCTCCATGCCTATATGTGCTGGCCTTGATAAGCTAGAGCTGTTTACAAACTCATAGCCAATCTGTATGTCCATTGTGCATTTCCTGTTGCACTCCTAATTCTGGGAGTTAACATTTTTTACTTATCTCAATGCAGAATCCGAAAGCCTACAGTTAAGTCATTTGTCCTAGATTGTGAAATTGTTGCTTATGACCGCGAAAAGAAGAGAATTTTACCCTTTCAGGTTTGTATTTTTTCTCTATTAAGATGAGTAAGCTAACTTCCATTGACCACCATACTTATAACTGAGTTTATAACCTATAGCTGATGCACAATTAAAACTGTTGTATGTAGTAGATGAACTAATGCCTCTGGTTATCATACTTACCTTAATTTTTGCCTAGTTTTTATGTACCTGTCACTGCTAGTTGTAAGGATGCTGAGATCTTTCTCCTTACTTCCAGATACTCAGCACAAGGGCCCGCAAGGGTGTTACTATAAATGACATCAAAGTATCAGTCTGTACTTTTGGCTTTGATATTCTTTACATCAATGGGAAACCTCTTCTCCAGGAACAACTTAAAGTTCGACGAGAGGTATTGTACAAGTCATGTAGACTCCTAATAATATATAATTTCATTCTGCTGTCTAGTTGGGTTATTTATCCTATTCTGTAGGTATGTCCTCAGATAGTTGTGATTGCAGATTTCTTGTTACACCATATTTGTTAGTCGCAGTGTTTTACTTGAGCCATTATAGCAGAGCTTGCCATTAATTTCCTGATCATGTATATTGTACATGTATATCCACAGAAACTGGTATAGTGAATAATCTGATTATTGATAAACAAGAAAGTGATGTGGTTGCACCCTAAAAAAAGACTAATTCATTCGGCTGTCTTGACTCTCGAAAGATGTAGTTATTTATTGGCTTTGAATACTTGGCAGCATCTTTACAACTCTTTCGAGGAAGTGCCAGGTGTTTTTCAACTGGCAACTGCAATTACATCAAATGACCTCGAGGAGATACAGAAATTTCTTGACTTATCTGTCAACTCCAGGTAATTGGATTTTGTAGAGCTTTCACTTTGCCATTAGCCAGCTTATATGTCTGCTACTGATGAACTGTGTTTCCTTGTTCACATTATACAAAGCAAATAACAGTCAAGTTTTCCATAAAAAATACTCCCGCTGTAAATAAATACGTATAACACAAGCAAATAACAGTCAAGAGTACTTATAACACATTCTATTGTTTGCTTCACTTCGCATTGGCCTCCCATTGTTAGATCTATTTGATTGCCGTGAGAGGACATCCTAAATAATCTTAGCCACCTTGGATATATGCATATCTGTGAAAATAAGTGGCCAAATAAGCAAGTGTTAACTCTAGCATCTATATATCAGGACTCCAGTAAAGGAAAAAATGGATGGGGGAGTTTACATGGAGCTGTGTTGTGAAGGGTTTATTATCAATGCTAACCACCACCGTTTTCTTTTGCCAAAATATTTTCTGGCACTAAGATTTAAGTGATTTTGAAGTTGTGAAGGGTTGATTATCAAGACATTGGATACAGATGCTACATATGAGCCAGCGAAGCGGTCAAACAATTGGTTGAAATTGAAGAAAGATTACATGGACAGGTTAGCATATTTCATGCCATCCTGATTTCACTCATTTTTGCCTGCACAACATGAAAATCTAGATAATAGTTATGGAGCACAGGATATAGTTTGCATATTTATCCCTCATGTTATTGTCTCATCATTCATGCTGTGACATGACACCTTACTATGAACTTTTGGGTTGTCAACAAGTTTTTACAGTAGACTTATTTGATGTCAGTAAAATAAATACTAACGTTTTGTTCTGCCAATGGTGTATTGCTCTTTTGGCCAGTGTTGGAGACTCTTTAGACTTAGTGCCAATTGCTGCTTTTCATGGAAGAGGAAAACGAACTGGTAATTAAACATGCATACTGAATTTTAAAATAAACTGATTATTATAGTTCTGTTTGCATTTATCTGATCGTCTTTTGCCTTTTTTCTTAATAAGGTGTATATGGATCGTTCCTCTTGGCATGCTATGATGAGCATAATGAAGAATACCAAACAATCTGCAATATAGGTATATTTTGTAACCCTAAATTACTTGAATGGTGAATCGATTCTTTATATTCCTCATATTTATATAATTGTAGGTACTGGATTTTCTGAGCAACAACTTGAAGAACGTTCTACGAGCCTTCGAAGTAAAGTAATAAAGAACCCAAAGGTGATACATTCATTGACCAGCTTGTCGCATAATGGTTCTTCTTTTATTAATATCCTGCCCTATTGTTATGCTATATAGTAATGCTTTCTTTTTTGCAGGCATATTATAGGTTCGCTGACACAACTGACCCAGATGTGTGGTTTGAGCCGTCAGAGGTAATATGCACATTGAAACTTAAGTAGTTACTATTACCTGGTTATATTTTTTTAGTTAACTTACTTTTGTCATTTGTCATTGCTAGTCTTTATTTGATTGATCTTAGCTTGTTCTACTATTTTTGATTTGTAACGAAAGAGTGATGATTAACCCATGATCATTAATGATCTAGCAACTTCAGTGAACATATTTGTCTATGTTCTTAAGGCAATGTGCTGGTTAGTTTTCGAGTAACTAATAAGGAAAGAACTTATTCCTGCTATATCTTGCCTCATTTATTTTGAAGTCACGGGATCAATTTTCTTGCCATGTCAGTTCATGTATGGCAACGAAAACAGTGCGTTTAAGGTGAAAACTAGCATCTACTTGCATTTTATCTGCATTTGGTGTTGACTCTGAAAATTGTTGGCTATATATACACTTGATAGCTCAAGGGGGTTATGATGATTCTAATTTCAGACTTTGTGAATCTAATCATTTTTCACCGGTCATCAGGTGTGGGAGGTCAAAGCTGCTGATTTGAGCATAAGTCCAGTTCATCGTGCTGCTAATGGGATAGTTGATCCAAATAAGGTCGGTAATGTTATTTGATCTCCTCATTCCCCCATTTATAAGATATGCAGAGTACGGCTAGACTAAAGTTTGAATTGTATCAGGGCATCTCTCTAAGATTTCCTCGTTTGTTGCGGGTCCGTGATGATAAAAACCCAGAACATGCAACCACAGCTGAGCAAGTAAGCTTTCTGTTGCTTTTTTCTTAATGATATGTATCTTGTTTAGAGTTTTCATGTGGATTTGTATTCAAATTCCCAGGTTGCTGACATGTATCGTGCTCAAAAAATAAACCACTCGCACAACCAAGAAGATGAGGATGATGACTGAGACTGACCCCATTTTTATGTGCATTTTATGCACGACTTATTGAGGTAAACACTAGACACATTCTCTCCTTGTTTAACTCAGACAGTTTATATGCATGTTTACCGCTTGTTGGATAATTGTTTGCTTCCTGTCTGTACAATTAGCAGGACATAGTCAAGAATGCATGTCCTGTGATTTGCTTCGTCGTTGTTCAAACCGACTTCGACATCTTGAGATCTGTTCGTTTCTTGTAATGCTGTGCAACCTGTTTTTGTTTGTTTTCTTGTTTTCGTGATGAAACTGTAACACGTGCTATTCAGGTGGTGTGAATGGTAGGAAAATTGAATAGTTGCGAAGTGCACTGACACAATAGCTGTGGATCTTACGTTTCAAAACCCGATCTTCCAGCTTAATTTAATTAGAGTTAAGTAGTTGTGCACAGACCTCTTGGTGAGTGGTAACGTAGCGGGTGTTTTTCTACACTGCCTTTTCAAAGGAATTTCAGTAAATTAATAATTAACCGAAGCAATTGAATAACTTTGAAAGCCACTGCTTACCACCGCAGTATCAGTGCCAAAACTTTCCAAACCAAATCGCAGAGATTAAGGTGGCATGCGTGACCTTACTACAGGGCTCTGGCTATTACTCGTGATCTATTTCTTTACGGAGAAAGTACAAGCTATCGTCGTGGACAGACTAGGGCTCTGGAGGCCGGACATGTTCACCGTCGTCTTGCTTAGCCCACACTACCCCTCTCCTTTCCGGTTGTAGACCCGGATCCTTAGATCACGATTTGATCAATGTAATACGATTTGACCAATGTAAGACGGGTTATGTATCACTAAAAACTTGTTCTGAATGTGAATTGAGTGGTCTACCTTTTGCAACATATTCATTGGTCGAATTGACGATCTATGCTCAAGACCATGGGGCCTGCAACATTGCAACGCTAGTGACCTGTTGGCGTTGTCACTTGGCCCACGTGTAATCAATCCCTTATGTTGGCTGAAAAGTTGATGGCGGCGTGGAAACATTTACACTTTTATTAATAGAATGCTCTTGTGTTGTCACGGACTTTTGAAATATTTTGTTGAAATTATATATAAACATATTGCATGTTAAATTTCATATGTATAGCAAAAACAGCACGAGTGCAATCGAGTAATAGTTGAAATCCACTTCACTTGCAATGTAAGTTGGTAAAAAAAGGTAATTTGACTATGTATACATAGAGAGTGATGATTCAACTAATAACCTTACAAATACCTTACAAATTAAGATCTATTTGATGTGCTTAGAATATTCATGCACGATATTAGGAATGTGGTCATCAGCTTCATTGGCAGGACTGACGCCTCCTCTTCGCTCCATGCCGCCGCCTGACTTCTCATATCCCCTCCATGATGTCAGCCGGCCCCTCCTCCTTCCCCCACGGCGTCGACGCTCCTCCTGTTCACGCACTGCCGAAGCCCGTCCACTTTTGTCATTGCCGCGCATCCTCCTCTTCCCTCCATGGCATCGTTCGACACATATTAGTATATAAAACTATTCCTAAATCATTTTGCGTCAAATTTGGTGAAACTTGGTTGGATTGTAGTACTTTCTTCTACGCTCCCTTTGGCTGATACAGTTGTTAATATCATTGGATATCACAACTAAGACCTGGTCTTTCTCTCGTCAAGGTAGACCTTTTCTAGGGTATGCCACATGTCCACACAATTTTATTTTACTTGCCTTAAGGTGATTATATTACTTAGAATTCAAACTACAATCCGCATGACAGAACCTCTCAACAACGCCTGGTCCAAAATGGAGCTAACCAGCTGTGCAACATTCGACACGGGAAAACTTTGTCATATACTGTAATAACTAACAGTGTCTTGGCAATGCCTAATATGAGTAATACTAATCTCCCTACTAGACATCAAGTACTTGATCTCATGGACGAAAGTAGCAAAGCTTGAGCGATCCCTTCCATTACTCTTCACCATACTGATCCGGTAAGCCATATCTTCCGCAGTGTGTCTTCAGCCATCGAGCGCACCCCAAGCTGATGCAAGTAGGTGCCCGCCATCTGCCTTTCCCGATCTTCTCCGTAGTGCCAAGGACGTGTGCCGCTTCTTCAGTGTGAGCCCTGAAGGCACCGACGACCAACATCGACTGTTTTGGCTTCAATTCTGGGATCCGCCACATCCTTGAAGACAAACTGAAGCAGCTTGAGAGCATCTCCAACCGGCGCCGAACGCGCGGCGCGCTAAAATCTGGTTTGCGGCGCACCCATCGTCAAGTTTGACGCGGCGCGCAGCGCTGGCTCCAGCAGCCGCGCTAAAATGCAGCACGCGCAGCTCCAGCAACGCACTAAAATGCAGCGCGCGCGAGCATCCGACGCCTCACATTTGTTCATTTTGAACACAAATAAATTTCACACATCAACACAAAACACATGGCATATAATTTGAATCACAAACATCATTCAACCAAGTTCGTGCCCAAAAGTTCATGCCCATAAGTTCAAATTCATGCGCACAACATCATTCAACCAAGTTCAAAATGCAAACCAAGTTCATGACACAAATGAAAGGCACAACAATCAAGCCTCATCCTCGTCTTCATCATCATCCTCATCTTCCTCCGATTCATCCGACTCCTCCGAAGACGATTCTTTCTCCTCCTCTTTTGTTGTGCACCGCATCCTCATCACGTGAAGCTCAGAAGGTGTTGCCAAGATCTTCAACGGCATCTTGATTCGAAGGTGGCACACCGGCGCCCTGAGGTGCACCCATGCCCCCAATGAGAGACGCGGCTGTAGGATGGGGTGAGGCGAGTGCCGGCGCGTGCGTCCATCGGGTCAGTTCGCCGGCGCCGATGCTTGCGGGGCGAAGGTGGCACGGTGGATAGAGTGCGGCGCGAGCACTCGTGTGTGCCGCGCGCGGAAGCGGGCACCCCAAATACGCAGCACGCGATGACGATTCAGATAGCGCGCCCAACTCTATATGCCGCGTGCGCGGTTATTGCGCGCCCGCTGGACACACTCTGCAGATTGCGCGCGCGCTAAAACGGGCAAATTTAAGGCGCGACGCTTGTTTAGCGCGGCTGTTGGAGATGCTCTGAAGAGCTGCATAAGATGGCGCGGCCGGTGATAGAGGATATGCCAAGTCCTGTGACGCAAGGAGCCTGTGCCGACAAGCTATTTCGAGCTTGTCGTGGAATAGTCACGACAGATGTCCTAGCGAAAGGACTTAGTCATGGAGCCATCGCAACTAGGTTAGTTTAAAGGGGTTAAACGGGACAAAGGACACGGGAGTTTATACTGGTTCAGCCCCTTGCGGTGAAGGTAAAGGCCTACTCCAGTTTCGAGGTGGTATTGCTTATGTCTCGATTACCAGGGAGTGAATCCGCTTGACCTAGCTTTTGATCTGTTGTCCCTTTCCTTGAACCGCCGCCGGGTCGTCCCTTTATATATACAGGTTGACGCCCAGCGGCTCACGGAGTCCTGGCCGGCTCATAGATAACGTGTCCGGCTCAGCGACTATCTATACATGCCTTACAACGCAAGTCTTACACGTATGGCGGTTTACTTCTATGGGCCTAGGGTCGCCCTTGGGCCTTCGCTTGTGAACCGCCATCTTCAATGTCTTCGTGGGCTTCATATCATGAGTCGTCATAGGTATAACCCGGTCTACTGGGCGGGTCATACCTAATAGTTATATCCCCAACATTAGGCCCCAGATTGATTTGAACTAGTTCATGTCAATCTTCAATATTAGGAAAAATCCTCCCTTTTTCGTTTGTGCGAGAATTCATAACCCGCCATGACGTCACCTCCTGGACTTGTGATAACCCGCCATGACGTCACCTGTCCTTAATTCACACAATATCCAATATATCTCAATGGATCTTTATTTTTAATACTTGTCCCGAGAATCGAGGCGCCCGAACAGCTGGATAACCATGTTTCGGCCTCCTCGTTTTTTGCGCCCACTTATCAGCCTTCTCCTTATAAATAGGGTCAAACTGCCTCTTCTCATTCTCTCCCGTTTCCTTCGTCCTCTTTCTCTCGCGACTCTCTGTCACTCGAGCTCCGCCGCCGCCGCGAAGCACACCGTCCTCCTCGTCCTTGGCCGCTGCATCACCCTGAACAGGACCAGAGAACGACCGCGCTCCACCGTAGTTCACCTGCCTCTGTAAGTTTTTCTCCTTCCATGCTCCAGATCGCATTAGGGTTTCCACAGTTCTTCATGTTCTTCGTAGCTGTTCGTAGTTTATCTCCAACCCGAGCATCGTTTGATCTGTAAATAGCATATATCTTGCGCGGTAGTACTTTTGCCCCTGCTTTCAATACCAGCGGACCCTTTTTCCTTGAAATAAGATCTCCTCAGTACTTATGAACTCCCTTGCTCTACTTTTAGGTTTTGATCTATTTTCTTTTTCTGAACTGCTGCTGATCCAGAATAATAGTTGCAATCTGTGAAAATTGTTTGTCCAGTACTTAGCAAAAATTTGCTTCCTAATAGATCCACCTGGTCATGGCGGCTTACATAACCCGCTGTAGCTAGTTATGTACCATTAGGCCCCTTTTTAAGCCGCCATTCTGAATATGTACTGTAATACTTTCCCTCCGGCTTAATTTGAACTGGCAAACTTGTTCTTTTCTTTTTAGGCTTCTTTGCAATGGCCCCAAAGACAGCCACTTCCTGTAACTGGGTTCCCTCCATTGTCACTGAGAACACACTCCAGGACTTTATGAAAACCGGCTATTTGCCCAAGAAGACTGTCATGCATTATCGCGCCCCCAAGCCGGAAGAAGAGAAACCTCAACTAAAAGATGATGAAGTCATTGTCTTTACCGATCACATGAACCGGTGCTTCTCACCGCCTGGCTCTAAGTTCTTCCGGGACATTCTGCACTTTTTCAACCTTCATCCTCAAGACATCGGACCCAATTCTGTGTCTAATATATGCAATTTCCAAGTTTTCTGTGAGGTGTATCTTCAAGAGGAGCCCAGTGTGGAGCTATTCAGAGAATTTTTTTATTTGAACCGCCAGAACGAGTACTCAAACGGACCCAGCTTGGAACTTGGTGGGATCTCATTCAACGACGGAGAGACGCTATCTTCCCTTATGCACGCCTGCCGATTCATCCCAAGGATTGGAATCAGACATGGTTCTACTGCAAGGATACTTCCTCGGGTGACGAGAACGGACTGCCCGGCTTTCGCACCCTCCGTCTTGAATCAAATCATCCTCTGCCTCACAAGCTAACAGTCGTTGAACGCAAGAAACTCGCCCTACCATTGCCAAGGTTAAGGCTCTGTTGGGGAACGGCTTAACTGGCATTGACTTGGTTCGATGCTGGGTTGCATGGCGGATCATCCCCTTGAGCTGCCGGACTGGCTTAATGTGCACCTACACGGGTAGCAAAAAGGATCCATTGCGCCACAGCTTCGAGGATTTAACTGATGACACCATCAATGAGATGATAAAGTCTCTTCTGCATGAAAGCCCGGTTGACTGCAGCAAGGTGGGCCTAAGCCCTTTATGCAAATCTAACCCGGCACCAGAAGTAAGCCGCCAAACTAGTTACTTTACCTTCATCCTTAATACTTTGTTTAATCCAACTTTGATGACTTTCACAGGCTGATGACGACTTTTGGAACAAGGAATATGACCATGAAGCTGCGAGAAGGGCCAGGAAGGCCAAGAAAGTCGCCAAGAGAACCACCAAGAAGAGGGGAAAGAAACCCAGTGCTTTTGAGCTGCTTGAACTGGATGACACCTCTGAGTCAGAGGTAGCCCTTGATTCTCTTAGCTCCTTTTTCAACCATCTTATTGACACTGATTATCACCAGGATGACACGGGAACGAGTCAGGCAATCAAAGAAGAGGTAACTATCATTTCCTCCGGCTCCGAGCCCTTGCCAAGACAGAAAATTCGAAGAGTAACCCAGAAAGTAAGCTTTTCACACCCCTTAGCTCATCTGGATCCTCACTTTCTTTTGAAGCAACAGCAGCACGAGAGCCAGCGACAGACTCGGACTAGCAGGGATGAAGAATTATCCTCTGGCTTACCGAACACTCTAAGGAAGCGTCAAAACGAGGTCACCCCCAACTTAAACTCTTTTTATCCTCTGGCCGGTCTCATCCGCCAACCACTTAATTCTTCCGACTCAAATTATCAGGAAATGTCTCGTTCCTCCTCCTCCGACTCATCTCAATCTCATCTGCCGGCTTTCAAGACTGCTCCCGGGTAATAACAATTTACTTATCATTTATTCATTATGATCCTTTTATACTTATACTGACCTCTTATGACTCATGCAGTGGAAAAGCCAAACCTAGCAAGAAGGCGAAGGTGACTGAGCCGGCTGAAGACCCATAAGTCAATAAGCCGGAGCAACAAACCCCAACACCTGAGATCTCCGTTCCTCAACCATCGGAGCCGGTTCTTGACATTCCACCGGTGACTTCTAAGACTCCTGTTGATCAAGCCAGTGACAACCCTTTGAAGCATCAAGCCCAGTCAAGACGACTGATACACATGATGGTGACGTGGAGATCACCAATACCGGCTTTAGAGAGCCGGGAAGGCCTACCGTCTTGGCCAAACACTCTGCCAAGGAGGAGCACATTGAACGATTCAAAGTAAGATTTGGTGTTGCTGACTACTCCCAATTAAGCATTGGTGAAGTGTATTCTGGTTATCTCAGTCAAGTACACAACAGCCGTGAACTTGAAGTTGACATGGTGAAACAAATGCACCAAAAGTTTGAGGTATGAACTCTTCCTTTATTGAGTTATGCACATCCTGCCAGCCCCCAAGTCTACTGTTTATGATGAATATGCTGTAGACTTACATTAACCATGAGCATAAGTAATATCCTTTGATAGAATCCTTTAAAAATCTGGCTTAAAGCATCTAGCTTAAAGTATAGCTGTAATGGTTAACACTGAATCCGTAGCCCCCAAGGCCCGGTTTAATCAACATGAATGAGCCAGTCCTTTATATTCTTGTGTAGAAGACAATACTTACTTGTGTAGTTCTCATGAGCCGTCTGTGACCGTGTGCAGCATAACCGAGTCACTGTAAAGCAGTAAGACAGCAAGCAATATGCATTAGTCCCCAAGTGCCAAGTATTCTTGCTCGCAAAGTGCTTGGGACTTGTTCATATTAGCCATTGCATGAGTAGTTTTTTTCGGCAGACATTAGCCCCCAAGTGCCAAGTGTTGTTGTTTGCAAAAGGCTTGGGACTTCATGTTTTAGCTGACTTATGATTTTGATCCGATGTATGTATAGACCACCACTACTCAACTTCAATCAGAGTTGTCTGACTTGAAGACTCGTCTGGAGCTACAAGAATCTGAGACCCAGAAGGCGAACTCAAAGTTCGAATTCAGTGTGACTGAAGCAGAAAAATTGAAGGCCGGTTTGTTGGGGAACGCGGTAATTTCAAATTTTTTCCTACGATCACGCAAGATCTATCTAGGTGATGCATAGCAACGTGAGGGGAGAGTGTGTCCAGTACCCTCATAGACTGAAATCGGAAGCGTTATGACAACGCGGTTGATGTAGTCGTACGTCTTCACGATCCGACCGATCTTAGCACCGAACGTACGACACCTCCGTGATCAGCACACGTTCAGCTCGGGGACGTCCCTCATACTCTTGATCCAGTTGAGGCCGAGGGAGAGTTTCGTCAGCACGATGGTGTGGTGACGGTGATCATGAAGTTACCGGTGCAGGGCTTTGCCTAAGCACTACGCCGATATGACCGAGGTGTGTAACTGTGAAGGGGGGCACCGCACACGGCTAAACAATGTCAACTTGTGTGTTCTAGGGTGCCCCCTGCCCCCGTATATAAAGGAGCAAGGGGGAGGCCGGCGGGCCCTTGGGCTTGCCCAGGAGGTGAGGAGTCCTCCTAGTAGGAGTAGGACTTCCCCTTTCATAGTCCAACTAGGAGGAGGAAGGGGGAAGGAAAAAGAGGGAGAGGGAGAGGGAAAGAGGGGCTGCGCCCCCACCCCTAGTCCAATTCAGACTCCCTTGGGGGGGGGGGGGCGCCACCTCCTGGGCTGCTGCCCTCTCTCTCCCCTAAGGCCCACTAAGGCCCAATACTTCCCTGGGGGGTTCCGGTAACCCCTCCAGCACTCCGGTTTTCTCTGAAATCACCCGGAACACTTCCGGTGTCCGAATATAGCCGTCCAATATATCAATCTTTATGTCTCGACCATTTCGAGACTCCTCATCATGTCCGTGATCACATCTGGGACTTCGAACTACCTTCGGTACATCAAAACACATAAACTCATAATACCAATCGTCATCGAACGTTAAGCGTGCGGACCCTACGGGTTCGAGAACTATGTAGACATGACCGAGACACGTCTTGGGTCAATAACCAATAGCGGAACCTGGATGCTCATATTGGTTCCTACATATTCTACGAAGATCTTTGTCGGTCAAACCGCATAACAATACGTTGTTCCCTTTGTCATCGGTATGTTACTTGCCCGAGATTCGATCGTCGGTATCTCAATACCTAGTTCAATCTCGTTACTGGCAAGTCTCTTTACTCATTCTGTAATACTTTATCCCTCAACTAACTCATTAGTCACAATGCTTGCAAGGCTTATAGTGATGAGTATTACCGAGAGGGCCCAGAGATACCTCTCCGAAACACAGAGTGACAAATCCAAATCTCGATCTATGCCAACCCAACAAACACCTTCGGAGACACTTGTAGAGCACCTTTATAATCACCCTTTTACGTTGTGACGTTTGGTAGCACACAAAGTGTTCCTCCGGTATTCGAGAGTTGCATAATCTCATAGTCTGAGGAACTTGTATAAGTCATGAAGAAAGCAGTAGCAATGAAACTAACACGATCATAATGCTAAGCTTACAGATGGGTCATGTCCATCAGATCATTCTCCTAATGATGTGATCCCATTCATCAAATGACAAAACATGTCTATGGTTAGGAAACCTAACCATCTTTGATTTACGAGCTAGTCAAGTAGAGGCATACTAGGGACTATATGTTTTGTCTATGTATTCACACACGTACTAAGTTTCCAGTTAATACAATTCTAGCATGAATAATAAACATTTATCATGAATTAAGGAAATAAATAATAACTTTATTATTGCCTCTAGGGCATATTTCCTTCAGTCTCCCACTTGCACTAGAGTCAATAATCTAGATTACATAGTAATGATTCTAACACCCATGGAGCTTTGGTGCTGATCATGTTTTGCTCGTGAGAGAGGCTTAGTCAATGGGTCTGCAACATTCAGATCCGTGTGTAACTTGCAAATCTCTATGTCCCCTTCCGACACTTGATAACAAATGGAATTGAAGCGTCTGGATCCTTTGCCAAGGCAATTGCACCAGTATTGTCACAAAAGATTTTCATTGGACCCGATGCACTAGGTATGACACCTAGATCGGATATGAACTCCTTCGTCCAAACTCCTTCATTCGCTGCTTCCGAAGCAGCAATGTACTCCGCTTCACACGTAGATCCCGCCATGACGCTCTGCTTGGAACTGCACCAACTGACAACTCCTCCATTCAATAAAAATACGTATCCGGATTGCGACTTGGAGTCATCCGGATCAGTGTCAAAGCTTGCATCAATGTAACCATTTATGACGAGCTCTTTTTCACCTCCATAAACGAGAAACATATCCTTAGTCCTTTTCAGTTATTTCAGGATGTTCTTGACCGCTGTCCAGTGCTCCACTCCGGGATTACTTTGGTACCTCCCTGCTATGCTTATAGCAAGACATACATCAGGTCTGATACACAACATTGCATACATGATAGAACCTATGGCTGAAGCATAGGGAATGACTTTCATTTTCTCTCTATCTTCTGCAGTGGTCGGGCTTTGAGCCTGACTCAACTTCACACCTTGTAACACAGGCAAGAACCCTTTCTTTGACTGATTCATTTTGAACTTCTTTAAAACTTTATCAAGGTATGTACTTTGTGAAAGTCCAATTAAGCGTCTTGATCTATCTCTATAGATCTTGATGCCCAATATGTAAGCAGCTTCTCCAAGGTCTTTCATAGAAAAACTCTTATTCAGGTATCCCTTTATGCTATCTAGAAATTCTATATCATTTCCAATCAACAATATGTCATCTACATATAAGATCAGAAATGCCACAGAGCTCCCACTCACTTTCTTGTAAATACAGGCTTCTCCAAAAGTCTGTATAAAACCATATGCTTCGGTCACACTATCAAAGCGTTTATTCCAACTCCGAGAGGCTTGCACCAGTCCATAAATAGATCGCTGGAGCTTGCACACTTTGTTAGCACCCTTTGGATCGACAAAACCTTCTGGTTGCATCATATACAACTCTTCTTCCAGAAATCCATTCATGAATGCAGTTTTGACATCCATTTGCCAAATTTCATAATCATAAAATGCAGCAATTGCTAACATGATTCGGACAGACTTAAGCATCGCTACAAGTGAGAAAGTCTCATCGTAGTCAACTCCTTGAACTTGCCGAAAATCTTTTGCAGCAAGTTGAGCTTTGTAAACAGTAATATTACCGTCTGCGTCAGTCTTCTTCTTAAAGATCCATTTATTTTCTATGGCTTGCCGATCATCGGGCAAGTCCACCAAAGTCCACACTTTGTTCTCATACATGGATCCCATCTCAGATTTCATGTCCTCAAGCCATTTTGTGGAATCTGGGCTCATCATCGCTTCCTCATAGTTTGTAGGTTCATCATGGTCTAGTACCATAACTTCTAGAACAAGATTACCGTACCACTCTGGTGCAGATCTTACTCTGGAAGACCTATGAGGTTCGGTAGTAACTTGATCTGAAGCTTCATGATCATCATTATTAGCTTCCTCACTAATTGGTGCAGGAATCACAAGAACTGATTTCTGCGATGAACAACTTTCCAATAAGGGAGAAGGTACAGTTACCTTATTAAGTTCTACTTTCCTCCCACTCACTTCTTTCGAGAGAAACTCCTTCTCTAGAAAGGATCCATTCTTAGCAACAAAGATTTTGCCTTCGGATCTGTGATAGAAGGTGTACCCAATAGTTTCCTTTGGGTATCCTATGAAGACACACTTCTCCGATTTGGGTTCGAGCTTATCAGGTTGAAGCTTTTTCACATAAGCATTGCAGCCCCAAACTTTAAGAAACGACAACTTTGGTTTCTTGCCAAACCACATTTCATAAGGCGTCGTCTCAATGGATTTTGATGGTGCCCTATTTAAAGTGAATGCAGGCGTCTCTAGAGCATAACCCCAAAATGATAGCGGTAAATTAGTAAGAGACATCATAGATCGCACCATATCTAATAAAGTAGGGTTACGACGTTCGGACACACCATTTCTCTGTGGTGTTCCAGGTGGCGTTAATTGTGAAACTATCCCATGTTCTTTCAAATGAAGACCAAACTCGTAACTCAAATATTCTCCTCCACGATCAGATTGTAGAAACTTTATTTTCTTGTTACGATGATTTTCCACTTCACTCTGAAATTCTTTGAACTTTTCAAATGTTTCAAACTTATGCTTCATTAAGTAAATATAATCATATCTACTTAAATCATCTGTGAAGGTAAGAAAATAACGATACCCACCACGAGCATCAATACTCACTGGACCGCATACATCGGTATGTATTATTTCCAACAAGTCAGTAGCTCGTTCCGTTGTTCCGGAGAACGGAGTTTTAGTCATCTTGCCCATAAGGCACGGTTCGCAAGCACCAAGTGATTCATAATCAAGTGATTCCAAAAGTCCATCAGTATGGAGTTTCTTCATGCGCTTTATACTGATATGACCCAAACGGCAGTGCCACAAATAAGTTGCACTATCATTATTAAACTTCAATCTTTTGGCTTCAACACTATGAATATGTGTATCACTACTATCGAGATTCAACAAAAATAGACCACTCAGCAGGGGTGCATGACCATAAAAGATATTACTCATATAAATAGAACAACCATTATTCTCTGATTTAAATGAATAACCATCTCACATTGAACAAGATCCAGATATAATGTTCATGCTCAATGCTGGAACCAAATAACAATTATTCAGGTCTAATACTAATCCCGATGGTAGATGTAGAGGTAGTGTGCCGACCGCGATCACATCGACTTTGGAACCATTTCCCACGCGCATCGTCACCTCGTCCTTAGCCAATCTTCGCTTAATCCGTAGCCCCTGTTTCGAGTTGCAAATATGAGCAACAAAACTAGTATCAAATACCCAGGCGCTACTACGAG
Organism: Triticum dicoccoides; assembly: GCF_002162155.2. Classification (NCBI taxonomy): domain Eukaryota; kingdom Viridiplantae; phylum Streptophyta; class Magnoliopsida; order Poales; family Poaceae; genus Triticum; species Triticum dicoccoides. Next base: position 348,002,441 of record NC_041381.1, read on the forward strand.
CATTAGTTAAGTACACATCAATAACATGTATATCAAATATACCTTTCACTTTGCCATCCTTCTTATCCGCCAAATACCTGGGGCAGTTCCGCTTCCGGTGACCAGTCCCTTTGCAGTAGAAGCACTCAGTTTCAGGCTTAGGTCCAGACTTGGGTTTCTTCTCTTGAGCAGCAACCTTTTTGCCATTCTTCTCGAAGTTCCCTTTCTTTCCTTTGCCCTTTTTCTTGAAACTAGTGGTCTTATTGACCATCAACACTTGATGCTCCTTTTTGATTTCTACCTCCGCGGCCTTTAGCATCGCGAAGAGCTCGGGAATAGTCTCCCTTGCATATTATAGTTCATCACGAAGCCTTTATAGCTTGGTGGCAGTGATTGAAGAACTCTGTCAATGACACAATTAACTGGAAGATCAACTCCCAGCTGAGTCAAGTGATTATGATACCCAGAAATTTTGAGTATGTGTTCACTGGCAGAACTATTCTCCTCCATTTTGCAGCTGTAGAACTTGTTGGAGACTTCATATCTCTCAACTCGGGCATTTTCTTGAAATATTAACTTCAACTCTTGGAACATCTCATATGCACCATGATGTTCAAAATGTCTTTCAAGTCCCGATTCTAAGCTGTAAAGCATAGCACACTGAACTATCGAGTACTTATTAGCTTTGCTCTGCCAGACGTTCTTAACGTCATCAGTAGCATCTGCAGCAGGCCTGGCACCCAACAGTGCTTCCAGGACGTAATTCTTCTGTGCAGCAATGAGGATAATCCTCAAGTTACGGACCCAGTCCGTGTAGTTGCTGCCATCATCTTTCAACTTAGCTTCCTCTAGGAACGCATTAAAATTCAAAGGAACGGTAGCACGGGCCATTGATCTACAACAACATAGACATGCAAAATACTATCAGGTACTAAGTTCATGATAAATTAAAGTTCAATTAATCATATTACTTAAGAACTCCCACTTAGATAGACATCCCTCTAAACTTCTAAGCGTTCACGTGATCCAAATCAACTAAACCATGTTCGATCATCACGTGAGATGGAGTAGTTTTCAATGGTGAACATCACTATGTTGATCATATCTACTATATGATTCACGTTCGACCTTTCGGTCTCAGTGTTCCGAGGCCATATCTGCATATGCTAGGCTCGTCAAGTTTAACCTGAGTATTCTGCGTGTGCAAAACTGGCTTGCACCCTTGTATGTGAACATAGAGCTTATCACACCCGATCATCACGTGGTGTCTCGGCACGACGAACTGTAGCAACGATGCATACTCAAGGAGAACACTTGTACCTTGAAATTTAGTAAGGGATCATCTTATAATGCTACCGACGTTCTAAGCAAAATAAGATGCATAAAGGATAAGCATCACATGCAATCAAAATATGTGACATGATATGGCCATCATCATCTTGTGCTCATGATCTCCATCACCGAAGCATCGTCATGATCTCCAATGTCACCGGCGCGACACCTTGATCTCCATCGTAGCATAGTTGTCGTCTCGCCACCTATTGTTACTACGACTATCGCTACCGCTTAGTGATAAAGTAAAACAATTACATGTCGATTGCATTGCATACAATAAAGCGACAACCATATGGATCCTGCCAGTTGCTGACAACTTTGTTACAAAACATGATCATCTCATACAACAATTTATATCACATCATGCTTGACCATATCACATCACAGCAAGCCCTGCAAAAACAAGTTAGACGTCCTCTACTTTGTTGTTGCAAGTTTTACGTAGCTGCTACGGGATTCTAGCAAGAACCGTTCTTACCTACACATCAAAACCACAATGATTTTTCGTCAAGTGTGCTGTTTTAACCATCAACAAGGACCGGGCATAGCCACACTCGATTCAACTAAAGTTGGAGAAACAGACACTCATCAGCCACCTATGTGCAAAGCACGTCGGTAGAACCAGTCTCGTGTAAGCGTACGCATAATGTTGATCTGAGCCGCTTCATCCAACAATACCGCCGAATCAAAGTATGACATGCTGGTAAGCAGTATGACTATTATCGCCCACTACTCTTTGTGTTCTACTTGTGCATATAACATCTACGCATAGACCTAGCTCGGATGCCACTGTTGGGGAACACGGTAATTTCGAAAAATTTCCTATGATCACGCAAGATCTATCTAGGTGATGCATATCAACGAGAGGGGAGAGTGTGTCCACGTACCCTCGTAGACCAAAAGCTGAAGCGTTATGACAACGCGGTTGATGTAGTCGTACGTCTTCACGATCCAACTGATCTTAGCACCGAACGTACGACACCTCCGCGATCAGCACACGTTCAGCTCGGGGACGTCCCTCGTACTCTTGATCCAGTTGAGGCCGAGGGAGAGTTTCGTCAGCACGACGGCGTGGTGACAGTGATGATGAAGTTATCGGTGCAGGGCTTCGCCTAATTAAGCACTACGACGATATGATCGAGGTGTGTAACTGTGGAGTGGGGCACCGCACACGGCTAAACAATGTCAACTTGTGTGTTCTAGGGTGCCCCCTGCCCCCGTATATAAAGGAGCAAGGGGGGAGGTCGGCCGGCCCTTGGGCGCGCTAAGGAGGGGAGGAGTCCTCCTAGTAGGAGTAGGACTCCCCCTTTCCTAGTCCAACTAGGAGGAAGGGGGAAGGAAGGAGAGGGAGAGGGAGAGGGAAAGAGGGGCTGCGCCCCCTCCCCTAGACCAATTCGGACTCCCCTTGGGGGGGGGGCGCCACCTCCAGGGC
>NC_041381.1:348005574-348065230 GCF_002162155.2 Triticum dicoccoides
TAGTTTTCTCCAAAATCACCCGGAACACTTTTGGTGTCCGAATATAGCCGTCCAATATATCAATCTTTATGTCTCGACCATCTCGAGACTCCTCGTCATGTCCGTGATCACATCCGGGACTCCGAACTACCTTCGATACATCAAAACACATAAACTCATAATACCAATTGTCATCGAACGTTAAGCGTGCGGACCCTATGGGTTCGAGAACTATGTAGACATGACCGAGACACGTCTCCGGTCAATAACCAATAGCGGAACCTGGATGCTCATATTGGTTCCTACATATTTTACAGAGATCAACTGCATAACAACATACATTGTTCCCTTTGTCATCGGTATGTTACTTGCCCGAGATTCGATCGTCGGTATCTCAATACCTAGTTCAATCTCGTTACCGGCAAGTCTCTTTACTCGTTCTGTAATACTTCATCCCGCAACTAACTCATTAGTCACAATGCTTGCAAGGCTTATAGTGATGAGTATTACCGAGAGGGCCCAGAGATACCTCTCCGAAACACGGAGTGACAAATCCTAATCTCGATCTATGCCAACCCAACAAACACCTTTGGAGACACCTGTAGAGCACCTTTATAATCACCCTTTTATGTTGTGACGTTTGGTACCACACAAAGTGTTCCTCCAGTATTCGGGAGTTGCATAATCTCATAGTCCGAGGAACTTGTATAAGTCATGAAGAAAGCAGTAGCAATGAAACTAACATGATCATAATGCTAAGCTAACGGATGGGTCATGTCCATCACATCATTCTCCTAATGATGTGATCCCGTTCATCAAATGACAACACATGTCTATGGTTAGGAAACTTAACCATCTTTGATTAACGAGCTAGTCAAGTAGAGGCATACTAGGGACTATATGTTTTGTCTATGTATTCACACATGTACTAAGTTTCCAGTTAATACAATTCTAGCATGAATAATAAACATTTATCATGAATTAAGGAAATAAATAATAACTTCATTATTGCCTCTAGGGCATATTTCCTTCACAATTATGAAGTTGGAAAAAGCGCCTGGGCTGAAGATAAGACTGCCTTAACACAACGGGCTGAAAAGGTGGAGGCGACTCTTGAGGTGGTGACCACTGAACTTTCCGGCTTAAAACGCCATGTGTCTCAGATGGTTTCGGCTATCGTTGTTAAGCCGCCTTATGATTGTCACAGTTAAATATCTTCCTTGATGATATGAAACGCTTTTAATCCATCCATGATTATTTTGCAGGCCCCAGGAGCACCAATCTCAACCAAAATATGCTTGTGAAGCTAAAGGCGGTTTACACACTTGTGGAGCAGCTTTACACTGGTGCTCAGCGCGCATTGGCCACAATTTCTCCATCTAATGAAGCCCCCACTCTCTTGGTTGATGTGTTAAGGAAGCTTTCTGTTCTGCCTGAGAGGTTTAGTAAGATGAAGCGATCATCTGCAAGAGTCGGAGCTGTGACTGCTTTAAGCCGGGCCAAAGCATGGTTAATGGAGCTAGACCCGGCCGATATCTCTATCGGGCATCCAAGCTTTAAGGAAGACAACACCCCATTTAACAAGAAAGACTTTGCTGCTTGCGTGAAGGCCATATGTCCTCTGGCCAGTCTGATTGCCAATGAGACAGACCTCACCAAGTATCAATCGGCTTATGACTTGGAAAATCAGAAGATGCCAACGTCGTCTTACAAAGTGAAGGACCTTATCCCCCCAATCCGTAAGCACACTTTTGCTCCTGAAGTTGACCCGTCCAAGCTTATTGATGATGAAGCTGAGTTCCAAGCTTTGAATGGCATTGACTGGTCATCATCAACCTTCCAGGAAGTAGAATAGGATGAAGAAGCGGAGAGGGATGATCCAGAAGCGTCAGGCCATCAGAGTCAAGAAGATTGATCCGCTGGGCGGTTCATATTTGTGACCTTCTGAAAAACAATTAATCATTTGGACTCCTGGAGTCATGTAATAGGGTAGCAATAACTTTGCTATGCCGTGCCATCGTGCACGTTCATGTTGTGCTCAACGTTGTTAAGCTGCTACTTGATAGTTATCCTTTTAGATTTATCATGATGTTTGAGTGGTGCAGATGAAAATTTCGAATTATACTGCGCACAAGTTGATCAAAAGAGCCCTTGGTGGTTTACCGCAAGGCGGGTCATAATACCTCACATATAACTACTGATGTTTAAAACAGTTATAGATAAGGCTGGTTTAACAAGAATTCAGACATAATAACAATATCATACCTGTGATATTGAATCGTACTGCCGGTTTACGATACCTGCGCAGTAAGGGTGAGCACCCAAAGCTTTAGGATCCAAGACTTCCAAGTGCTTGATATCATCATGTATGGGCGACTTGTCTCCTCTCATTAAGTCGGGTAATAGAAACCACAGGTAAGCTTCAAACATGAGCTGTGAGAGTGAAGGCTGCATGGCCGGAATCACTTTAAACCAAAAAGCAAGATAGTATCAAGAAGAACTGGAAAAAATCTCCAAAAAATCAAGCCAAATGAAAAAAAGCGAGGCTATGCTTCGAATATGAGCAGGAAGCCAAACCAAAAGGGTTAAATAGCTATGATTCGAATACGATCAGGAAGCCCCCAAATGGTTTTTGGCATTGCGTCGATTAAAGGGGTACCGACAGCTATGATTCGAATACGATCAGGAAGCCCCCCAGTGACCATAATGATTGATGGCTATGATTCGAATACGATCAAGAAGCTGGACCAAGAGGGTTAACGACTATGATTCGAATACGACCAAGCCCCCAAGTGGTTCATGATGTTTAACGGCTATGGTTCGAATATGACCAGGAAGCCGGACCATAAGGGTTAATGGCAATGATTCAAATACGACCAAGCCCCCAAGTGACCAAATTGTTTTAACGGCTATGGTTCGAATACGACCAGGAAGACAGACCAAAAGGGTTAATGGGAATGATTCGAATACAACCAAACCCCCAAGTGATCAAAGTGTTTTAACGGCTATGGTTCGAATACGACCAGGAAGCCGGACCAAAAGGGTTAATGGCAATGATTCGAATACGACCAAGCCCCCCAAGTGGTCAAAGTGTGTTAACGGCTATGGTTCGAATACGACCAGGAAGCCAGACCAAAAGGGTTAATGGCAATGATTCGAATACGACCAAGCCCCCAAGTGATCTTGAAATCATGATGAAGAAGACTCATTATCGAAGATGAAAACGACAGAGGCCCTGCTTTATCAGGGATGCTAGCTTTATTATAATCATAATATATACAATGTCAAAATATGTATATCATAAGAGCCGGTGGCTCAAGTGTAGTAAGGTTGAAGATGAGCAATATTCCACGGCCGGCGGGTCTCCTCCTCCGACTTACGTGAGTCCTTGTGCTCTCGAATATCGATAAGATAGTATGACCCATTGTTCAAGTTCTTGCTGACCACAAAGGGCCCTTCCCAAGGTGGGGATAATTTGTGCGCATCAGTTTGATCCTGGATGAGCCGGAGCACCAAATCTCCTTCTTGAAAGGTTCTGGACCTAACCCGGCGGCTGTGGTAATGACGCCGATCTTGTTGGTAAATCGCCGAGCGGGCTGCCGCAAGGTCGCGCTTCTCATCTAACAGGTCAAGTGCATCCTGACGTGCTTGTTCATTATCAGCTTCAACGTAAGCCGCCACACGGGGTGAGTCGTGACGAATGTCACTAGGGAGAACTGCCTCTGCTCCGTATACCATGAAGAAATGCGTGTAACCCGTAGATCTGTTGGGGGTAGTATTGATACTCCATATCACTGAAGGTAACTCCTCCTCCCAACAACCTAGCGTCCTTTGCAAAGGAACCATAAGCCGGGGCTTGATGCCTCTCAAAATTTCTTGATTGGCTCTTTCAGCTTGACCATTGGATTGGGGGTGAGATACTGACGACACGTCAAGTTGAATATGCTCACATTGACAAAACTCTTTCATAGCACCCTTGGACAGATTAGTGCCATTATCGTTATGATGCTGTGGGGATAGCCAAAGCGAAAAATCACCTTTTTAATGAATTGAACCGCTGTTGCCGCGTCACACTTACTGACTGGCTCTGCTTCGACCCACTTTGTGAATTTGTCAAACGCCACCAAAAGGTGTGTCTTTTTATCCTTGGACCTTTTAAAAGGCCCAACCATATCGAGCCCCCAGACTGTGAATGGCCAAGTAATTGGAATCATCCTCAATTCTTGAGCCGGCACGTGAGCCCGCCGTGAGAATTTCTGACAACCGTCACATTTACCGACCAAATCCTCCGCATCAGCATGAGCCGTCAGCCAATAAAATCCATGACGAAAAGCTTTGGCCACAAGAGACTTTGAACCGGCATGATGACTACAATCCCCTTCATGAATCTCACGAAGAATCTCACGGCCCTCCTCAGGAGAAACGCAACGCTGAAACATCCCAGTGACACTGCGATGGTGCAACTCGCCATTGGCAATTGTCATTGACTTAGACCGCCGGGTTATCTCTGGCCAAAGTTTCATCCTCAGGTAATTCACCCTGGGTCATATAAGCCAAATATGGTACTGTCCAATCTTGGATAACGTGAAGAGCCACCACCAATTGTGCCTCCGGGTCAGGAATAGCCAGATCCTCCTCGGTAGGAAACTTGATAGAAGGGTTATGCAGACCATCCAAGAAAGTGTTAGGTGGCACCGGCTTACGTTGAGACCCCAACCGGCTTAAGGCATCAGCCGCCTCATTTTTCCTGCGATCAATGTGTTCCACCTGATTACCCTTGAAGTGCCCAGCAATAGCATCAACTTTGCGATGATAAGCCACCATGAGTGGATCCTTAGAATCCCATGTGCCTAAGATTTGTTGAGCCACCAAGTCTGAGTCGCCGAAACATCTCACCCGGCTTAAGTTCATCTCTTTAGCCATCCGAAGACCATGGAGCAAGGCTTCATACTCAGTTGCATTGTTAGTACATGGAAACATCAACCTTAGAACATAACAAAACTTGTCACCTCGAGGGGAAGCTAAGACAATTCCAGCCCCGAGCCCTCCAATTGCCTGGACCCATCAAAGTGAATAGTCCAATACGTGTTATCTGGCTTCTCTTCAGGCATCTGCAGTTCTGTCCAGTCGTTGATGAAATCCACAAGTGCTTGAGACTTGATGGCGGCACGAGGCATATATTTCAAACCATGAGGTCCAAGCTCAATGGCCCACTTGGCTACCCGCCCAGTGGCTTCTCTGTTTTGAATAATATCCCCTAAGGGAGCAGAACTGACCACAGTGATGGGATGCCCCAGAAAATATTGCTTAAGATTTCGGCTGGCCATGAACACCCCATAAACAAGCTTCTGCCAGTGCGGATACCTCTGCTTGGACTCAATAAGCACTTCACTGATATAGTAAACCGGCCGTTGAACCGGATATTCCTTGCCAACCTCCTTTCGTTCCACCACAATGGCTACACTGACGGCCCGGGCATTAGCAGCCACATATAATAACAACGACTCCTTCTCAATAGGAGCAGCAAGTATCAAAGCCTCAAACGCGTCATTAGCAGCATCACTCCAGACAAAGTAATCTGTTTTCTTTATCATCTGGTATAGTGGTATGGCCTTCTCACCCAACCGGCTTATGAACCGGCTTAAGGCAGCAATACGACCCGTCAGACGCTGAACATCATTAATACATGCTAGCTTTGCCAGGGAGGTACTGGCCTTGATCTTCTCTGGGTTAGGCTCAATGCCTCTGTTAGAAACCAAAAAACCCAAAAGCTTGCCCGCAGGCACACCAAAAACACACTTGGTCGGGTTAAGCATCATCTTGTAGACCCGAAGATTGTCGAAGGTCTCCTTCAAATCATCTATCAAAGTTTCCTTCTCTCTGGATTTCACCACAATATCATCCACATAAGCATGAACATTGCGCCCAATCTGACTGTGGAGACAGTTCTGCACACACTGCTGGTAAGTCGCCTGGGCACTCTTAAGCCCAAAGGGCATAGACACATAGCAGAAGGCTCCAAAGGGTGTGATGAAAGCTGTCTTCTCCTGGTCCTTAACTGCCATCTTGATCTGATGATAACCAGAATAAGCATCCAAAAAACTCAAATGCTCACAACCCGCCGTAGCATAAATGATTTGATCAATACAAGGGAGAGCAAAAGGATCATCCGGACAAGCCTTATTTAAGTCTGTGTAGTCCACAGACATACGCCAGGTGCCGTTCTTCTTAAGCACCAACACCGGGTTAGCCAAACACTCAGGATGAAAGACTTCAACAATGAACCCAGCCACCAAGAGTCGGGCCACTTCTTCACCGATGGCCTTATGCCTCTCCTCATTGAAGCGACGAAGGAATTGCTTGACCGACTTAAACTTCGGATCAATGTTAAGAGTGTGCTCAGCGAGTTCCCTCGGTACACCTGGCATGTTAGAAGGTTTCCATGCAAAGATGTCTCGGTTCTCACGGATGAACTCGATGAGCACGCTTTCCTATTTTGGATCCAGGTTAGCACTGATACTGAACCGCTTGGATGAGTCGCCAGGAACAAAGTCAACGAGCTTAGTATCATCGACCGACTTAAACTTCAGCACCAGATCATGCTCTGTAGTAGGCTTTTTTAGAGATGTCATATCAGCCGGGTCAACATTATCCATATAGAACTTCAACTCCTCTGTTGCACAGATAGACTCAACATAAGCAGCATCACCCTCTTCACACTCCAAAGCTATTTTCCGACTCCCATGCAAGGTAATAGTTCCTTTGTAACCCGGCATCTTGAGCTACAAATAAACATAACAAGGCCGTGCCATGAACTTAGCATAGGTCGGCCGTCCAAACAGAGCATGGTACGGGCTTCTGATCTTGACCACTTCAAAGGTTAACTTCTCAGCCCTGGAGTCGTACTCATCTCCAAAGGCTACCTCCAGCTCAATCTTGCCTACAAGGTACGCCGACTTACCAGGCACCACTCCATGGAAAACAATATTGGACGTCTTAAGATTTTTATCGGTTAATCCCATGCGGCAGAAAGTATCATAATAAAGGATATTAATGTTGCTACCTCCATCCATGAGTACCTTAGTGAATTTGTATCCACCAACCTTAGGCGCCACCACCAAAGCTAAGTGACCCGGATTATCAACCCAGGGCGAGCGATTCTCTCGGCTCCACATAATGGGCTGCTCAGACCATCGCAAGTATTGGGGAACTGCCGGCTCAATGGCATTCACAGCCCTCTTGTGAAGCTTCTGGTCCCACTTGCATAGATTCGTGGTGAAAACGTGGTACTGTACACTATTCAACTGCTTCAGTTGACTTTGATATCCAGACTGTTGCTGTTGCTGATTCCCTTGGCCGGATTGTTGATTGTAACCACCCTAATTACCTTGATCGTAACCACCCTGATTACCTTGATTATAACCATCCTGATTACTTTGATGGTATTGGTGTCTCTGGAAGCTAGAATTAGAACCGCCACCTCCGTAGCCCGGGCCATGAGAACCGCCACCACCGGAACCTGAGCCGCCCCCGGCCCATGATTGTTGTGAAACGAGTTAGAATTTTTAAAATCTCTCATGATTGAACAATCTTTCCAAAGGTGAGTAGCTGGTTTCTCCCGCGTGCCATGCTTTGGACAGGGCTCATTCAGCAACTGCTCAAGAGTAGGACCTGATCCACCGGTCCGAGGAGGCGGCCTTCCCTTACGACGCTGATTATTGCTCTGTGCATTGGTGTTAGCTACAAACTCCGAGTTACCATCAACCTTGCGTTTACCGTTGCCCCCCTGATTCGCCGGGTTATGTTGGGGACCCTTGGCATTGCCATTCTTCTTTCCCTTTCCCGACTTGTTATCATCAGACTCAGGGTCCTTGGTACTATCAGAGTTGGCATATTTGATTAGAGCTGCCATCAGCTGCCCCATATCATTGCAATCACGCTTGAGCCACCCCAGCTTCTGTTTAAGAGGCAAAAAATAGCAACTTTTCTCCAATATTAAGACTGTAGATCCGACATTCATGTTATCGGATGAGTGTATGATAGCCTTGACCCGGCGCACCCAATGGGTTGTTGACTCACCCTCCTCTTGGGCGTAAGTAGCTAAGTCCACAATTGACATGGGCTGTTTGCATGTGTCTTTAAAGTTCTGAATAAACCGGGCCTTTAGCTCAGCCCATGACCCAATGGAATTGGCTGGCAGCCCTTTTAACCAAGTACGGGCCATTCCATCCAGCATCATGGTGAAGTACTTAGCACACGCAGCGTCACTGACCTCCAACAGTTCCATGGCCATCTCATAACTTTCAATCCACGCCTTAGGGGGTAAGTCGGCTGTGTAATTAGGCACCTTACGAGGTCCTTTGAAATCCTTAGGCAAACGCTCATTACGCAGAGCCGACACCAGACAGGGTACACCTATAGATCTAGAGGTCACGTCTGCCTCTACCGAAGTCGTTGGATAAACCGGAAGGGGCTGGTGAGCCGCCCGCTGAGCCACCTGCTCAGCCTCTTGACACACTCTATCCTAATCGACCAATTTATGAGCTCCATCACGCGTCGGGTCATGCCCACGCGGGTGGTTACGGCGCTGGGCATTGCTTGAAACGGCTGGTGAGTCCATGTGCCTGCTATAACTCCGGCTTGGGCGAGGGGTCGAGTGAATCCTATCTCGACTATAAGAATATGCCTCCTACTGCACCAATGCTGTCTGAAGAAGTTCTCTGGCCTTTCGTGTTTCAACCGCTGCTGGAGAGTCACCATCACCGGGAGAGCCGCCAATCGTGCTGCCGCAGCAATCATGTTTCCAAAGGATTGGAATAATGACCCGGTGGTGTCGGGACATGTTGAGGCAGAGCGCTATTCAAACGAGGGAGTTCCGTCATGCGTGGTTGAACCGGCGTTCCAACCCCAGGTGCTGCTGCCCGGTTTACCTCCGGCGGGTTACTGGTCCCCACTCCAGACGTGCAAAAGAGGTTTCTCGCCTCATAAACCGGAGGTAGACGAGACTGGTGCCTCCTCCTCATGATTTCGTTTGAAGCATTTTGATCCATCGTAAGCCAAAAAGCCTCTGACTGAATCCGCTGGGCCTGAGCATCTAGGGCAGCCCGCTCCGCGGCCATCCTGACGTCCTCCGCCGCCAGGTTTTCCTTGGCTTGCGCTACCTCATCACGCAACTTTGCAATTTCCGAGCTATGCTGAGCTTGATTTTCCGGTTAACTTCTGCTGTTAATAGGGCTGTGAGTCTATCCAGCAACTCCATCACCACCTGAGCCGGTGGGCGCATAGGGCCTCTTGCCCCAGCTGCCGTCACCGCTGCTGACCCGAAAGTCAGCGCTGCCGCAGTTGAAGAATTTTGCCGAGGCTGCGTACCAGCCATGAAGATCGCAACCCGGTTCGGCGGCTCATAGGGGTTCGGAATACTGTCGCCATCGGAACAGCCCCCAAGCCCGCCATCTTGCAACTGGTACAAGGAAGTAGTCTCGCCTGTGGATGACTCACCGTTAGAATAGAAGACATCTCACCGCCAGATATTGACCCTTCATCAAATTCTGCTCCATGGATGAATCCCATGAAGGCACGCTTCACGGCGGGCTGAGCGCGGGCGGGTCTCGCACGCTGAGCCATCTCGATGATGTCGGTGCAGATGTCCGGCTCAGGGCCCGACTCGCCGATCTTGCCAATGAAAACGTGAATTCTGCTGAAGGGGACCCGATACCCGTACTCAATCGAGCCGGCCTCGGGGCCCCATCCTACATCGTCGATGTAGAGCTTGCCGTGACGAGTCTTGGTCATCCAGCCCAAAACGTATCCCTTGAGCCCTTCAAAGCTGCCCATTAAGAACTCGAAACCACCGTGCACTGGCCCCACGGTGGGCGCCAACTGTCGTGAAATAGTCACGACAGATGTCCTAGCAAAAGGACTTAGTCGTGGAGCCATCGCAACTAGGTTAGCTTAAAGGGGTTAAATGATACAAAGGACACGTGAGTTTATACTGGTTCGACTCCTTGCGGTGAAGGTAAAGGCCTACTCCAGTTTCGAGGTGGTATTGCTTATGTCTCGATTACCAGGGAGCGAATCCGCTTGACCTAGCTTTTGATCTGTTTTCCCTTTCCCTGAACCACCATCGAGTCGTCCCTTTATATATACAGGTTGACGCCCAGCGGCTCACGGGGTCCCGGCCGGCTCATAGATAACGTGTCCGGCTCAACGACTATCTATACATGCCTTACAACGCAAGTCTTACACGTATGGCGGTTTACTTCTATGGGCCTAGAGTCGCCCTTGGGCCTTGGGCCTTTGCTTGTGAACCGCCATCTTCAATGTCTTCGTGGGCTTTATATCATGAGTCGTCATAGGTATAACCCGGTCTACTGGGCGGGTCATACCTAATAGTTATATCTTCAACAGAGCTGGTGCGCCGCCTTCAAGAGGGACGCGCCCAAATCAGGAGGTGGCAGCACTCGACGTGAGTAAGCTGGCAGGACTGATCCAAGGAAAGAGTCGGCCGCGAGTAAGCCGTCATATGATCCAACTCAGTACAATGTAATCCTTAGACCTCAAGTGTTTGCGTTATCCGAGTTGCGGATCAACCGACTTAGTCCGTCAAACACTGTCCGTAACTGGCAGTCATAAAGGCGGTGCTTGGGTTGTATGTGAACCAAGCTGCGTGAGGCGGTTCACTGAGACGGGAATTTGCTCCTCATAACAGAGAGATGCATGATACAACCCGGAAAGCATGGCCGTGCGCGACTCGAAAAGCGGTATGCGAGCAAGTGAGCAGGAACATCGCCACCTTTGGCAATGCCGCTCCACCACTTGTCCCGAGAAGCCGCCAGTGTGGCCTACCAGCTCACCGGGGTCGCTCCGCCTTGCACGTGTACCACAGAGGTGTTGCGTGTGGAGTGCTCGCCTGGCCGTCGAGTTCACCGGAGCGGGTATGCGGGAGGAGTCGGACCCGGGATTGCTTCACTGCCCCGAGCTAGGCGTGCCACCGACAAAATGCCACCGCGTGACTAGTGGTAAGAATCGTTGCCGGCCTCCTGAGCCGAATCTTGGGTGTGACGCGAGTAGGAAAGTTTTTGCTTGCGTAGCTCCCTACCTGTGGCCCAACATTCTTCCATGTTTTTTCTTGTGAAATGGTGCAAGTGGCAGTTGGATTTGTAACAAGAAAACACATGGATAATGAGAAAAAAATAAAGTCTACCGAGCCAAAAATTATAATTGCGATGCATGCATCTTACTTGCAGTAGCAGCGATGCAACAATATTATTGCTCAATATTCATTGACTAATAAAGCAAGGTGCATTTCCTAATTTTTTCATCCGTTCATCACTTAAATGTTCCTTTTTTCTATCCGAGGTGGTACTTTTTTTTGAAATGTTTTTTTCTATTTGTGGTGGTACTTTTTTCTATCCAAGGTGGTACTAAAATAATTTTGTCAAGAATTTTATTCGTGCCCAGCGTACTGTGGCCCAGGAAGCCATCGCACTTATTTTCATACCCACGCAGCTGAGAAAATCCTATTTTTCACACGGTGCGGCAACTAGTCAGAGCTTCGCACATGGCGCCCAAGACTTGGCCGACCCGTTTTCATTTTTTCTTCCTTTTTTGTTTCTATTTCCTTTTTCCGTTTCTTTTGTGTTTAATTCTTTCCTTACAATTTTATTTTTTGTTTTATCCTTTTTTCTGTAAATTCAAAATTTTAGAAAACGTTCAGACTTTTTATTTTTCTATTTTTTCGAAAAATGTTCAGAATTTCAAAATTTGTTCTTGTTTTGAAAATGCTCGAAAATTATTGTCCACAAACCAAAATTTGTCCAAAATTCAGAAAGTTTTTGTGTTGTCCTAAATTGTTCTAGATTTTCTATATCAAATTGCATTTTAGAAAAGTTCCCAAGTCGAAAAATATTCTTGTTGTAATGAAATATTCACAAATTCAAAATAGTATTTTTGTTGAAAAACACATTTTCTAAAATTGTTCCGAATGTTAAAAAATATTTCAATTTTAAAAAATTATTTACAAGTTCAAAAAATGTCATGTTTTTATAAAAGGTTCATGTTTTCAAAATTCGTTTATGACTTTCCAAAAATTTCATGTTTCAAAATTAGTTCGTACTCCAAAAAGTGAACAGGATTTTCAAAAAACTGTTCTTATTTTGGAAAATTGTTTGGGACTTCAAAAAATGTTCAAGTTTCCGAGAATATTCCGCAATACAGAATTGTTAATATAATTTTCCAAAAGTTGAAAAAAAAATCAAAAAATGTTTCGAATTTGATGCTGCAATATGTTCTTAAACATTCGCGCTGTCCATTGGTTAGCAAGACCCGTTTGTTCGAGTGGATATCACACTTGGTGGAGTTTTACTTCCCCTCATCATTTTTTTTGGAATTTTACTCGCGCCTTACAAACACAAGTCCTTTTGATGCCTGCTAGTGGGCTGCCCAGACACGAACTATTGTGACCCCATGCGCTATTTGACGATAAAAGAGAATTTATTGGTTGGGTATAATTGATAGAAATTGCAGGCACATGCCTACAAAAGAGAATATGCTGGTTTGGCTCTAACTAACAAAAAACCATGAATAAACCCTTTCTTCCTCGGCTACAGCTGAACAAGACTGTACAAGCAAGGAGAGACTACAGAGATTCAGAACAAACATTTTTTTGAAAGAAAAGGCAGATATTTCTACCTTATGCATTCAAAACGGGTAAAACCCGAGCGGCCAAAGGCTGATTACATGAAGGTGGTGTAAGCGTACACTGAGAGTGCATCAGGCCACCACCAAGCCCGTGAAAGATAGTTACATGGGTTGGGGGGGGGGGAGGAGTGGAAGAGGGTAGGAAGTGGTGATACTTCTAGGAAACTAGCAGGAGGTAGGCCTAGGTTCTAATTGTAGAGCGATTGTTCGCCGTTCGGGCACGCGAACTCCATAATCTGAGTAGGTCAGAGACCTCATGGAGTGTTCGTGTGGCATGCCAGCAGTCATTATTGAAGACCCGGGCGTTCCTCGCCTTCCATAGTCCAACAACACCTGCCACGAACAGTATATTCCAAAGCCTCCCATAAGAATCAGCTGGTGAACGACAGCATAAGAAATCCTGTAGAGAAGGCACCGCAAGGGCCAATGCAAGCAGTCCCGTCCTGCTCCACACTTTGTCCGCAAGCTTGCATCTCAGGACGATAGGATCGATGCTCTCTACTGCTGGGCATATGTCACAACCGTTGTGTTCTGCAATGGTCGTCCAGTGCTTGTTCATCATGTTGTTCTTGGTGTTTGATCTGCCTTTGAGGGCTATCCAAAGAAAGACTCTATGTTTGCTCGGGATGATATGATCCCATATGCTTGGTGCAAGTTGGCAGTCCACACCTCTAAGAGAGAGCAAACCCGAGAAATACTTGGTCGAGAGCTTTCCATTCATTGCCGTAGGTGTTCTTGTATCCCCCCTAGAGGGGTCTGGTTTCTCCAAATGCAGAAAACCAAGCAAGGTTTGGAGGTCGAGTGTGACCGAGTTGGATAAGTTGGGGTGCAGCTGTAGTGCCCATTGTCCCTCACTGAGTTGCAAGGCCACTGTGCAGTTTTTGGACGAAGCAAAGGAGAACAACATAGGGAAAGCAAACCGTAACCTGCCACATGGAAGCCAGTGATCGAACCAAAAGGAAATCCGTGTGCCGTCTCCTATCTTACACTGTGTTGAATGAAGGACGAGGTGCATCGAGGATTTCAAACATTTCCATATGGTGGTATCTCTGCTATGCCTGAGAGCTGAGATCTCCTTCTGGCAGTACTGTGAGACGACCGAGTTAAAGCATGGGACTTCACTGTGCTGCAGAATATTGGACATGAGTTTCCATATCATTGCCATGTTGTGTGCCCTGAGGTCTCTAATTCCTAGTCATCCATTACTCTTGGGTGTAATCACTGTTTCCCATGCAACCAAGCAATGTCCACCCTTAGCTGAGTTCTTACCTAGCCAAAGGAAGCCTCTCAATATTTGTTCCAGCTTGTCCATTGATTTCTTCGGCCATAGAAAGCAGGCCATGAAGTAATTGGGAATGGACGCTAGGACTGAGTTTATCAGGGTAACTCGGCCTCCCCAAGATAGAAAAGTTGCAAGCCATCCTGATGGGTGTATATCCACCTTATGTATGACCGGGATCAGAAGCCCATGTGAGATTTTGTGAAACGATAATGGAAGTCCAAGGTAGGTGCAGGGGAAGGTTGATATCGGGCATTGCAGCAGTTCGACAATCTCCCTACTGGTATCCTGGTCCACACAAATAGGCACTAGAGTGCTCTTTGAAAAATTTATTTGCAGCCCCGTAAAATTGGAGAAATCCTGTAAAACTTGCTTGATAAGCCTTGCTTGTTCAACATCCCCCTGGAACAATATAAGCGTGTCATCTGCGTAATGAAGAATTGGAAAGAAAGCATCCACTCCCAAAGGGTGTTTTAGTCTCCCCGAGCTGTGTTCCAAGCGACATAGCTGCTGTAGCACATCTGCAACCAAGATGAACAGATAGGGCGAGATAGCATCTCCCTATCTTAACCCACTTTTAGACTTGATGCTTCATCCTAGAGAACCATTGATCAGAATTTTGGAGGTGCTAGACGTCAGAATAGCGGAGATCCATTTGACCCATCATTCTCCAAGGCCCCTGGCAGAAAGGATTTGCAGAAGTGCTTCCCAGCTGACAGTGTCGAAAGCTTTGCAAAAATCCAATGTTAAGGCCACCATCGGCTTGCGCCTAACCTTTGCCTGATGTACGAGCTTTGCTGCAAGAACAAAGTTCTCTGCTATACACCTTCCCTGTAAAAACCCTGATTGTAGTTGATGCACCAACTCGGGTACCAGTCTATGTAGGCGGGAGGCAAGGACCTTATAAACTAGCTTCGACAGGCTATGCACCAAGAAAATTGGTCAAAAGTCTCTTATATCCACAGGATTGTCTTTTTTTGGTATCAAGGCGATGTTTGCGAAATCCAGTCCTTGCAGATCAGATACTTGGTCACAGAAATCCTGGAAGAGGAGCAACAGATCATCTTTGAGGATAGGCATGAAGGCTTTGTAGAATTCATTAGTTAAATCATCAGGTCCCGGGCTCTTATTGTTGGGCATTTGACGTATAGTTTCAGCCACCTCTTCCCATGTGAATGGTGAAGGAAATATGCCCTAGAGGCAATAATAAAGTTGTTATTTATATTTCCTTATATCATGATAAATGTTTATTATTCATGCTAGAATTGTATTAACCGGAAACTTAGTACATGTGTGAATACATAAACAAACAGAGTGTCCCTAGTATACCTCTACTTGACTAGCTCGTTAATCAAAGATGGTTAAGTTTCCTAACCATGGACATGTTGAAAGGATCGAGAAGAGGTGTCTAGAGGGGGGTGATTAGACACTAAGTGAGAAAAGTTGCAGTTTTTAATTTCTTTAGGTTGAAGTGGAGTTTTGGCACAAGTTTAACATTCACAATACATATCAAGCAAGCATGCAAAGAGTATATGAGCAGCGGAAAGTAAAGCATGCAACTTGCAAGAATGTAAAGGGATGGGATTGGAGTGTGCAAATGCAATTGGAGACACAGATGTTTTCGTCATGGTTCCGATAGGTGG
The DNA here is from genome assembly GCF_002162155.2 of Triticum dicoccoides. Lineage (NCBI taxonomy): Eukaryota > Viridiplantae > Streptophyta > Magnoliopsida > Poales > Poaceae > Triticum > Triticum dicoccoides. The sequence goes on from NC_041381.1 coordinate 348,021,175, forward strand.
TGCTATCGTACATCCACGTTGATGGAGACTTCAACCCACGAAGGGTAACGGCTGCACGAGTCCACGGAGGGCCCCACCCACAAAGGGTCCACGAAGAAGCAACCTTGTCTATCCCACCATGGCCGTCACCCACGAAGGACTCGCCTCACTAGGGTAGATCTTCACGAAGTAGGCGATCTCCTTGCCCTTACAAACTCCTTGGTTCAACTCCACAATCTTGTCGGAGGCTCCCAAGTGACACCTAGCCAATCTAGGAGACACCACTCTCCAAGAAGTAACAAATGGTGTGTTGATGATGAACTCCTTGCTCTTGTGCTTCAAATGATAGTCTCCCCAACACTCAACTCTCTCTCACAGGATTTGGATTTGGTGGAAAGAAGATTTGAGTGGAAAGCAACTTGGGGAAGGCTATAGATCAAGATTCATATGGTAGGAATGGAATATCTTGGCCTCAACACATGAGTAGGTGGTTCTCTCTCAGAAAATGAATGCTGGAAGTGTAGGCACGTTCTGATGGCTCTCTCCATGAATGAAGAGTGGGTGGAAGGGTATATATAGCCTCCACACAAAATCTAACCGTTACACACAACTTGCCAATCTCGGTGGGACCGAATCGTCAAACTCAGTCAGACCGATTTAGCAAAGAATGTGACCATTAGGATTTTCGGTGGGACCGACATGCAACTCGGTAGGACAGATGTGGTTAGGGTTAGGGCATAACGTAATCTCGGTGAGACCGATTCTACAAACTCAGTGAGACCGATTTTGGTAATAAGCTAACCAGAGAGTTGGTCAGGCAAACTCGGTGGGACCGATTCGCTCATCTCGGTTGGACCTAAATGTTACGAAGAGGAACAGAGAGTTTGCATTGTAATCTCGGTAGGACCGATTACACAAACTCGGTGAGACCGATTTTGATAATAGATACATACAGAGAGATTACAATCCCATCTCGGTGAGACCGAGATCCCTATCGGTGAGACCGATTTGCCTAGGGTTTGTGGCAGTGGCTATGACATCTGAACTCGGTGGCACCGGATAGAAAGAATCGGTGAGGCCGAGTTGGAATTTTGGTTTGGGTCATATGTGGATGTGAGAAGGTAGTTGAGGGCTTTGGAGCATATCACTAAGCACTTTGAGCAAGCAAGCCATTAAGCAACACCTCATCCCCTCTTGATAGTATTGGCTTTTCCTATAGACTCAATGTGATCTTGGATCACTAAAATAGAAAGAGTAGAGTCTTGTGCTTTGAGCTTGAGCCAATCCTTTGTCCTTAGCATCTTGAAGGGGTTCCACATCCTCTAGCCCATGCCACTTCATTGTTGAACTTATCTGAAACATACTAGGTAAAAGTGTTAGTCCAACAAGAGATATGTTGACAATAATTACCAAAACCACCCAGGGAGCACTTGTGCTTTCAATCTCCCCCTTTTTGGTAATTGATGACAACATACATCAAAGCTTTAGATAAGGATGTAGAGAATAACAAGTAAAGCTTTGGAAAGACATGTTACATGCATAGGCTCCCCCTACATGTATGCAATCATGTGAATATGGAATATAGGAGCAAGTGAATGCACAACCATGATAGAGTAGGCAATGTGTTACATGTATCTTGGCTATATGCATCAGAGCAAAAGATGTGAATGTGTGAAATGTACCTTCATGCTCATGAGTCCTTCTTGCAAACATTATGTATATCAGCAAGAATTCCTCATACACATGACTGTGATGCATATACTCACCATGTGGTCTTGAGTTGGCTTAGGATGGAATGAACCTGCGCAAACAAGGTTAGATAACACAGATGCACCTACTATCCAGAGCAATCAAAAGAAACCACAAGAGTACCAAGACTGGGATGACATGAAGAGAGTGAGTACTGAGTACCACATTGAATATAGACATGTCCCCAATGGTAAAGATGTGCAATGAATTCAAGGATTTCCTTCCCTTAGATGTCTTGCTCCCCCTGAATCTAGCATGGGATACTGGGAGAAGATAGGGAACAAAAAATCAGAGCTCAAAGAGAATAAACAGAGCTAATGCAAACAAACAGATATGAACATGTCTTTCCCCTCTTTAAGACATGTGACTTCTCTCCTCTTGAACACCAATCATCTGGGTTCGTTGATGATTACTCTTTCTCCCCTTGAGTATTCTCTCCCCCTATAAATATGATTAAGCTTTGATGTGATCTCTCTCTCCCCTTGAGGGAGTCCTGGATTCGGGGGTGTCTGGACAGCCGGACTATCATCGTCCGCCGGACTCCAAGACTACGAAGATACAAGATTGAAGACTCCGTCCCGTGTCCGGATGGGACTTTCCTTGGCGTGGAAGGCAAGCTTGGCGATACGGATATGTAGATCTCCTACCATTGTAACCGACTCTATGTAACCCTAGCCCTCTCCGGTGCCTATATAAACCGGAGGGCTTTAGTCCATAGGACATAACCTCCATTACAACAATCATACCATAGGCTAGCGTCTAGGGTTTAGCCTCCTTGATCTCGTGGTAGATCTACTCTTGTACTACCCATATCATCAATATTAATCAAGCAGGACGTAGGGTTTTACCTCCATCAAGAAGGCCCGAACCTTGGTAAAAACATCGTGTCCCACGTCTCCTGTTACCATCCGCCTAGACGCACAGTTCGGGACCCCCTACCCGAGATCCGCCGGTTTTTACACCGACATTGGTGCTTTCATTGAGAGTTCCTTTGTGCTGTCGCCGATAGGAAGGATGCCTCCACCCGTCTTCAAGGACGGTATCTTCGCCAAAGGGGCCTTGGCCGCCGGTCAAACTATCCGGCTAGGTGGTTTCCTTATGACCGCCTGTCCGGCCACTGCTTCGACAATGACTTCTCAAGTCGTCAAAAGCAATCTTCACGTTAGCTCGGAACTGGCCGAGCGGCTGGATCCAATAGAGCTCTCGTCTGTCAATGAGCTCTTGGATCGCATCGCCGCCCTGGGAGTCGCTACGGACTACAATCAGATTGGGCTTAAAACCGATCTGAGAGAGATTAATTCTCCCCAGGTCACCCACCACGTCGCAGTGGTAGAGGAACAATACGGCGACTCTTCTCCCGTATTGAAAACTAGTCATGTCCGGGTTCCCGAACCCTCCATGCCGGATTTCTGCGGAGGGACGGACTTCGATCAAGCACTAAACTTAAAGTCAGGCATCAGACCAGACTCGTTGGACAATGTCCAGCAATCCAAGCTTCCAAATTTGGAAACTTCACGGCCTTCAAGCCCTGAGACGGGTAGGGTTCCGGATTTTATTCCACCCACCCGCCCAGACATATGCGATCTATCTCTAATATGGCAAGAGCCCGCTGAAACAGTACATCACTACTGGGCCAGATTCCTCCTGGTTATGGACAGGATAAAGGACTGCCGAGAGGAAAACGCAATCTCAATCTTTTACAATAATTGCACGGACAAGGGAATACTGAACGCCATCAGCCGTCGTAAAATTACACGCTTCGCCGATCTGGCGTCCATAGTACGAAAGTACTGTGCGATGGAGAGTTCCCGGAAAACCGAAAACCAATTTTGGGACAATCTGGCCCCGAATACAACCCTAGTCCAAAACAAAAGGGTGCATCATACTCAGGCTCCAGATACAAAAACCAAAAAGCAAAAACCCCATAGAGGGCACAGAACCGTACTGGAGGGATGGCTCAGCGGACCCTGTAAACTTCACAGTATAGAGGGCGCCGTCCCAACACACAGCCTTCGAGCATGTTGGATATTACGGCAGATGGCCAAAAGTGGCGAGGAGCTTCTAGCCCCGGAAAACCACTCCAACAATACCAGTACGGTATCAACAGTCTTCGAGACCTTCGCATCAAATAATATGCGGAAACGAACAATCCGCGGCCTCGCCGAAGTCTACCAAGTAGCAACAACAAATCCATGGAGCGACACAGCCATCACCTTCAACGCCAGCGACAAACCTAAATTCCGAACAGCCCGAGCACCAGCCGCACTGGTACTTAGTCCAATAGTGGACGGCTTTCGACTTACAAAGGTCCTCATGGATGGCGGCAGCGGATTAAACCTCATCTACGAGGAAACTCTTCAAAAAATGGAAATAGACTGGAGCCGTATTGAGCGAAGCAGCACAACCTTCAGAGGAATAATCCCTAGCCGGGAAGCACGCTGCACCGGAAAAATCACACTCGATGTGGTGTTTGGCTCGCCGGACAATTATAGATCTAAAGAAGTCACGTTCCAAGTGGCCCCGTTCAACAGCGGATATCACGCTATATTGGGATGAGAGGCATTCACAATTTTTCAAGCAGTACCCCATTACGGGTACATGAAGCTCAAAATGCCTGGGCCCGGCGGAATAATCACTCTCGTTAGTGATCCGGACATAGCACTCCGCGCCGAAAACAAGACAGCCGCATTAGCCCTGGAGGCACTATCCGAAGCCCTAGCGGCAGAAGAACTCACCGCGCTGCGCTCTACGGTGAATAGGGACGATGTGATACTCGATAAGAGATCCAAGTCCACCTCCTTTAAACCAGCAGATGAAATAGTAAAATTCCAGGTCCACCCGACGGACCCAACAAAGATGGCCTCCATCGGGGCACAGTTGAGCCCTGATGTAGACGCCACACTGCGAGAATTCCTTCGGGAAAATTGGGACATCTTCGCCTGGCACCCCTCGGATATGCCCGGAATCCCACGCAGATTGGCAGAACACAGCCTAAACATCCTAAAAGGATTCAAGCCAGTCAAACAGGCTCTTCGACGATTTTCCGAACCCAAAAGACAAGCAATGGGAGAAGAGCTAGCCAAACTATTGGAAGTCGGATTCATCAGAGATATCAAACATCCGGATTGGCTAGCAAATCTGGTAATGGTACCAAAGAAGGACAAATCCTGGCGCCTATGCGTCGATTTTAAAGACCTCAATAAGGCTTGCCCAAAGGATCCCTCCCCCCTCCCCCGCATCGACCAAATAATCGATGCTACTGTAGGGCACGATTCATTGTGCTTCCTCGACGCATACTCTGGCTACCATCAAATCAAGATGGCGGAAGCAGACCAAGCTGCAACGGCATTCATCACTCCATATGGACCATTCTGCTTCAACACGATGCCCTTCGGACTTAAAAACGCCGGCGCAACATATCAGCGCATGATCCAAACATGTCTGGCCACCCAGATCGGCAAAACAGTAGAGGCATACGTAGACGACGTAGTCGTCAAAACCAAACACGTCGAAACTTTAGTAGACGACTTGAGGCTCACATTGGACAACCTCAGAGCATATGACATCAAGCTGAATCCAGAAAAATGCGTTTTCGGCGTACCAGCCGGAAAGCTGTTGGGCTTCATTGTATCCGGTAGAGGAATTGAAGCAAACCCGGCCAAGATCCGAGCTCTGTCACAGTTGGATATTCCAAAAGACCTCAAACAGATACAAAAATTGACTGGATGCGTGGCAGCTTTAAGCCGCTTTATCTCCCGCTTGGGAGAAAAGGCACTGCCCCTCTATCGCCTCCTTAGGCGCACCGAACACTTCGAGTGGACGGATGCTGCCACTGCCGGACTCGAAGAAATAAAGGCCATATTGGCAACAAATCCGGTCCTAGCTGCGCCCAACCTGGGCGAACCAATGTTGTTATACATCGCAGCAACACATCAAGTTGTAAGCGTGGTACTCGTCGTCGAACGAGAGACAGAAGGGCATAAATTCCCTCTTCAAAAACCAGTGTACTACGTATCCACTGTGTTAACCCCCTGCAAGTCCCGTTACCCGCACTATCAAAATATAGCGTATGCGGTGTTCATGGCATCCCGGAAGCTCCGACACTACTTTCAAGAGTGTTCGATAACAGTGGCCTCCGAAGTACCACTTAATGACATTATAAACAACCGCGACGCAACGGGCAGGATTGCAAAATGGGCCATTGAGCTCTTACCATTCGATATAACCTACAAACCTCGGCGAGCCATAAAGTCACAAGTTTTGGCTGACTTTGTCGCTGAATGGACCGAAGCCGAACTCCCTAAAGAGTACGGCGCATACTCCAATTGGACTATGCACTTCGACGGCTCTAAAATGTTGGCCGGACTGGGGCTGGCGTCGTATTGACGTCCCCGACCGGGGACACAGTCCAATATGTACTTCAAATAATGTACACGGACTCCAACAACGTAGCCGAATATGAGGCCCTTCTACATGGTCTCCGGATGGCAATCTCCATGGGCATTCAACGCCTAGAGGTGCGTGGGGATTCAAACCTTGCAATATCCCAAATAAATGGAGACTTTGACGCCAAGGATCCGAAAATGGCAGCATATCGCAACGTTGTCTTAAAAATGTCAGCTCGGTTTGAAGGACTTGAATTCCATCACGTAGCCCGAGATAATAACCAAGCAGCCGACGTACTGGCACGCATCGGCGCAAAACGTGACGCTGTCCCTCCAAATATCTTCCTGGAACGGCTCTTCAAGCCATCCGTACTATGGGAAGAGGAGTCCGGAAACGTCAAACCGGAAAAAACTGCGCCAACCGGCAATTCAGCCGATGACATAACACCTTCAGCCCACGACATAATGGCAGTAATCGCCCCGTGGACAGAACCATTCCTAGCCTACTTGCTTAGGCAGGAACTTCCCGAAGACCAAAATGAGGCCCGCTGCATAGTCCGGCGATCGAAAGCCTACAAGGTCCATGAGGGAGAACTTTATAAGAAAAGTACAACCGGAGTCCTTCAAAGGTGTATCTCCGAAGAGGAAGGGCGAAACCTCCTGGCTGAAATTCATGCCGGACTAGGCGGACACCACGCAGCAGACCGGGCCCTTGTAGGAAAGGCATTCCGTACAGGATTTTATTGGCCGACGGCCCGGGCAGATGCCCAGGACTTAGTCCAAAGATGCGTCGGTTGTCAGCTCTTTGCTAATCAGAGCCATATGCCACCCACCGCCCTCAAAACTATACCCATTACCTGGCCGCTCGCGGTCTGGGGGCTTGACATGGTTGGACCCCTTAAAGGGGGAACCCACAAGCAAAGGTACCTATTGGTCATGGTGGACAAATTCACCAAATGGATAGAGGCCAAATCAGTCAAAACAGCAGAGTCCGGACCAGTGATAGACTTTATATCCGGGGTAGTACACCGTTATGGTGTCCCCCACAGCATCATCACCGATAACGGCACGAACTTCACGACCGACGAGGTTAAGTCATGTGCAAAAACATGGGCATTAAGCTTGATTACGCTTTAGTCTATCATCCTCAAACCAACGGTCAAGTGGAACGAGCAAATGGTCTAATAATGAGCGGCATTAAACCCAGACTAGTGCGGTCACTTACGAAATCCGACACGCACTGGGTAGAGGAGCTTGACTCTGTGCTCTGGGGGCTGCGGACAACGCCCAACCGTACTACCGGATTCACACCATTTTTTAGGTATACGGCGCAGAGGCAGTTCTGCCCTGCGACATTATTCATGACTCACCTCGAGTACGCATGTATGAAGAAAGAGAAGCCGAGTTGGATCGGCAGGACAGTTTGGATGCATTGGAGGAAGAACGCGACGTCGCCAAGGCTCGTTCCGCATTCTATCAGCAGCAGGCCCGAAGATATCAAAGCAGAGAAGTACGGGCCAAGACTTACAACGTTGGCGAACTAGTTCTATGCCTGCCAGACAAGAAAAAGGACAAGCTCAAGCCCAAATGGGAGGGCCCCTTCATCATCGATCAAGTCCTGACCGGCGGAGCGTACCGTCTACGAAATGCATCGGACAACCGACTCGAGCCGAACCCATGGAACGCAGCCCGCCTCCGAAGATTCTATGCCTAGCGCTGGACTAAGAGTTCGTCCCCTTACCCCGTCCAAATTTTTACACTTCAGCTGTCTTTTGTTTCTCTTTCTTCTCGTAACCTTTTTCCTAAAAAAACCCTTAAGGGCCTACTTGCGCACTGTTCGCACATACTTGACGTGCCATCCGCACTCATTATACCTGGGGGCTTCCTTTCCAGAAGCTCAATTATAAGGGCTTTATGCCCAGCACATGTGTCAAGCTTCCACATGTACCTTTTACTCACCATTATATGCATCGATATGACTTAAGTTTTGGCCAAGCTGGGTTGCCTGGCTCCTGTGCTTACCCCTACATTCCCGATTGTTCGGCTAGGAGGTAAAGGGAGCACCTCTACGATTGTTACTGCCGGGTCAGCCGGATGTGTACCTCAGACTGGGTGAAGCCGAAAGCTAGTGTTCTTAAGGGAATATTCGGTCGGTGACTTGAAAGATGATTTTGTACCCACTTATTTATCTGCCCCCAGATGTTTTTCTGCTTTTTTCGCAGTCCGGACATGCACTTTAGGGCATGCCTCCCAGGGAAAGGAACCCTTAACGGAACTATTCTCCCTGGAAGATGTTTCTTACTAACCATGTAATATAACATAACTAGTTGGGCACTTGTCTGATAAAGCACTAATGACCCCTACGCCTGGTCTCCATGCATACCCCGGTTGTTTCTTAACCGAGAAGGTATTCGGACACACTCCGGACTCTAGGGTCCCGAGGTTGAAGCGAAAAGGTCAGCAAAGACAAACGATCTACAATCCGGCTAGAAGGCATTTCACATGTCATTTTAAAATACATTGTCAAATCTACTGACTGTATTCCTCCTCAATCCCGTCTAACAGGCTGTCTAACTTACAGTCCCGTTGGGAAAATTTAGCAGCCAACTCTACTTGGTTGTATACTAAACTCACAGGGATCTCCTTCCCATCGGGCCCCACCGGTCCGACCTCGGCCATGTGGTTGGGACCCGCCTTCTTGTACCGCGTCTTCACCATGGCCCAAGCCTCCCTGGCACCTTGGCGGCAGGCCGAAATCTTCCATAAACGGAAGCGCTGCCGCATTCCCTGAAGCTTCTCCGCAAGCTCCCCAAAGCCCTCGGGTGGGGAAAGGGCTGGCCATAAAGCCTGAACGATGCCGCTCATCGCCTGCCGTACTCGTTCGAGCAGTTGCAACAGCTCGGGAAGTTGATCACCCGTTGATGCGGGCATCTCCTCCGTAGGGCGACCTGCGAGTATACCTACAAGACATATTTTGTCAATTGACTTCCTCGCTGAACTCTTCTTTTCAAAGGAGCTCGCTCAAGCACTTACTATAAATGCCGCGACGAAGCCGCTGATTTTCCTTAACGGAGCCGGACAGCTCGACCCGAACGCCTTTCAGCTCTTCTCCAAGCTGGGCGTGGGCATCTTGGAGTTTGTTCCTTTCCTGCTGCACTCTATTCAGCACCCTCTCGCCGGCCTTCAGCTGGCGCAGCAATTCCTGCCTGTCCGGATCTTGTCCCGCAGCACCTGCAATGTCATTATTAGACTTGCACGCATGCCGCATAGTGCTTATATTTAAAAGCAGATGCGTTACCAGGAGGGGCCTCTGTGTTCCCTCCTGCGGCAGCAAGTGCGGCCCCAAGTTGGGCCTTGCACTCTTGCAGCTCCTGAGACAGTTGGGTATTCTTCTCGGTAAGATCCTGCATTTCAAATGATCCTTAAATCAGTTAACATAACTACTTTAAGTCTCGGGGGCTACTGGCATATATAACTATTAAATTTTCTTACCCGTATGTCTTTTACATACTGCTCCGTGGCTCTGGTAAAACCATCTTGAGCAGCACGGAGGTGCACATCCCCTGCGTTAAAGGCATTCAATGCCTCAGGGGAGAAGCACGCTTCACGAAATACTGTCCGGCGGCGCCTGTGGTTCATGGCGCTCTCCACCTCAGACTTGGTGGCGGACAGTCTGTCGGCATCCTCCGTTGGAGGAGTATCCGGCCCGCGCCTTGCACTTGCCTCCCCATCCAGACCGGGTGCTGGAGCCTGGCTGGTAGAGGTCGGATTGGCAACCTCTACGCCCGCAGTCCGGCGGGCGCTTTTTCTCCTACAAAGATCATGAGCACTCAAAGGCTTCCTAGGAACGTTGCTCCAAATAATTAATTACGAGCTATACCTTTGTGGCGATGTTTCAGTCCGCGCCGCGCTCCTTTTCCGCCTACTGGTCCGGACTGGCCTTTGTTGGTCAGCCGCCGCGGGCTCGACTTCCCGCCTTGAAGGCGCTTCCTGCAAAACACCATCGTACGCGAAGGTCAGAAATGGGCAAGGAAGAAATAATGGTGTCCGGACTTCCGTCACAATCACCTGGGAAGCCGGATATAGTCCGGGTTAGTCAGCCGTAATGGCAACTAAAGCATTATCCATGCTTAGCTGGTGGAACACCCCGTCGATTAGCTCCACCTGAATGTCCGGATCCTCTTCGGAGGCCGGATCCTGGGGTCTCTCTGGATCCTCAGGTTGCGGAGCTGGACTTATCATGTCCTCCACAATCCGACGCAGTTCCTGCGCCAAAGACATAATATGAGAAGCTTAAACTTCGAAAACATGGGTCGGGCCCTTAAAGTGTTCGCTTACCCAACGACGGGGGTTATGCATGGAGAACCCATTCAACGGGTTCGTCTGAAGGAAGTCCTCCTTCTCCCCCTTGTACAGGCCGGACAGGATCGTCACCAGATCCTCGGCCGAGTCCGGTCCTTTGCGGCCATGACGGGTGGCGTCGTCTTCCCCGTTGAAATCCCACATGGGGTGGCCCCTGTATTGCAATGGCTGCACCCCCCGCGTAATGCATGTTGCCATGACTCCAATCATGGTCAACCCGGAATGGGCCAGTAATCTGATTTGGCCCATCAGATAATGGACGCTCTTGTCTTCCTCCAATTGGGGGCTCTGCGGGCGCCAACTAAGGCGTTTCTTTAGAGGAGCAGTATTAAACTCCGGGAGTCCGACACAGACAGGGTCCGGCAGCGGAGCGTCTTCTATGTAAAACCATTCTGAAGGCCAGTCTTCGGATGCCTTCTTGGGGGTTCCGGATGGATATCCGGTCCCGGCAATGCGCCATATCTCGGCGCCGCCCACTTGATATATAGACCCCTCATGAGAACGGGGTACGAGGCAGAACAACCTCTTCCACAGTGCAAAATGGGGCTCGATGCCCAGAAATAGCTCGCAAAGAGCTACGTAACCCGCGATATGCAGGATAGAGGCAGGTGTAAGGTGATGGAGCTGGAGTCCGTAGAACTCCAGGAGCCCGCGGAGGAACGGATGTATAGGAAATCCGAGTCCCCTTATCAGATAGGGGACGAAACATACCCGCTCCCCTTTGTTGGGACTTGGGGTAGCCTCCTTGCTTCCCACCTTGATAGGTGGCCAGTCCGGCTCAGACAGGAACCATGAAGGCCGGAGGGAGATATCCCCCCGCTTGGAGCTTCACTAGCTCGTTGTGCGGAACAGAGCATCTCCTCCAATCTCCTGGCAGTGGGCTGGGAGCGCGAGAAGAGGAGCCGCGCCGACGGTCCATGATGGAATGGACTCTGGGTCAAAGGCGCTCCAATGAGTATTCGCGGAGGGAAGATGGTGTGATTTGGATCTGGATTTTTGCCCCTTTTATAGGCAGATTACTTGCACGACTAGGGGGTGAAACATAAAAGATACCCTGGCTTTTCGCATTCGTGCGACGCGTGGAAGAAGGCCATTATTGGGCGTAGAAGCCAAGAAGCGCAGCATTTATAAGGAGGCCAAACACTGTTCGGCAGGTACATGGAACTTAAAGGGAGAACCCGCCTTGCAACGCAGAAGACTATATACGCGCTGGACTTATCGTCATTGAAGCCTGGTTCGGGGGCTACTGAGGGAGTCCTGGATTCGGGGGTGTCCGGACAGCCGGACTATCATCGTCCGCCGGACTCCAAGACTACGAAGATACAAGATTGAAGACTCCGTCCCATGTCCGGATGGGACTTTCCTTGGCGTGGAAGGCAAGCTTGGCGATACGGATATGTAGATCTCCTACCATTGTAACCGTCTCTGTGTAACCCTAGCCCTCTCCGGTGTCTATATAAACTGGAGGGCTTTAGTCCGTAGGACATAACCTCCATTGCAACAATCATACCATAGGCTAGCTTCTAGGGTTTAGCCTCCTTGATCTCGTGGTAGATCTACTCTTGTACTACCCATATCATCAATATTAATCAAGCAGGACGTAGGGTTTTACCTCCATCAAGAGGGCCCAAACCTGGGTAAAAACATCGTGTCCCACATCTCCTGTTACTATCCGCCTAGACGCACAGTTCGGGACCCCCTACCCGAGATCCGCCGGTTTTGACACCGACACCCCCTTTGACATCAATTTCCAAGAAGGGTTCTTCTGGATTTTTGTCATGAATGGGTTTGGTCCTTGAGTCACAGAACAAAGCAGCAAGTTAAATGTGATGCTGGTAGAGGACAAGAATCATTGAGTGGAGTTGGATCAAAAAGAATGCAGAAACAAGTGGCAAGGTGTCTTTCCTGCAGTGAAATCGGTGGCACCGAGTTTTATGCTTCGGTTGCACCAAAAGGATTCGGTTAGACCGAAAACAACAGACCAGTGTGACCGAGTTCATCACAGAGAAAACACTTGTCACCTCAGCTCTCTAGACAAATAAGATCTCACAAGGATTTGCAAGGAATTAACTGAAAGATTTGCAATGAATTGGATGCAGGGAATGCAGAACAAAAAAAAAGAAATCTAGATGAAGTTTTTTTGAAAAGGGGAAACAAATATGCATGAGACAAATGCAAGAGCACAAAAAAGAAACCAAGCGAACTTCATCTAGAGATGGTCGGCGACAAAGTCACCTATGTTAGAGTATATTTACTTAGGAGTCAAGTGAGATCACTTGATCATAGGTCATACTCATCGTTTCAGCTCAAAATTGGGTTACCATTTTTCGTTTAAGCATCTTGATGTATTTACATCTTGTCGAGTTGCTTTGACTCATAACTTGGAGTAAAGCTTCTCTAAGATGGAATAACATACCTTGGGTGGTGGTGTTGATCGTGATCATGTAGTTGAACTTGTGTGTGGGTTTCTCAATGTTGATGTAGCTCATCAAGAGTTGGAGCACCACTTGGAATTTGAGTTCATCTACCTACATGGGTTAGTTTTTGCAAGGAAGAGCACTTGTGTATCCAAAATGACAATCATGATACTCAATAACAAGTTTGTCGAAGGATATGTTTGAATGGTTTCGTGCTTCCTTGTCTTCAACCACTATTGTGTAGAGACTTGGTGATGTAGAGATTGCTCAAGATGTGAGTGAGTTGCAATCTCATAGACTTAGATTCATCCAAGTACCTACACGGGTTAGATAACATGCAAGGTGCAAATATATCCAAGACATAAGATTTTCATCATAAGAGAAATATCAAGGATTAGTCATAGACTCATGTCTTGCATGTATCAAATGGAGTTCCTACTCCAAGTTTGAAGCATCAATGATGTTCAATTCACCTCTTAACCTGCAAAACACTTTCTCATCAAGTGGTTTAGTGAAAATATCTGCTAATTGCTTATCGGTGCGAACATGTTTAAGATTAATGTCCCCTTTGGCAACATGATATCGAATGAAATGATGACGAACTTCAATATGCTTAGTTAGAGAATGTTGCACGGGATTGTGAGCAATCTTGATAGCACTTTCATTGTCACAAAGCAATGGGACATGTTTCACATATATCCCATAGTCTTTAAGAGTTTGGGTCATCCAAAGTAATTGAGCACAACATGAACCAGCGACAATGTATTCCGCTTCAGCGGTGGATAAGGATACTGAGTTTTGTTTCTTGGAAGACCAAGACACAAGAGATATACCAAGAAATTGACAAGTACCCAAAGTGGACTTTCTATCAACCTTGTCACTGGCATAGTCCGAGTCGGAGTAGCCAACAAGATTAAAAGAGGCCCTCTTTGGATACCAATTACCAAAATTTGGTGTATGGATTAAGTATCTCACTATCCTTTTCACGGCCTTAAGATGACATTCTTTAGGTGCGGCTTGATATCGTGCACATATGCACACACTTAGCATAATATCAGGACGTGAAGCACATAGATATAACAATGAACCAATCATAGAGCGAAAAACCTTTTGATCAACCTGTTCACCATCTTTGGTCAAATCAAGATGTCCACTCGTAGGCATGGGTGTAGTCATACCTTTGCATTCTTGCATATTGAACTTCTTGAATAAGTCCTTGGTGTACTTTGTTTGAGAGACAAAGGTTCCTTCCTTAGTTTGCTTGATTTGCAAACCGAGAAACAATGTGAGTTCACTCATCATAGACATCTCAAACTTCTCTGACATTAGCTTTCCAAACTTCTCACTAAAGTGAGGGTTAGTCGAACCAAATATAATATCATCAACATAGATTAGGCGCACAAATAGTTCTCCATTAACCCTTTTAGTAAAAAGAGTAGAATCAATTTTTCCAATTTCAAAGCCTTTTCCAATAAGGAACTTGGTCAAGCATTTATACCATGCTCTAGGAGCTTGTTTAAGACCATAAAGAGCATTGTGAAGTTTGTAAACATGATTAGGTTTCTTAGGATTGACAAAGCTGGGAGGTTGCTTAACATAAACTTCCTACTCTATCTCACCATTTAGAAAAGCACTTTTAATGTCCATTTGGTACAAGGTGATATCATGGTGATTAGCATAGGCAAGTAAGATGCGAATGGACTCAAGTCTAGCAACGGGGGCATATGTCTTACCATAGTCCATACCTTCGACTTGAGTGTAGCCTTGGGCGACGATATGTGCTTTGTTGCGAACCACTTGTCCATCTTCATCTTGCTCGTTGCGAAACACCTATTTGGTACTGATGATGTTGTGGTTGTTGTCGGGCTTCTCAACCAATGTCCAAACTTGATTTCTCTCAAAGTTGTGTAGCTCTTCATGCACGGCGTTTATCCAATCCGGATCTTCCAAAGCTTCTTCAACCTTCATAGGTTCAATGCTAGAGATGAATGAATTGTGTTCAAAAAAGTTAGCTAAATGAGTTTTAGAGCGAGTAATTCTCCTGGTTTGGATATCATTGTAGATTTGATCGATGGGACGGTCTTTAGCAACTCTTTCTCGAACTCGTGAAAGCTTTTGCTTGGATCTAGGTGGAACATCTTCTTCATCTTGTTCTTATTCTTGGCCTTCTTCATTGTTGACGTTGTCATTCTCTTGTCATGGTGGAGAAGGAGGTTGTTGACGTTCATCTTGGTGTACTTCCTCGCTTTCTTCGTCTTGGTGTGTCCCACTTGTGGATGCTTCCATATCAACTCTTGGTTCACCTTGTCGTGAGGTAGAAGCTTCCACTTGGACGGACGAGGTACTCTCCTTCACCTCCGTTGGACGAATCTGGCCAATAGACAAGTCTTGGATTGCTTCTGAAGGGCCTTTGTCTCCTACATCAATTGGCAATTGCTCTACTTGCGAGCCGTTAGATTCATCAAACTTCACATCTACCGTCTCTTCAACCTTTCGGGTGAAATTATTGTAGACACGGTAAGTGTGAGAGTTTGAGCCATAACCAAGTAGGAAACCTTCATGAGACTTAGGAGCAAATTTAGAACGAGGATGCTTATCAAGAATGTAGCACTTTGAGCCGAATACCCGAGAGTATCCAACTTGCGGTTTGTTACCGGTGAGGAGCTCGTATGCCGTCTTGCCGAGTAGCTTGTGAAGATACAAGAGATTTGTTGCATGACAAGCTGTCTCAACCACTTCCGCCCAAAAGTGCTTCGGCGTCTTGTACTCATCAAGCATCGTTCGCGCCATTTCGATGAGCGTCCGGTTCTTCCTCTCAGCAACTCCATTTTGTTGAGGTATCTACGTAGCTGAGAACTCATGTGAAATCCCTTCTTCGTCAAGAAAGGTGTCCACATTTGCGTTCTTGAACTCCGTTCCGTTATCGCTGCAAACCTTCTTGATCTTCACTTCAAATTGATTTTGGGCCTTCCTAGCAAAGTTTTTGAAGATCTTTTGGACCTGCGATTTATCATCGAGAAAGAACACCCACGTAAATCTTGAAAAATCATCAACTATAACTAGACCAAAAGAATTTCCACCGAGACTTTTGTAGGCATTGGGACCGAAGAGATCCATATGAAGTAGCTCGAGTGGCCTCCTTGTGGTCATGATGTTTACCTGCTTGACAAGCGTTGCAAAGTCTATCCTTATCAAATATGACATTGTTAACGCTAAGGATATGATTTCCTTTAATAATCTTGTCAAGGTTTCGCATGCCCACATGACATAATCGTCTATGCCATAACCAACCTTTAGAGGATTTAGCGATGAAGCAAGTTCTAGGTTGAGCCTTTTTAGTGAAATCAACAATGTAAAGATCACCTCTATGTATACCGGTAAAGACCATTTTATGATTATCTCTACGAAACACTTGGCAATCTACTTCAGTAAATAGGACATTGAAATCGAAATCAGCAAGTCTAGATACTGAAAGTAAATTGTAGCCAAGAGATTCAACGAGCATAACATTTTGAATGGAGCTATCATGTGAGATGGCCACCTTACCGAGGCCAACCACCTTACCCTTTGAGTTATCACCAAAGGTGACATACTTTCGAGGGCCGTCGTTTTCAGCAAGCTCACGAAACATATCTTTATATTCGGTCATGTGATCGGTACATCCACTATCAAGAACCCATTCCTTTCGTCCTGCCATATATCCCAGAAGATCTGCCATAAGACCAAAGTGTCTCATTGCATCATCAAGATCAAAGTCACTATCATCATCCTCATCATAGTATCCATGTTCAACATCGTCATGTGGTGAATCAATTCCTAGAGAGGGTGATTCGTTAGAGTGAGTTTGACAATGATCTTCTTTATGAATTTTAATAGCTTCGGAAATAATATCACTAATAATTCCAACATCTCCTTTGGCACGCATAAGGTTTGTAAGCTCAAATAGACAAGCACCAAACATAGGATCATTGGAATTCATCTTACTCAAGGCAATAGACTTATGGAGAATTTCATCTAGATTTTTCAAGGAATAATTTGGAAAACATTCCTCAAGAAATTTCCATATAGTGTAGGCACACTCAAGAGTAGGCAAACTTCCAATCAAGTTTCTAGGCAAGCCTCTAGTGATAAGATTAACTGTTCTAAGATTGCGAATCATGTCAATTGACTCATCAAGGGTAGGATGCATAGGATCAACATGAGGTGCACAAGGGCTAGCAATGTACTTGTTCAAATGATATTTATTGAAAATCACAAGCATCTCATTTGTCCATTCATGAAAGTACTCTCCATCAAGTATAGGCACTCTATGTCTAAGACTCCCCAAAGTAGACTCATCCATCTTCCTCCAATGGTGTTTAAACCAAAGCAATGGAGACCAAAGCTCTGATACCAATTGGAAGGATCGAGAAGAGGTGTCTAGAGGGGGGGGGGTGATTAGACACTAAGTGAGAAAAGTTGTAGTTTTTAATTTCTTTAGGTTGAAGTGGAGTTTTGGCACAAATTTAACATTCACAATACATATCAAGCAAGCATGCAAAGAGTATATGAGCAGCGGAAAGTAAAGCATGCAACTTGCAAGAATGTAAAGGGATGGGATTGGAGTGTGCAAACGCAATTGGAGACACAGATGTTTTTGTCGTGGTTCCGATAGGTGGTGCTATCTTACATCCACATTGATGGAGACTTCAACCCACGAAGGTTAACGGCTGCGCGAGTCCACGGAGGGCTCCACCCACGAAGGGTCCACGAAGAAGCAACCTTGTCTATCCCACCATGGCTGTCGCCCATGAAGGACTTGCCTCACTAGGGTAGATCTACACAAAATAGGCGATCTCCTTGCCCTTACAAACTACTTGGTTCAACTCCACAATCTTGTCGGAGGCTCCCAAGTGACACCTAGCCAATCTAGGAGACACCACTCTCCAAGAAGTAACAAATGGTGTGTTGATGATGAACTCCTTGCTCTTGTGCTTCAAATGATAGTCTCCCCAACACTCAACTCTCTCTCACAGGATTTGGATTTGGTGGAAAGAAGATTTGAGTGGAAAGGAACTTGGGGAAGGCTAGAGATCAAGATTCATATGGTAGGAGAATGGAATATCTTGGCCTCAACACATGAGCAGGTGGTTCTCTCTCAGAAAATGAATGCTGGAAGTGTAGGCACGTTCTGATGGCTCTCTCCACGAATAAAGAGTGGGTGGAGGGGTATATATAGCCTCCACACAAAATCTAACCGTTACACACAACTTGCCAATCTCGGTGGGACCAAATTGTCAAACTCGGTCAGACCGATTTAGCAAAGAATGTGACCGTTAGGATTTTCGGTGGGACCGACATGCAACTCGGTAGGACCAATGTGGTTAGGGTTAGGGCATAACCTAATCTCGCTGAGACCAATTCCACAAACTCGGTGAGACCGATTTTGGTAATAAGCTAACCAGAGAGTTGGCCAGGAAAACTCGGTGGGACCGATTCGCTCATCTTGGTTGGACCTAAATGTTACGAAGAGGAACAGAGAGTTTGCATTGTAATCTCGGTAGGACTGATTACACAAACTCGGTGAGACCGATTTTGGTAATAGATACATACAGATGGATTACAATCCCATCTCGGTGAGACTGAGATCCCTATCGGTGAGACCGATTTGCCTAGCATCTGAACTCGGTGGTGCCGGATAGAAAGAATCGGTGAGGTCGAGTTGGACTTTTGGTTTGGGTCATATGTGGATGTGAGAAGGTAGTTGAGGGCTTTGGAGCATATCACTAAGCACTTTGAGCAAGCAAGCCATTAAGCAACACCTCATCCCCTCTTGATAGTATTGGCTTTTCCTATAGACTCAATGTGATCTTGGATCACTAAAATAGAAAGAGTAGAGTCTTGTGCTTTGATCTTGAGCCAATCCTTTGTCCTTAGCATCTTGAAGGGGTTCCACATCCTCTAGTCCATGCCACTTCATTGTTGAACTTATCTGAAACATACTAAGTAAAAGTGTTAGTCCAACAAGAGATATGTTGACATTAATTACCAAAACCACCCAGGGAGCACTTGTGCTTTCAATCTCCCCCTTTTTGGTAATTGATGACAACATACATCAAAGCTTTAGATAAGGATGTAGAGAATAACAAGTAAAGCTTTGGAAAGACATGTAACACGCATAGGCTCCCCCTACATGTATGCAGTCATGTGAATATGGAATATAGGAGCAAGTGAATGCACAACCATGACAGAGTAGGCAATGTGTTACATGTAACTTGGCTATATACATCAGAGCAAAAGATGTGAATGTGTGAAATGTACCTTCATGCTCATGAGTCCTTGCAAACATTATGTACATCAGCAAGAATTCCTCATACACATGTATGTGATGCATATACTCACCTTGTGGTCTTGGGTTGGCTTAGGATGGAATGAACCTGCGTAAACAAGGGTAGATAACACAGATGCACCTACTAGCCAGAGCAAACAAAAGAAACCACAAGAGTACCAAGACTGGGATGACATGTAGAGAGTGAGTACTGAGTACCACATTGAATATAGACATGTCCCCAACGGTAAAGATGTGCAATGAATTCAAGGATTTCCTTCCCTTAGATGTCTTGCTCCCCCTGAATCTAGCATGGGATACTGGGAGAAGATAGGGAACAAAAAATCAGAGCTCAAAGAGAATAAACAGAGCTAATGCAAACAAACAGATATGAACATGTCTTTCTCCTCTTGAAGGCATGTGACTTCTCTCCTCTTGAACACCAAACATCTGGGTTCCTTGATGATTACTCTTTCTCCCCTTGAGTATTCTCTCCCCCTATAGATATGATTAAGCTTTGATGTGATCTCTCTCTCCCCCTTTGACATCAATTTCCAAGAAGGGTTCTTCTGGATTTTTGTCACGAATGGGTTTGGTCCTTGAGTCACAGAACAAAGCAACAAGTTAAATGTGATGCTGGTAGAGGAAAATAATCATTGAGTGGAGCTGGATCAAAAAGAATGCAGAAACAAGTGGGAACGTGTCTTTCTTGTAGTGAAATCGGTGGCGCCGAGTTTTATGCTTCGGTTGCACCGAAAGGATTTGATTAGACCGAAAACAACAGACCGGTGTGACCGAGTTCATCACAGATAAAACACTTGTCACCTCAGCTCTCTAGACAATTAAGATATCACAAGGATTTGCAAGGAATTAACTGAAAGATTTGCAATGAATTGGATGCAGGGAATGCAGAACAAAAAAAGAAATCTAGATGAAGTTTTTTTCTTGAAAAGGGGAAACAAATATGCATGAGACAAATGCAGGAGCACAGAAAAGAACACAAGGGAACTTCATCTACAGATGTTCGGCGACAAAGTCACCTATGTTAGAGTATATTGACTTAGGAGTCAAGTGAGATCACTTGATCATAGGTCATACTCATCGTTTAAGCTCAAAATGGGGTTACCATTTTTTGTTTAAGCATCTTGATGTATTCACATCTTGTCAAGTTGCTTTGACTCATGACTTGGAGTAAAGCTTCTCTAAGATGGAATAACACACCTTGGGTGGTGGTGTTGATCGTGATCATGTAGTTGAACTTGTGTGGGTTGCTCAATGTTGATGTAGCTCATCAAGAGTTGGGAGCACCACTTGGAATTTGAGTTCATCTACCTACATGGGTTAGTTTTTGCAAGGAAGAGCACTTGTGTATCCAAAATGACAATCATGATACTCAATAACAAGTTTGTCAAAGGATATGTTTGAATGGTTCCGTGCTTCCTTGTTTTCAACCACCATTGTGTAGAGACTTGGTGATGTAGAGATTGCTCAAGATGTGAGTGAGTTGCAACCTCATAGACTTAGATTCATCCAAGTATCTACACGGGTTAGATAACATGCAAGGTGCAAATATATCCAAGACATAAGATTTTCATCATAAGAGAAATATCAAGGATTAGTCATAGACTCATGTCTTGCATGTATCAAATGGAGTTCCTACTCCAAGTTTGAAGCATCAATGATGTTCAATTCACCTCTTAACGTGCAAAACACTTTCTCATCAAGTGGTTTAGTGAAAATATCCGCTAATTGCTTATCGGTGCGAACATGTTTAAGATTAATGTCCCCTTTGGCAACATGATCTCGAACGAAACAATGACGAACTTCAATATGCTTAGTTCGAGAATGTTGCACGGGATTGTGAGCAATCTTGATAGCACTTTCATTGTCACAAAGCAATGGAACATGTTTCACATATATCCCATAGTCTTTAAGAGTTTGGGTTATCCATAGTAATTGAGCACAACATGAACCAGCGGCAATGTATTCCACTTCGGCGGTGGATAAGGATACTGAGTTTTGTTTCTTGGAATACAAAGACACAAGAGATCTACCAAGAAATTGACAAGTACCTGAAGTGGACTTTCTATCAACCTTGTCACCGGCATAGTCCAAGTCGGAGTAGCCAACAAGATTAAAAGAGGCCCTCTTTGGATATCAAATACCAAAATTTGGTGTATGGATTAAGTATCTCACTATCCTTTTCACGGCCTTAAGATGACATTCTTTAGGAGCAGCTTGATATCGTGCACACATGGACACACTTAGCATAATATCAGGACGTGAAGCACATAGATATAACAATGAACCAATCATAGAGCGATAAACCTTTTGATTAACCAGTTCACCATCTTTGGTCAAATCAAGATGTCCACTCGTAGGCATGGGTGTAGTCATACCTTTGCATTCTTGCATATTGAACTTCTTGAATAAGTCCTTGGTGTACTTTGTTTGAGAGACAAAGGTTCCTTCCTTAGTTTGCTTGATTTGCAAACCGAGAAAGAATTTGAGTTCACTCATCATAGACATCTCAAACTTCTCCGACATTAGCTTTCCAAACTTCTCACTAAAGTAAGGGTTAGTCGAACCAAATATAATATCATCAACATAGATTTGGCACACAAATAGTTCTCCATTAACCCTTTTAGTAAAAAGAGTAGAATCAATTTTTCCAATTTCAAAGCCTTTTTCAATAAGGAACTTGGTCAAGCATTTATACCATGCTCTAGGAGCTTGTTTAAGACCATAAAGAGCTTTGTGAAGTTTGTAAACATGATTAGGTTTCTTAGGATTGACAAAGCCGGGAGGTTGCTGAACATAAACTTCCTCCTCTATCTCACCATTTAGAAAAGCACTTTTAATGTCCATTTGGTACAAGGTGATATCATGGTGATTAGCATATGCAAGTAAGATGCGAATGGACTCAATTCTAGCAACGGGGGCATATGCGAATGGACAAGACCCATCCATTAGCTTAGCACAATGATCCTTTAGTTTAGTTGCCATTTCTTTCTTCATGACTTATACATGTTCCTCTAACTATGAGATTATGCAACTCTCGAATACCGGACGAACACCTTGTGCGCTATGAAACGTCACAACGTAACTGGGTGATTATAAAGATGCTCTACAGGTGTCTCCGTTGGTGTTTGTTGAGTTGGCATAGATCAAGATTAGGATTTGTCACTCCGTGTATCGGAGAGGTATCTTTGGGCCCTCTCGGTAATGCACATCACTATAAGCCTTGCAAGCAATGTGACTAATGAGTTAGGTCATGGGATGATGCATTACGTAACGAGTAAAGAGACTTGCTGTAACGAGATTGAACTAGGTATGAGGATACCGACGATCGAATCTCGGGCAAGTAACATACCGATGGAAAAGTGAATAACATATGTTGTTATGCGGTTTGACCGATAAAGATCTTTGTAGAATATGTAGGAACCGATATGAGCATCCATGTTCTGCTATTGGTCATTGACCAGAGATGTGTCTCGGTCATGTCTACATAGTTCTTGAACCCGTAGGGTCCGCACGCTTAACGTTCGATGACGATTTGTATTATGAGTTTTGTGATTTGATGACCGAAGATTGTTCGGAGTCCCGGATGAGACCACGTGCATGCCCAGGAGTCTCGAAATGGTCGAGACATAAAGATTCATATATTATAAGGTTACATTCGGACACCGGAATGGTTCAGATGTTTCAAATGAGTGTCGGAGTACCGGGGGTTACCGGAACCCCCTCCGGAAAGTTATTTGGCCTTAATGGGCTTTAGTGGAAAGGAGAGAAGTGCCGCAAGGGAGGCCGCACCCCCCCATGGCTGGTCCAAATTGGACTAGGAGGGGGCGGTGCCCCCCTCTTTCCTTCTCCCCTCTTCCTCCTTCCCTCCTTCTCCTAGTTGGAATAGGAAAGGGGGGGGGGGCGATTCCTACTTGGACCGGGAGTCCAAGTAGGACTCCCCCCTTTGGCGCACCCCCCTTGGGACGGCTTCCTATTTCCCCCTCCTTTATATACGTGGGAGGGTGGCACCCCAAAGGCACACCAAGTCTTCTCTTAGCCGTGTGCGGTGCCCCCCTCCACAGTTACACAACTCGGTCATATCGTCGTAGTGCTTAGGCGAAGCCCTGCGCCGGTAACTTCATCATCACCGTCACCACACCATCGTGCTAACGGAAATCTCGCTCGTCCTCAATTGGATCAAGAGCTCGAGGGACGTCATCATGCTGAACGTGTGCAGAACACGGAGGTGCAGTATGTTCGGTACTTGGATCGGTTGGATTGTGAAGACGTTCGACTACATCAACCGCGTTACTAAACGCTTCCGTTTTCGGTCTACGAGGGTACGTGGACACACTCTCCCGTCTTGTTGCTATGCTTCTCCTAGATAGATCTTGCGTGATCGTATGAATTTTTTTGAATTACTACGTTCCCCAACAGTGGCATTCGAGCCAGGTCTATGGGTAGATGTTATATGCACGAGTAGAACACAAAGAGTTGTGGGCGATAATAGTCATACTACTTACCACCAATGTCTTACTTTGATTCGGCGGTATTATAGGATGAAGCGGCCCAGACCGACATTACATGACCGCGTTCATGAGACTGGTTCTACCGATGTGCTTCGCACACAGGTGGCTGGCGAGTGTCTGTTTCTCCCACTTTAGTTGGTTCGAGTTTGACTACGGCCGGTCCTCGCTGAAGGTTAAAACAACACACTTGACGAAAATCATTGTGGTTTTGATGCGTAGGTAAGAACGGTTCTTGCTAGAAGCCCGCAGCAGCCACATAAAAGTTGCAACAACAAAGTAGAGGACGTCTAACTTGTTTTTGCAGGGCATGTTGTGATGTGATATGGTCAAGACGTGATGAGATATATATTGTTGTATGAGATGATCATGTTTTGTAAAAGTTATCGGCAACTGGCAGGAGCCTTATGGTTGTCGCTTTATTGTATGAAATGCAATAGCCATGTAATTGCTTTACTTTATCACTAAGCGGTAGCGATAGTCGTAGAAGCAATAGTTGGCGAGACGACAACGATGCTATGATGGAGATCAAGGTGTCAAGCCGGTGATGATGGAGATCATGACGGTGCTTTGGAGATGGAGATCAAAGGCACAAGATGATGATGGCCATATCATGCCACATATTTTGGTTGCATGTGATGTTTATCCTTTATGCATCTTACTTTGCTTAGTACAGCGGTAGCTATTGGGGAACATAGTAATTTCAAAAAAATTCATATGATCACACAAGGTCTATCTAGGAGAAGCATAGCAACGAGCGGGGAGAGTGTGTCCACGTACCCTCGTAGACCGAAAGCGGAAGCGTATTGTCAACATGGTGGATGTAGTCCTACATCTTCATGATCCGATCGATCCTAGCACAAGACGTACGACACCTCCGTGTTCATCACACGTTCATCTCGATGACATCCCTCGTACTCTTGATCCAGTTGAGGCCGAGGGAGAGTTTCATCAGCACGACGGCGTGGTGACAGTGATGATGAAGTTACCGGCGCAGGGCTTCGCCTAAGCACTACGACGATATGACCGAGGTGTGTAACTACGAAGGGGGGGCACCGCACACGGGTAAAAGATCAACTTGTGTGTTCTAGGATGCCCCCTCCCCATGTATATAAAGGAGGGGGAGGAGGAGGCCGACCAAGGGGGAGGCGCGCCATGGGGGGTGAAGGAAATATGCCCTAGAGGCAATAATAAAGTTATTATTTATTTCCTTAATTCATGATAAATGTTTATTATTCATGCTATAATTGTATTAACCGAGAACTTAGTACATGTGTGAATACATAGACAAAACATATAGTCCCTAGTATGCCTCTACCTGACTAGCTCGTTAATCAAAGATGGTTATGTTTCCTAACCATATACATGTGTTGTCATTTGATGAACGAGATCACATGATTAGGAGAATGATGTGATGGACATGACCCATCCGTAAGCTTAGCATTATGATCGTGTCAGTTTCATTGCTACTGCTTTCTTCATGACTTATACAAGTTCCTCAGACTATGAGATTATGCAACTCCCGAATACCGGAGGAACACTTTGTGTGCTACCAAACATCACAACGTAAATGGGTGATTATAAAGGTGCTCTACAGGTGTCTCCTAAGGTGTCTGTTGGGTTGGCATAGATCGAGATTAGAATTTGTCACTCCGTGTTTCGGAGAGGTATCTCTGGGCCCTCTCGGTAATACTCATCACTATAAGCCTTGCAAGCATTGTGACTAATGAGTTAGTTACGAGATGAAGTATTATGGAACGAGTAAAGAGACTTGCCGGTAATGAGATTGAACTAGGTATTGAGATACCGACGATCGAATCTCGGGCAAGTAACATATCGATGACAAAGGGAACAACATATGTTGTTATGCGGTTTGACCGATAAAGATCTTCATAGAATATGCAGGAACCAATATGAGCATCCAGGTTCCTTTGTTGGTTATTGACCGGGGACGTGTCTCGTTCATGTCTACATAGTTCTCGAACCCGCAGGGTCCGCATGCTTAACATTCGATGACGATTGGTATTATGAGTTTATGTGATATGATGTACCGAAGATTGTTTGGAGTCCCGGATGTGATCAAGGACATGAAGAGGAGTCTCGAAATGGTCGAGACATAAATATTGATATATTGGACGACTATATTCGGACACCGGAAGTGTTCCGGAGAAGTTTCGGATAAAACCGGAGTGCCGGAGGGTTATCAGAACCCCCAGGGGAACTAATGGGCCTCGATAGGCCTTAGTGGAGAGAGAGGGGCGGCCAGGGCAGGCCGCGCCCCCCTCCCCCTTGATTCCGAATAGGACAAGGAAGGGGGGGGGCCCTTTCCTCACCCCTCTCCCTCTCCTTCTGCCCCCTCTCTCCCTTTAGGTGGAAACCTACTAGGACTTGGAGTCCTAGTAGGATTCCCCTATTGGGGGCGTGCCCTAGGAGGGCCGGCCGGCCTCCTCCTTGCTCCTTTATATACGGGGGCAGGAGGGCACCCTAGAACACACAAGTTGATTATTTAGCCGTGTGTGGTGCCCCCCTCCACAGATTTCCACCTCGGTCATATCATCGTAGTGCTTAGGCGAAGCCTGCGCCAGTAACTTCATCATCACCGTCACCATGCCGTCGTGCTGATGAAACTCTCCCTCGACCTCAGCTGGATCTAGAGTTCATGGGACATCACCGAGCTGAACGTGTGCAGATCGCGGAGGTGCTGTACCTTCGGTGCTAGGATCGGTCGGACCGTGAAGACGTACGACTACATCAACCGGGTTGTCATAACTCTTCCGCTTTTTTGGTCTATGAGGTACGTAGACAACACTCTGCCGTCTCGTTGCTATGCATCTCCTAGATAGATCTTGCGTGATCGTAGGATTTTTTTTGAAATTACCACGTTCCCCAACAGTGGCATCCGAGCCAGGTCTATGCATAGATGTTATATGCACGAGTAGAACACAAAGAGTTGTGGGCGATAATAGTCATACTGCTTACCAGCATGTCATACTTTGATTCGGCGGTATTGTTGGATGAAGTGGCTCAGACCGACATTATGCGTACGCTTACGCAAGACTGGTTCTACCAACGTGCTTCGCACACAGGTGGCTAGTGAGTGTCTGTTTCTCCAAATTTAGTTGAATCGAGTATGGCTACACCCGGTCCTTGTTGAAGGTTAAAACAACACACTTGACAAAAAATCATTGTGGTTTTGATGCGTAGGTAAGAACGGTTCTTGGTAGAAGCCCGTAGCAGCCACGTAAAATGTGCAACAACAAAGTAGAGGACGTCTAACTTGTTTTGTAGGGCTTGCTGTGATGTGATATGGTCAAGGCATGATGTGATATAAATTGTTGTATGAGATGATCATGTTTTGTGACAAAGTTATCGGCAACTGGCAGGAGCCATATGGTTGTCGCTTTATTTTATGCAATGCAACCACCATGTAATTGTTTTACTTTATCACTAAGCGGTAGCGATAGTCATAGTAACAATAGTTAACGAGACGACAATGATGCTACGATGGAGATCAAGGTGTCGCGCCGGTGACGATGGAGATCATGACGATGCTTCGGTGATGGAGATCATGAGCACAAGATGATGATGGCCATATCATGTCACAAATTTTTGATTGCATGTGATGTTTATCTTTTATGCGTCTTATTTTGCTTAGGATGTCGGTAGCATTATAAGATGATCTCTCACTAAATTTGCAGGTACAATTGTTCTCCCTGAGTATGCACTGTTTTTTACAATTCGTTGTGCCGAGACACCACGTGATGATCGGGTGTGATAAGCTCTATGTTCACATACAACGGGTGCAAGCCAGTTTTGCACATGAAGAATACTCGGGTTAAACTTGACGAGCCTAGCATATGCAGATATGGCCTCGGAACACTGAGACCGAAAGGTCGAGGGTGAATCATATAGTAGATATGATCAACATAGTGATGTTCACCATTGAAAACTACTCCATCTCACGTGATGATCGGACATGGTTTAGTTGATTTGGATCACGTGAGCAATTAGATGATTAGAGGGATGTCTATCTAAGTGGGAGTTCTTAACTAATATGATTAATTGAACTTTAATTTATCATGAACTTAGTACCGGATAGTATTTTGCATGTCTGTGTTATTGTAGATCAATGGCCCGTGCTACCGTTCGTTTGAATTTTAGTGCATTCCTAGAGAAAGCTAAATTGAAAGATGATGGCAACAACTACACGGACTGGGTCCATAACTTGAGGATTATCCTCATTGCTGCACAGAAGAATTATGTCCTAGAAGCACCACTGGGTGCCTGGCCTGCTGTAGATGCTACTGATGACATTAAGAACGTCTGGCAGAGCAAAGCTGATGACTACTCGATAGTTCAGTGTGCCATGCTTTACGGCTTAGAATCGGGACTTCAAAGACGTTTTGAATGTCATGGAGCATATGAGATGTTCCAGGAGTTGAAGTTAATATTTGAAGCAAATGCCCGAGTTGAGAGATATGAAGTCTCCAACGAGTTCTAAAGCTGTAAAATGGAGGAGAATAGTTCTGTCAGTGAACACATACTCAAAATGTCTGGGTACCATAACCACTTCACTCAGCTGGGAGTTGATCTTCTAGTTGATTGTGTCATGGACAGAGTTCTTCAATCATTGCCACCAAGCTATAAAGGCTTTGTGATGAACTATAATATGCAAGTGATGAACAAGACTATTCCAGAGCTCTTCGCGATGCTAAAGGCCGCGGAGGTAGAAATCAAAAAGGAGCATCAAGTGTTGATGGTCAATAAGACCACTAGTTTCAAGAAAATGGGCAAAGGGAAGAAGGGGAAATTCAAGAAGAACGGCAAAAAGGTTGCTGCTCAAGAGAAGAAACCCAAGTCTGGACCTAAGCCTAAAAATGAGTGCTTCTACTTCAAAGGGACTGGTCACTGGAAGTAGAAGTTCCCCAAGTATTTGGCGGATAAGAAGGATGGAAAAGTGAAAGGTATATTTGATATACATGTTATTGATGTGTACTTAACTAATGCTCGCAGTAGCGCCTGGGTATTTGATACTGGTTCTGTTGCTCATATTTGCAACTCAAAATAGGGGCTATGGATTAAGCGAAGATTGGCTATGGACGAGGTGACGATGCGCATGGGAAATGGTTCCAAAGTCGATGTGATCGCGGTCGGCACGCTACCTCTACATCTACCTTCGGGAATAGTTTTAGACTTGAATAATTGTTATTTGGTGCCAGCGTTGAGCATGAACATTATATCTAGATCTTGTTTAATGCGATACGGTTATTCATTTAAATCAAAGAATAATGGTTGTTCTATTTATATGAGTAGTATCTTTTATGGTCATGCACCCTTGATGAGTGGTCTATTTTTATTGAATCTCCATAGTAGTGATACACATATTCATAGTATTGAAGCCAAAAGATATAAGTTTAATAATGATAGTGCAACTTATTTGTGGCACTGCCGTGTGGGTCATATCGGTGTAAAGCGCATGAAGAAACTCCATGCTGATGGGCTTTTGGAATCACTTGATTATGAATCACTTGGTTCTTGTGAACCGTGCCTTATGGGCAAGATGACTAAGACTCTGTTCTCCGGAACTATGGAAATAATACCTACTAACATATGCGGTCCGATGAGTGTTGAGGCTCGCGGTGGGTATCGTTATTTTCTGACCTTCACAAATGATTTGAGCAGATATGGATATATCTAGTTGATGAAACATAAGTCTGAAACATTTGAAAAGTTCAAAGAATTTCAGAGTAAACTAGAAAATCATCATAACAATAAAATAAAGTTTCTACGATCTGATCGAGGAGGTGAATATTTGATTTACGAGTTTGGTCTTCATTTGAAACAATGTGGAATAGTTTCGCAACTCACGACACCTGGAACACCACAGCGTAATGGTGTGTCCGAACGTCGTAACCACACTTTATTAGATATGGTGCGATCTATGATGTCTCTTACTGATTTACCGCTATCGTTTTGGGGTTATGCTTTAGAGACGACTGCATTCACGTTAAATATGGCACCATCTAAATCCATTGAGACGACCCCTTATGAACTATGGTTTGGCAAGAAACCCAAGTTGTCGTTTGTTAAAGTTTGGGGCTGCGATGCTTATGTGAAAAAGCTTCAACCTGATAAGGTCGAACCCAAATCGGAAAAATGTGTCTTCATAGGATACCCAAAGGAGACTGTTTGGTACACCTTCTATCACATATCCTAAGGCAAGATATTCGTTGCTAAGAATGGAGCCTTTCTAGAGAAGGAGTTTCTCTTGAAAGAAGTGAGTGGGAGGCAAGTAGAACTTGATGAGGTAATTGTACCTGCTCCCGAATTGGAAAGTAGTTCATCACAGAAATCAGTTCCAGTGATTCCTACACCAATTAGTGAGGAAGCTAATGATATTGATCATGAAACTTCAGATCAAGTTACTACCGAACATCGTAGGTCAACCAGAGTAAGATCCGCACCAGAATGGTACGGTAATCCTGTTCTGGAGGTCATGTTACTTGACCATGACGAACCTACGAACTATGAGGAAGCGATGATGAGCCCAGATTCCATGAAATGGCTTGAAGCCATGAAATCTGAGATGGGATCCATGTATGAGAACAAAGTATGGACTTTGGTTGACTTGCCAGATGATCGGCAAGCCATAGAGTATAAATGGATCTTCAAGAAGAAGACTGGCATTAAAGATACTGTTACTGTCTACAAAGCTCGACTTGTTGCAAAAGGTTTTCAACAAGTTCAAGGAGTTGACTACAATGAGACTTTCTAACCCGTAGCGATGCTTAAGTCTGTCCAAATCATGTTAGCAATTGCTGCATTTTATGATTATGAAATTTGGCAAATGGATGTCAAAACTGCATTCCTGAATGGATTTCTGGAAGAAGAGTTGTATATGATACAACCAGAAGGTT
Source organism: Triticum dicoccoides (assembly GCF_002162155.2). Lineage (NCBI taxonomy): Eukaryota > Viridiplantae > Streptophyta > Magnoliopsida > Poales > Poaceae > Triticum > Triticum dicoccoides. The sequence goes on from NC_041381.1 coordinate 348,051,820, forward strand.
TTATCAATCCAAAGGATGCTAACAAAGTGTGCAAACTCCAGCGATCCATTTATGGACTAGTGCAAGCCTCTTGGAGTTGGAATAAACATTTTGACAGTGTGATCAAAGCATATGGTTTTATACAGACTTTTGGAGCAGCCTGAAAGTGAGTGGGAGCTCTGTAGAATTTCTAATATTATATGTGGATGACATATTGTTGATTGGAAATGATATAGAATTGCTGGATAGCATAAAGGGCTACTTGAATAAAAGTTTTTCTGTGAAAGACCTCGGTGAAGCTGCTTATATATTGGGCATCAAGATCTATAGAGATAGATCAAGACGCTTAATTGGAACTTCACAAAGCACATACCTTAATAAAGTTTTGAAGAAGTTCAAAATGGATCAAGCAAAGAAAGGGTTCTAGCCTGTGTTACAAGGTGTGAAGTTGAGTCAGACTCAATGCCCGACCACTACAGAAGATAGAGAGAAAATGAAAGCGATTCCCTATGCTTTAGCCATAGGTTCTATCATGTATGCAATGCTTTGTACCAGACCTGATGTGTGCCTTGCTATTAGTTTAGCGGGGAGGTGCCAAAGTAATCCAGGAGTGGATCACTGGACAACGGTCAAGAACATCCTAAAATACCTGAAGAGGACTAAGGATATGTTTCTCGTTTATCGAGGTGACAAAGAGCTCACCGTAAATGGTTACGTCGATGCAAGCTTTGACACTGATCCGGATGACTCTAAGTCACAAACCAGATATGTGTTTATATTGGATGGTGGAGCTGTCAGTTGGTGCAGTTCTAAGCAAAGTCTCGTGGCATACGTGTGAAGCGGAGTACATAGCTGCTTCAAAACCAGCAAATGAGGGAGTCTGGATGAAGGAGTTCATATCCGATCTGGATGTCATACCTAGTGCATCGGGTCCAATGAAAATCTTTTGTGACAATACTGGAGCAATAGCCTTGGCGAAGGAATCCAGATTTCACAAGAGAACCAAACACATCAAGAGACGCTTCAATTCCATCCGCGATCAACTCAAGGAGAGATACATAGAAATTTGCAATATACATACGGATCTGAATATTGCAGACCTGTTGACTAAGCCTCTCTCACGAGCAAAACATGATCAGGACTAAGACTCCATGGGTGTTAGAATCATTATTGTGTAATCTAGATTATTGACTCTAGTGCAAGTCAGAGACTGAAGGAAATATGCCCTAGAGGCAATAATAAAGTTGTTATTTATATTTCGTTATATCATTACAAATTTTTATATTCATACTAGAATTGTATTAACCGGAAACTTAGTACATGTGTGAATACATAGACAAACAGAGTGTCCCTAGTATGCCTCTACTTGACTAACTCGTTAATCAAAGATGGTTAAGTTTCCTAGCCATAGACATGTGTTGTCATTTGATGAACGGGATCACATCATTAGATAATGATGTGATGGACAAGACCCATCCGATAGCTTAGCACTATGATCGTTTAGTTTATTGCTATTGCTTTCTTCATGACTTATACATGTTCCTATGACTATGAGATTATGCAACACCCGAATACCAGAGGAACACTTAGTGTGATATCAAACGTCACAACATAGCTGGGTGATTATAAAGATGCTATACAGGTGTCTCCGATGGTGTTTGTTGAGTTGGCATAGATCGAGAATAGGATTTGTCACTCCGTATTTCGAAGAGGTATCTCTGGGCCCTCTCGGTAATGCACATCACTATAAGCCTTGCAAGCAATGTGACTAATGAGTTAGTTGCGGGATGATGCATTACGGAACGAGTAAAGAGATTTGCCGTTAACGAGATTGAACTAGGTATGATGATACCGACGATCGAATCTCGGGCAAGTAACATACCGGTGACAAAGGGAACAACGTATATTGTTATGCGGTTTGAATGATAAAGATCTTTGTATAATATGTACGAGCCAATATGAGCATCCAGGTTCCGCTATTGGTTATTTACCGGAGATGTGTATCGGTCATGTCTACATAGTTCTCGAACCCGTAGGTTCCGCACGCTTAACATTTGATGACGATTTGTATTATGAGTTATGTATTTTGATGACCGAAGTTTGTTCGGAGTCCCGGATGAGATCATGGACATGACGAGGAGTCTCAAAATGGTCGAGACATAAAGATTCATATATTGGAAGGCTACATTCGGACACCGGAATGGTCCGGGTCTTTCGGATAAGTTTCGGAGTAGCGGGGGTTACCGGAACCCCCCCGGAAGTTATTGGGCCTCATGGGCCTTAGAGGAGAAGAGAGAGGGCCGGCCAGGAGGTGACGCGCGCCCCCTTGCCCCAATCCAAATTGGAAAATGGGAGGGGGCGGCGCCCCCCTCCTTCCTTCTCTCCTCCTCCTCCTTCCCCCCTTCTCCCACTTGGAATAGGAAAAGGGGGGCCGAATCCTACTAGGTTTGGAGTCCTAGTAGGACTCCCCCCTGTTGGGGAACGCGGTAATTTCAAAAAAAATCCTACGAACACGCAAGATCTATCTAGGAGATGCATAGCAACAAGAGGGGAGAGTGTTGTCTACGTACCCTCGTAAACTGAAAGCGGAAGCGTTATGACAACGCGATTGATGTAGTCGTACGTCTTCACGATCGGACCAATCCTAGCACAAAAGGTACGGCACCTCCGCGATCTGCACACGTTCAGCTTGGTGACGTCCCACGAACTCTAGAGTGATGGTGATGAACTACTTTCCAATTCGGGAGCAGGTACAATTACCTCATCAAGTTCTACTTGCCTCCCACTCACTTCTTTCAAGAGAAACTCCTTCTCTAGAAAGGCTCCATTCTTAGCAACGAATATCTTGCCTTAGGATATGTGATAGAAGGTGTACCAAACAGTCTCCTTTGGGTATCCTATGAAGACACATTTTTCCGATTTGGGTTTGACCTTATCAGGTTGAAGCTTTTTCACATAAGCATCGCAGCCCCAAACTTTAACAAACGACAACTTGGGTTTCTTGCCAAACCATAGTTCATAAGGGGTCGTCTCAATGGATTTAGATGGTGCCATATTTAACGTGAATGCAGTCGTCTCTAAAGCATAACCCCAAAACGATAGCGGTAAATCAGTAAGAGACATCATAGATCGCACCATATCTAATAAAGTGTGGTTACGACATTCAGACACATCATTACGCTGTGGTGTTCCAGGTGTCGTGAGTTGCGAAACTATTCCACATTGTTTCAAATGAAGACCAAACTCGTAAATCAAATATTCACCTCCTCGATCAGATCGTAGAAACTTTATTTTATTGTTATGATGATTTTCTAGTTTACTCTGAAATTCTTTGAACTTTTCAAATGTTTCAGACTTATGTTTCATCAACTAGATATATCCATATCTGCTCAAATCATTTGTGAAGGTCAGAAAATAACGATACCCACCGCGAGCCTCAACACTCATCGGACCGCATACGTTAGTAGGTATTATTTCCATAGTTCCGGAGAACGGAGTCTTAGTCATCTTGCCCATAAGGCATGGTTCGCAAGCATCAAGTGATTCATAATCAAGTGATTCCAAAAGCCCATCAGCATGGAGTTTCTTCATGCGCTTTACACCAATATGACCCAAACGGCAGTGCCACAAATAATTTGCACTATCATTATTAAACTTATATCTTTTGGCTTCAAATAGTATGAATATGTGTGTCACTACTATCGAGATTCAACAAAAATAGACCACTCATCAAGGATGCATGACCATACAAGATATTACTCATATAAATAGAACAACCATTATTCTCTGATTTAAATGAACAACCGTCTCACATTAAACAAGATCTAGATATAATGTTCATGCTTAACGTTGGCACCAAATAACAATTATTCAGCTCTAAAACTAATCCCGAAGGTAGATGTAGAGGTAGCGTGTCGACGGCGATCACATCGTCTTTGGAACCATTTCCCACGTGCATAGTCACCTCGTCCTTAGCCAATCTTCGCTTAATCTGTAGCCCCCGTTTCGAGTTGCAAATATGAGCAACAAAACTAGTCTCAAATACGCAGGCGCTACTACGAGCATTAGTAAGGTAGACATCTATAACATGTATATCAAATATACCTTTCACTTTGCCATCCTCCTTATCCGCCAAATACTTGGGGCAGTTCCGCTTCCAGTGACCAGTCCCTTTGCAGTAGAAGCACTCAGTCTCAGGCTTAGGTCCAGACTTGGGCTTCTTCACTTGAGCAGCAACTTGCTTGCCGTTCTTCTTTAAGTTCCCCTTCTTCCCTTTACCCCTTTTCTTGAAACTAGTGGTCTTTTTAACCATCAACACTTGATGCTTGTTCTTGATTTCTACCTCCGCAACCTTTAGCATCGTGAAGAGCTCGGGAATCGTCTTTTCCATCCCTTGTATATTATTGTTCATCACGAAGCTTTTGTAGCTTTGTGGCAGTGATTGAAGAACTCTGTCAATGACACTATCATGAGGAATGTTAACTCCCAGTTGAGTCAAGTGGTTGTGGTACCCAGACATTCTGAGTATATGTTCACTGACAGAACTATTCTCCTCCATCTTGCAGCTATAGAACTTGTTGGAGACTTCATATCTCTCAATCCGGGCATTTTCTTGAAATATTAACTTCAACTCCTGGAACATCTCATATGCTCCATGACGTTCAAAACGTCGTTGAAGTCCCGGTTCTAAGCTATAAAGCATGGCACACTGAACTATCGGGTAGTCATCATCTTTGCTCTGCCATACATTCATAGCATCCGGAGTTGCTCTGGCAGCGGGTCTTGCATCTAGCGGTGCTTCCAGGATGTAATTTTTCTGTGCAGCAATGAGGATAATCCTCAAGTTACGGACCAAGTCCGTGTAGTTGCTACCATCATCTTCCAACTTAGCTTTCTCTTGGAACACATTAAAATTCAAAGGAACAGTAGCACGGGCCATTGATCTACAACAACATAGACATACAAAATACTATCAGGTACTAAGTTGATGATAAATTAAAGTTCAATTAATCATATTACTTAAGAACTCCCACTTAGATAGACATCTCTTTAGTCATCTAAATGATCACATGATCCATATCAACTAAACCATATCCGATCATCACGTGCGATGGAGTAGCTTTCAATGGTGAACATCACTATGTTGATCATATCTACTATATGATTCACGCTTGACCTTTCGGTCTCGGTATTCCGAGGCCATATCTGCATATGCTAGGCTCGTCAAGTTTATCCCGAGTATTCTGCGTGTGCAAAACTGGCTTGCACCCGTTGTATGTGAACGTAGAGCTTATCACACCCGATCATCACGTGGTGTCTCGGCACAACAAACTGTAGCAACAATGCCTACTCAGGGAGAACACTTGTACCTTGAAATTTAGTGAGAGATCATCTTATAATGCTACCGCTGAACTAAGCAAAATAAGATGCAAAAGGATAAACATCACATGCAATCAATATAAGTGATATGATATGGCCATCATCATCTTGTGCCTTTGATCTCCATCTCCAAAGCACCGTCATGATCACCATCGCCACCGGCTTGACACCTTGATCTCCATCGTAGCATCGTTGTCGTCTCGCCAACTATTGCTTCTACAACTATCGCTACCGCTTAGTGATAAAGTAAAGCAATTACATGGCGATTGCATTTCATACAATAAAGCGACAACCATAAAGATCCTGTCAGTTGCCGATAACTTTTACAAAAAATGATCATCTCATACAACAATTTATATATCATCACGTCTTGACCATATCGCATCACAGCAAGCCCTTCAAAAACAAGTTAGACGTCCTCTACCTTGTTGTTGCATGTTTTACGTGGCTGCTACGGGCTTAGCAAGAACCGTTCTTACCTACGCATCAAAACCACAATGATTTTTTGTCAAGTGTGCTGTTTTAACCTTCAACAAGCATCGGGCGTAGTCAAACTCGATTCAACTAAAGTTGGAGAAACAGACACCCACTAGCCACCTGTGTGCGAAGCACGTCGGTAGAACCAGTCTTATGAGCACGGTCATGTAATGTCGGTCTGGGCTGCTTCATCCAACAATACCGCCGAATCAAAGTATGACATGCTGGTAAGCAGTATGATTATTATCGCCCATAACTCTTTGTGTTCTACTCGTGCATATAACATCTATGCATTGACCTGGCTCTGATACCACTGTTTGGGAACACAGTAATTTGAAAAAAATTCGTATGATCACGCAAGATCTATCCAGAAGAAGAATAGCAATGAGAGGGGAGAGTGTTTCCACGTACCCTCGTAGACTGAAAGCAGAGGCATTTTATCAACGCAGTTGATGTAGTCGTACGTCTTCACGATTCGACAGATCCTAGCACCGAACGTACGGCACCTCTGTGTTCAGCACACGTTCAGCTCGGTGACATCCCTCGTACTCTTGATCCAGTTGAGGCCGAGGGAGAGTTCTGTTAGCATGACGGCGTGGCGACGACGATGATGAAGTTACTGGCGTAGGGCTTTGCCTAAGCACTACGACGATATGACCGAGGTGTGTAACTGTGGAGGGGGGCACCGCACACGGCTAAGAGATCAACTTGTGTGTTCTAGGGTGCCCCCCTCCCCAAGTATATAAAGGAGGGGGAGGAGGAGTCCGGCCAAGGGGGAGGCGCGCCATGGGGGGGAGTCCTACTAGGACTCCAAACCTAGTAGGATTCGCCCCCCTTTCCTATTCCAAGTGGGAGAGAGAAGGGGGACGGCGGAGGAGGCGAGAAGGAAGGAGGGGGGTGTCGCCCCTTCCCCTTGTACAATTCGGATTGGGGCAAGGGGGGCGTGCGCCACCTCCTGGCCGGCCCTCTCTCTTCTCCACTAAGGCCCATGAGGCCCAATAACTCCCCCCCCGGGGGGGGGGGGTGTTCCAGTAACCCCCGGTACTCTGAAACTTATCCGAAACGACCCGAACCATTCCGGTGTCCAAATGTAGACTTCCAATATATGAATCTTTATGTTTAGACCATTTCGAGACTCCTCGTCATGTCCGTGATCTCACATGGGACTCCGAACAAACTTCGGTCATCAAAACACATAACTCATAATACAAATTGTCATCCGTGATCTCATCCGTTAAGCATGCGGACCCTACGGGTTCGAGAACTATGTAGACATGACCGAGACACATCTCTGGTCAATAACCAATAGCGGAACCTGGATGCTCATATTGGCTCCTACATATTCTACAAAGATCTTTATCAGTCAAACCGCATAACAACATACGTTGTTCCCTTTGTCATCGGTATGTTACTTGCCCGAGATTCGATCGTCGGTATCATCATACTTAGTTCAATCTCATTACCGGCAAGTCTCTTTACTCGTTCCGTAATGCATCATCCCGCAACTAACTCATTTGTCACATTGCTTGCAAGGCTTATAGTGATGTGCATTACCGAGAGGGACCAGAGATACCTCTCCGAAATACGGAGTGACAAATCCTAATCTCGATCTATGCCAACTCAACAAACACCATTGGAGACTCCTGTAGAGAATCTTTATAATCATCCTGTTATGTTGTGACATTTGATAGCACACTAAGTGTTCGTCCGGTATTCGGGAGTTGCATAATCTCACAGCCATAGGAACATGTATTAGTCATGAAGAAAGCAATAGCAATAAACTAAACGATCATAGAGCTAAGCTAACAGATGAGTCTTGTCCATCACATTATTCTCTAATGATGTGATCCTGTTCATCAAATGACAACACATGTCTATGGCTAGGAAACTTAACCATCTTTCATTAACGAGCTAGTCAAGTAGAGGCATACTAGGGACACTCCATTTGCCTATGTATTCACACATGTACTAAGTTTCCGGTTAATACAATTCTAGCATGAATAATAAGCATTTATCATGATGTAAGGAAATATTAATAGAAACTTTATTATTGCCTCTAGGGCATATTTCCTTCAGTAGCATTATAAGATGACCCCTCACTAAATTTCAAGGTATAAGTGTTCTCCCTTAGTATTCACCGTTGCTACAGTTCGTCGTGCCGAGACACCACATGATGATCGGGTGTGATAAGCTCTACGTTCACATACAACGGGTGCAAGCCAGTTTTTGCACGCGCACAATACTCGGTTAAACTTGACGAGCCTAGCATATGCAGATATGGCCTCAGAACACTGAGACCGAAAGGTCGAACGTGAATTATATAGTTGATATGATCAACATAGTGATGTTCACCATTGAAAACTACTCTATCTCACATGATGATCGGACATGGTTTAGGTGATATGGATCACGTGATCATTTAGATGACTAGAGGGATATCTATCTAAGTGGGAGTTCTTAAGTAATATGATTAACTGAACTTTAATTTATCATGAACTTAGTACCTGATAGTATTTTGCATGTCTATGTTGTTGTAGATCAATGTCCCCTGCTACCGTTCCCTTGAATTTTAATGCATTCCTAGAGAAAGCTAAGTTGAAAGATGATGGTAGCAATTACACGGACTGGGTCCATAACTTGAGGATTATCCTCATTACTGCACAGAATAATCACGTCCTGGAAGCACCGCTAGGTGCAAGACCCACTGCAGGAGCAACTCCAGATGTTATGAACGTCTAGCAGAGCAAACCTGATGACTACTCGATAGTTTAGTGTGCCATGCTTTACGGCTTAGAATCGGGACTTCAATGACGTTTTGAACGTCATGGAGCATATGAGATGTTCCAGGAGTTGAAGTTAATATTTCAAGCAAATGCCCGAGTTGAGAGATATGAAGTCTCCAACAAGTTCTACAGCTGCAAGATGGAGGAGAACAGTTCTGTTAGTGAGCTCATACTCAGAATGTCTGGGTACCACAACCACTTGACTCAGCTGGGAGTTAATATTCCTGATGATAGTGTCATTGACAGAGGTATTCAATCACTGCCACCAAGCTATAAAGGCTTTGTGATGAACTATAATATGCAAGGGATGGAGAAGACTATTCACGAGCTCTTCACGATGCTAAAAGCTGCGGAGGTAGAAATCAAGAAGGAGCATCAAGTGTTGATGATTAACAAGACCAGTAGTTTCAAGAAAAAGGGTAAAGGGAAGAAGGGGAACTTCAAGAAGAACGGCAAGCAAGTTGCTGCTCAAGTGAGGAAGCCCAAGTCTGGACCTAAGCCTGAGACTGAGTGCTTCTACTGCAAAGGGACTGGTCACTGGAAGCGGAACTACCCCAAGTATTTGGCGGATAAGAAGGATGGCAAAGTGAAAGGTATATTTGATATACATGTTATTGATGTGTACCTTACTAATGCTCGCAGTAGCGCCTGGGTATTTGATATTGGTTCTGTTGCTCATATTTGCAACTCGAAATAGGGGCTATGGATTATTTGAAGATTGGCTAAGGACGAGGTGACGATGCGCGTGGGAAATGGTTCCAAAGTAGATGTGATCATGGTCAGCACGCTACCTCCACATCTACTACCGGGATTAGTTTTAAACCTAAATAATTGTTATTTGGTGCCATCATTGAGCATCAACATTATATCTGGATCTTGTTTAATGCGAGACGGTTATTCATTTAAATCAGAGAATGATGGTTGGTCTATTTATATGAGTAATACCTTTTATGGTCGTGCACCTTTGATGAGTGGTCTATTTTTGTTGAATCTCGATTGTAGTGATACACATATTCATAATATTGAAGCCAACAGATGAAAGGTTAATAATGATAGTGCAACTTGTTTGTGGCACTAGTGTTTAGATCATATTGGTGTAAAGCGCATGAAGAGACTCCATGCTGATGGGCTTTTGGAATCACTTCATGCTTGCGAACCATGCCTCATGGGCAAGATGACTAAGACTCCGTTCTTCGGAACAATGGAGCGAGCAACTGACTTATTCGAAATAATACATACCGATGTATGCGGTCCGATGAGTGTTGAGGCTCGCGGCGGATATCGTTATTTTTCGACCTTCACAGATGATTTAAGTAGATATGGGTATATCTACTTAATAAAACATAAGTCTAAAACATTTGAAAAGTTCAAAGAATTTTAGAGTGAAGTGGAAAATCATCGTAACAAAAAAAATAAAGTTTCTCCGATCTGATCGTGGAGGTGAATATTTGAGTCATGAGTTTGATCTTTATTTGAAACAATGTGGAATATTTTCGCAACTCACGCCACCTGGAACACCACAAAGTAATGGTGTGTCCGAACGTCGCAACCGTACTTTATTAGATATGGTGTGATCAATGACGTCTCTTACTGATTTACCACTATCGTTTTGGGGTTATGCTTTAGAGACGGCTGCATTCACGTTAAATAGGGCAGCATCTAAATCCGTTGAGACGACATTGTATGAACTGTGGTTTGGCAAGAAACTTAAGCTGTCATTTCTGAAGTTTGGGGTTGTGATGCTTATGTCAAAGAACTTCAGCCTGATAAGCTCAAACCCAAATCGGAGAAGTGCGTCTTCATAGGGTACCCAAAAGAAACTGTTGGGTACACCTTCTATCATAGATCCAAAGGCAAGATATTTGTTGCTAAGAATGGATCCTTTCTAGATAAGGAGTTTCTCTCGAAAGAAGTGTGTGGAAGGAAAGTAGAACTTGATGAGGTAATTGTACCTTCTCTTGTATTGGAAAGTAGCTTATCACAGAAAACTGTTCCCATGATGCCTACACCAATTAGTGAGGAAGCTAATGATGATGATCATGAAACTTTAGATCAAGTTACTACCGAGCCTCGTAGGTCAACCAGAGTACGTTTCGCACCTGAGTGTTACGGTAATCCTGTTCTGGAAGTCATGTTACTAGACCATGACGAACCTACGAACTATGAGGAAGCGATGATGAGCCCAGATTCCACAAAATGACCTGAGGCCAGGAAATCTGAGATGGGATCCATGTATGAGAAAAAAGAAAGGACTTTGGTTGACTTGTCCGATGATCGCCAAGCCATAGAAAATAAATGGATCTTCAAGAAGAAGACCGACGTTGATGGTAATGTTATTGTCTACAAAGCTCGACTTGTTGCAAAAGATTTTCGACAAGTTCAAGGAGTTGACTACGATGAGACATTCTCACCCGTAGCGATGCTTAAGTTTGTCCGAATCATGTTAGCGCTTGCCGCATTTTATGATTGTGAAATCTAGCAAATGGACGTCAAAACTGCATTCCTTAATGGATTTCTTAAAGAAGAGTTGTATATGATGCAACCAGATGGTTTTGTCGATCCTAAAGGTGCTCACAAAGTGTGTAAGCTCCAGCGATCCATTTATGGACTGGTGCAAGAATCTCGGAGTTGGAATATACGATTTGATGAAGTAATCAAAGCATATGGTTTTATACAGACTTTTGGAGAAGCCTGTATTTACAAGAAAGTGAGTGGGAGCTCTGTAGCATTTCTAATATTATATGTGGATGACATATTGTTGATTGGCAATGATATAGAATTTCTGAATAGCATAGAAGGAAACTTTAATAAGAGTTTTTCAATGAAAGACCACGGTGAAGCTGCTTATATATTGGGCCTCAAGATCTATAGAGATAGATTAAGACGCTTAATTGGACTTTCACAAAGCACATACCTTGATAAAGTTTTAGAAAAGTTCAAAATGGGTTAGTCAAAGAAAGGGTTCTTGCCTGTGTTACAAGGTGTGAAGTTGAGTCAGACTCAATGCCCAACCACTGCAGAAGATAGAGAGAAAATGAAAGTGATTCCCTATGCCTCAGCCATAGGTTCTATCATGTATGGAATGCTATGTACCAGACCTGATGTGTGCCTTGCTATAAGTTTAGCAGGGAGGTACCAAAGTAATCCAGGAGTGGATCACTGAATAGCGGTCAAGAACATCCTGAAGCACCTGAAAAGGACTAAGGATATGTTTCTTGTTTATGGGGGTGACAAAGAGCTCGTCGTAAATGGTTACGTTGACGCTAGCTTTGACACTGATTCAGATGACTCTTAAGTCACAAACCGGATACGTATTTATATTGAATGGTGGAGCTGTCAGTTGGTGTAGTTCCAAGCAAAGCGTCATGGTAGGATCTATGTGTGAAGCGGAGTACATAGCTGCTTTGGAAGTAGCAAATGAAGGACTCTGGATGAAGGAGTTCATATCCGATCTAGGTGTAATACGTAGTGCATCGGGTCCAATGAAAATCTTTTCTTAGAATAGTGGAGCAATTGCCTTAGCAAAGGAATCCAGATTTCACAAGAGAACCAAACACATCAAGAGACGTTTCAACTCCATTCGTGATCAAGTCAAGGAGGGATACATAGAGATTTGCGAAATACATACTAATCTGAATGTGGCAGACCCGTTGACTAAGCCTCTCCCACGAGGAAAACATGATCAACAACAAGACTCCATGGGTGTTAGAATCATTACAATGTAATCTAGATTATTGACTCTAGTGCAAGTGGGAGACTGAAGGAAATATGCCCTAGAGCCAATAATAAAGTTGTTATTTATATTTCCTTATATCATGACAAATGTTTATTATTCATGCTAGAATTGTATTAACCGGAAACTTGATACATGTGTGAATACACAGACAAACCACAATGTCCCTAGTATGCCTCTACTAGACTAGCTTGTTAATCAAAGATGGTTAAGTTTCCTAACCATAGACATGTGTTGTCATTTGATGAACGGGATCACATCATTAGGAGAATGATGTGATGGACAAGACCCACCCGTTAGGTTAGCATAATGATCGTTAAGTTTTATTGCTATTGATTTCTTCATGACTTATACATATTCCTTTGACTACGAGATTATGCAACTCCCGAATACCGGAGGAATACCTTGTTTGCTATCAAAAGTCAGAACATAACTGGGTGATTATAAAGATGCTCTATAGGTATCTCTGAAGGTGTTTTTTGGGTTGGCATAAATCGAGATTAGGATTTGTCACTCCTAGTATCGAAGAGGTATCTCTGGGCCCTCTCGGTAATGCACATCGTGATAAGCTTTGGAAGCAATGTGACTAATGAGTTAGTTGGAGGATGATGTATTATGGAACGAGTAAAGAGACTTGCCGGTAACGACATTGAACTAGGTATGAAGATACCGACGATCGAATCTCGGGCAAGTAACATACCGATGACAAAGGGAATGACGTATGTTGTCAGTACGGTTTGAATGATAAATATCTTTGTGGAATATGTAGGAACCAATATGAGCATCAATTCCGCTATTGGTTATTGACCGGAGATGTGTCTCGGTCATGTCAACCTAGTTCTCGAACCCGTAGGGTCCGTACGCTTAAGGTTCGATGACGATTTGTATTATGAGTTATGTCTTTTGGTGACCGAAGATTGTTTGGAGTCCCGAATGGGATCACGGACATGATGAGGAGTCTTGAAATGGTCGAGAGGTAAAGATTGATATATTGGACGATAGTATTCAGACACCGGAAGTGTTTTAGAATGTATAGGATACATATCAGAGTACCGGGGGG
>NC_041381.1:348065557-348246368 GCF_002162155.2 Triticum dicoccoides
TAGGCCGGCCTCCTCCCCTCTCCCTCCTTTATATACGGGGGTGGGGGAGCCTCTAACACACATCAATAGTTCCAAGCCATGTGTGGTGCCCCCCTCCACAGTTTGCTCCTCTGGTCATATTGTCGTAGTGCTTAGGCGAAGCCTTGCGCGGATCACTTCACCATCACAGTCACCACGCCATCGTGCTGACGAAACACTCCCTCGACACTTTGCTGGACCAAGAGTTCGAGGGACGTCATCGAAATGAACGTGTGCAGAACTCGGAGGTGCCGTACGTTTGGTAATTGATTGGTTGAATCGAGAAGACGTTCGACCACGTCAATCACGTTAAGTAAATGCTTCCGCTTCCGGTCTACGAGGGTACATGGACACACTCTCCCCCTGTCATTGCTATGCATCTCCTAGATAGATCTTGCGTGATCGTAGAATTTTTTTGAAATTGCATGCTACGTTCCCCAATAGTGTTGCGTCGTCGTCTTTGGCAGGTGTCGGTGTCAAAATCGGCGGATCTCGGGTAGGGGGTCCCGATCTGTACGTCTAAGGCTAATGATAACAGGAGGCAAGGGACACGATGTTTTACCCAGGTTTGGGCCCTCTCGATGGAGGTAAAACCCTACTTCCTGCTTGATTGATCTTGATGATATGAGTATTACAAGAGTTGATCTACCACGAGATCGTAGAGGCTAAACCCTAGAAGCTAGCCTATGATGATTGTGATTGTGTTTCCATGGACTAAACCCTCCGGTTTATATAGACACCGGAGGGGGCTAGGGTTTACACAGAGTTGGTTACAAAGGAGGAGATCTAATATCCCGATCGCCAAGCTTATCTTCCACGCAAAGGAGAGTCCCATCCGGACACGGGACGAAGTCTTGAGTCTTGTATCTTCACGGTCCAATAGTCCGGCTGTCCGGATACCCCCTAATCCAGGACTCCCTCAGTAGCCCCTGAACTAGGCTTCAATGATGATGAGTCCGGCACGTAGATTGTCTTCGGCATTGCAAGGCGGGTTCCATCTCCGAATACTCCAAAGTAAACCCCGAACACTTAAATTGTGTCCAGCTCTGAGTGATGACTTTCACATTCCAGCGTAGAGAGAATGATACTCCACAAATATAATCTGCTGACAACTTTAGATAACATGACACGACACTATGGTCGAGTCATTATTCGAACCGTTTTCCCACAACCAGCCACGACACATATTGCGAGGCGGTTTCCTCAGCACGTCTTGTCGAAGCAGAGATCATGTCCCCTTATCACGGGATTCTCATCAATACGGGTACGGGTAACCCAACCGCGCCATCAATCGTGGCGCTTGGGAAATAATCGATCTTTAACGGGCAAGTGGGGAGGCTCACCGTTTTCATCGCCTCTATAAAGGGATAAGGATTCCCCATTTTACCCACGCCTTCTTCCTTCTTCGCTTTATCCATTCTCGCACCCTTGAGCTCCAGCGCCCTAGTTCACGCCTTCTCCACACAGCCAAACATGTCCGGAGCAGGAGGCAAGTGGGTGGCCTCCACCGTCAAGGAGGAGCATATTACAAAGCTCCGGGCGACTGGATACTTGGCCGCAGATATCGCGCACCGGCTGCCGGACGCAGGGCAGATCATTCCGACTCCAGGACCCCACGAGAGGGTCATGTTCCTTGCCCACTTTGTCCGTGGACTGGATTTCCACTTCATCCCTTTGTCCGCGGGCTCATGTTTTACTATGGGCTGGACTTCCATGATCTAGCCCCAAATTTCGTCCTCAACATCTCGGCGTTTATCATTGTGTGCGAGGCCTTCCTCCGCATCAAGCCCGACTTCGGCTTGTGGCTACGAATCTTCTGTGTGAAGCCGAAGATCGTGAGCGGCTAGCAAGCGGAGTGCGGTGGCGCCATGGTGGGCAGGATGCCCATTGTTACCTGGCTTGACGGCTCCTTCGTGGAGACCGTGAAAGGGTGGCAATCGGGGTGGTTCTACATCACCGAGCCGCGCGACGCCAACTGGGCGGCGGCCCCCGGATTCCGATCCGGAATTCCCATGCGGCTCACCTCCTGGGAAAAAAGGGCCTGGCCTGGGGTGAACCTGCAGAGCTGACAGGACTTCAGAATTGCATCAAGAATATGATGGACAAGAAAATCAAGCTTGTCAACGTGGTCCAGGTCATGCTCGTCCGCCGAATTCTTCCGTGCCAAAGACGGGCATTTAATCTGTGGGAGTTCGTTCCGGCCGATCACCAGACACTTCAAGAGCTTTATGGCACGACGCACAAGGACGAATGGAAGGTGCTGTTCAAGGCCTTCGAAATACCTCCTCACACATCCGAGGGCCGTGGACTTCACGCCATGCAGCCCCCCCATCCGGTGAGTTTTCTGACCATCAGCAGGTGTAGCTTTCTCAGCATACTCATGGGGGGATTTTAAGTCATCGTGTGTATTTAATCAGGATTACGTGGTAACGACGGAGCGGATTGACTGTCCGCCTTCGTTGCCAGAAGGTCCAACAACTGCTCTTCGGACGGAGATGCTAGTCCCGGCGCCCTACAAGGTGCCGGAAAAGAAGGCTGAAAAGAAGGCCCCGGGGACCAGGAAGGGTCTCCGGCGTAAGGTCGTACCGGACGCCTCGTCCGAAGATGATGAGTCACAATCCTCCCATGAAGGGGAGGAGGAAAAGGAAAGGGCTGCCCCATCCGGTCAAGCCGAAGGGCCTAAGAGGGCGGCCCAGGGGACCAGGAAGGGTCCCCGACGCAAGGCCGTCATAGACTCGTCGTCCGAAGACGACGAGGCAGATTCCTCCCGCGGAGGCGGGGGAAAACACGAGGAAATTCCGCCTCCCCGCACTGGGGAGGAGAAGAAAAGGAAAGCCGCCCCGGAGGGGAAGGCTAGGACGCCCAACAGGGGAAAGGTGTCCCTTCCGAATCGCTCCACCACGGCCGCCTACAGCGAGGAGGAGTGGCTGCCCAGGGGGAAGCCCCTAGTAAGATCGTAAGTATCCGCACTCTGTTGTACTTTAGTGCGACTTCGCTTCATAGCTTGTTATAACGCCGAACACGTATATGTAGTCCGGCCTGGGCTCATCCCGAGGTATCCACTTCGGATGGGTCTTTGAGCGATTCGGCGATGAATTCGCTCCCGACGGCCACTTCCCCTCGGCCTGCGGATGACACGGAGGTGTTGTCCCAAAGGCTCCCAGAGCAGGGGGAGGCGACTCTGGAGACGCCCCAAGGTGAAATTCCAGACGCCGGGCACACTGGGCGTAAGATCCCCGCAGATTATGCCGATGAGAGCCGCAGCAAGTTGGGCTCCCAGCCGGACACTGTACCGGAACCTCCAAAGGTTCCGGATTCGGGAAGGCAGCCCCTCGCTAAGGAGGGCGAGCCGACCGTGCCGATGACTTCCGTTAAGCCAGAGGCGTCAGATAGTCTGCTGGAAGTGCTTCGCGGCACTTCCATGGATGAAGAGCACCGTACTCTTATGAGCGTGGTGATTCAGAAGGTTCGGTCCGCCAAAAGCGGATTGATCGAAGCCTGTACCAGCCTCCTGACAGGCTTTGAGGTAAGTAATCAAAAGTGTAGGAAATTATCACCCGATAGACAGTAGCCCCTGATACTCTGTTTGGTGTTCGGAAAGAAAAGCCAAACGGAGGGTCAACTCTAAACCGCAGGAGTCTAACAATATGTGTCTATGTGAATAAGCAGGCGGTGCTGCTTGCCGCTGTTGCCCGCACAACAGAGGTCACGGACTCAAATGGGACCTGGAGCAGTCCAAAGGGGAGCTCAGCCTCACGAAGAGGCAGCTCGAAGAGAACAAAGGTGAGTGATACCCTGTTCACATATCACAAAGAATAGGAAAAATTGGTGATGCTAACAAAAAAGCATCATGATTTTGTAATAGGGGCCACGACCGAAGTGGCGTCCCCGAAGAAAGCGCTATCCGAGGCCAAAAACAAGGCGGCCACAGAGCGCATTGAGCATGAAAAGCAAGATGCTAGGGTGGGCGAGGTACAGCAAGAGCTCCAGGAGCTTGGCAAGAAGTTCGATTCCTTGGAGCGTGACTTCAAGACGAAGGAGTCTGAACTTGTGAAGGCCCTTTTGAGCACGAACGACGCCAAGGCCGAAGCCCAAAAGGCCCGGCAAGAAATCCAGGCGGCCAAGAAGATAGCGGCGGGTAAGGCATTCATTATGCAAAGCAAGCATGTGGAGGAGACATTTCTTTTTCTTACCCGAATTCGGAGCTCTGCTGGGCATTTGCAGATCTGCCACGCAGCATATCGGATGCCGCGGAGTTCTACCATGCCGAAGAGGGGAGCTCAACGGAGAAGCTGTTCTGGTCCCAGTATGCTGGATCCGAACACCCAATGCCTCTGAGTGACCAACTAAAGCAATTGGTTGAACTCCACAGGGCGGCCGAAGTGGCCATGAAGGATTTCATAATCCGGATGTGGCCTGGTGAGCCCCTGCCCGCCAGCTACTTCGGTCTTATAAAATGGATGGTGGATGCCTGTCCGCGACTTGAAGTTATCAAGCGATCCGTTTGCATTGAGGGTGCCTGCCGGGCCTTTGCCCGTGTGAAGATGCATTGGGCCAAGCTGGATGCGGAGAAGCTGGTGAAGGAAGGACCGCCAGAGGGCAAGGCGCATCGCTACCCCGAGAAATATTATGATGGCGTGATGAAAGGTGCTTGTCTCGTGGCCGATGAATGTACCAAGGATAAAATCTTTGAATGAATGTACTCATGTCATCTTTTGTAACATGAAAACGAACTTGTTTGCGCTATGTAGCATTTTTTTGATTTAAAACATTACCTTCTGTGCGGCTGTTTATAAAATTCTGAAAGTAGGCCAGTCGTCGGCTTCCGCCCCCACGTAACTAGTACTGGGGTGTTTCTGGAAAACCCAAAACACTCTTTTATCCAAATTTTTGGTCCGTGAAGGAGGTGTTTGGCGCAGCGAACAAGGCAATCAGACTATGCGGCTTTATAACTCTCACTTAGCCATAGAAGTCTACAATTTTAAATTGCGGCAAAGCCCCTAGAATTCGGAAAGCCGAATTGGGGCGCTATACACGCCTAAATTGGACGAGGCCGACTCCTCGCCTAAAGCGGAAAAAATCTTTAAGGATTTTAAGACCTCTCGAACAACGACCAGCTCTCGCCGCATCATGACAGTCAGTTTTCGGCTTTCTCTACTGAGGTGCTCGTCCGGAAGAACCGGGACACAATCGCAGTAGTTCTCCCTGCGCTACCTTAGCCGATATAACGGAACATAAGGTACCAAAACAAGGGAGCCGGGCAAACCCAACTATTGACCCAAGACATGATTCGGAGTTGATGCATATAATGCTATAAGTTCAGGGTGCCACACTGTTTAAAGTGTTCGGACTTATCTTGCCGTATTAGGGGGCGCCATGAGAAGCCCCTGGCAAACTGCTCGTACTAAAGTGTACGAATTCAATATTAAATAAACATTTATAGGAAAAATGTGAAGATAGGAATAATAAGGTGACGCTATATATTATCTCCCATTGATAAATAATACGTCTAAGCATATCTTTACAATTAATGCATTGAGCAAAAGTAAAGAGGACTATTTGACATGTCCTATCCAAGGGCGGGCCGCATGTGGGTATAAAAAACAGGTATAACGATCGTTAACAGATACCACCTGGGTATTCCCTTTGTGCGCAAAGCCTTTTGCCTCCTTGGTTTTCCCTCCTGTTATGAGTCCAATGATCCGTCTCTCTGAAGGGGCTGCCCGAAAGTAGGGTCTTGAAAGATGAAAAAGGGGGTTATTAAAGTATGTTGCAGTTGAACCGCACGGTTGACCGCATCACTATTGCGCCTCCGCCTGTTCCCATGGTATTTTGAGTGCGTAATTGTGTACGCATGGCACAAATGCTGCCTGAATGGGACCGGGGCGGAGGCCGGACTGCTAGTCGCACTCTTGGTGTGCCTGGCGATCCTGTTGCAGGGTACTCCGGACTCGCTTGACGGTGTTCGGGGTTGTTGTCGCCGGATTGGTGGTTTGCCGGAGAAGGCTGCTTTGTACTTCTGCCGCGAGGGCTGTAGTATGCTCTTTTGTACGGAGAGAGCGGTCCGTGTTTCCATTGACTGTTATAACCCCGTGAGGTCCTGGCATCTTGAGCTTGAGGTATGCAGAGTGTGGTACCGCATTGAATCAAGCGAATGCGGTTCGTCCAAGTAGTGCATGGTAGCCACTACGGAAATGGACAATATCGAAGATTAACTCCTCGCTTCAGAAGTTATCCGGAGATCCGAAGACCACTTCCAGTGTTATGGAGCCCGTGCAACGGGCCTCTACTCCTGGAATTACACCTTTGAAGGTGGTTTTGGTGGGCTTGATCCTTGAAGGGTCGATGCCCATTTTGCGCACTGTGTCCTGATAAAGCAGGTTCAGGCTGCTGCCGCCATCCATAAGGACTCGCGTGAGGTGGAATCCGTCGATGATTGGGTCTAGGACCAATGCGGCTGAACCGCCGTGACAGATGCTGGTAGGGTGATCCCTACGATCAAAAGTGATCGGACAGGCTGACCATGGGTTGAACTTTGGGGCGACTGGCTCCATCGCATAGACATCCCGTAGTGCTCACTTTTGTTCCCGCTTGGGAATGTGGGTGGCGTAGATCATATTGACCGTTTTCACTTGGGGAGGAAATTTCTTCTGTCCCCCCGTGTTCGGACGCCGGGGCTCATCGTCATCGTCGTTGTGTAGCCCCTTGTCCTTGTTCTCGGCATTTATTTTACCGGCCTGTTTAAACACCCAGCAGTCTCTGTTAGTGTGGTTTGCTGGCTTATCCGGGGTGCCATGAATTTGGCACGAGCGATCAAGTATGCGGTCCAGACTAGACGGTCCCTGATTGTTTCTTTTGAACGGCTTTTTCCGCTGACCGGATTTTGAGCCACTGAATCCTACGTTGACTGCCGTGTCTTCAGTGTTGTCGCCATTGTTCCGACGCTTATGTCTGTTGCATCGTGGCTTGCCATTATTTTCGCGAACATCTGAAGTGCCGGAGTTTATTGGTGTGGTGCTAGTGCGAGCCTACCAGCTGTCCTCGCCCGCGCAAAAGAGGGTCATGAGTGTCGTGAGGGCCGCCATGGACTTTGGTTTTTCCTGGCGAGCCACTCGTCACGGATATTATGCTTAAAGGCCGCCAGGGCTTCGGCGTCCGGACAGTTGACAATTTAGTTCTTTTTAGTTAGGAACCGAGTCCAGAATTTCCTGGCTGACTCTCTGGGCTGTTGGGTAATGTGACTCAAGTCATCAGCATCCGGTGGTCGCACGTACGTGCCCTGGAAGTTGTCGAGGAACGCGTCCTCTAGGTTTTCCCAACTGCCGATGGAATTTGCCGGTAGGCTATTTAGCCAATGCCGGGCCGGTCCTTTGAGTTTAAGGGGAAGATACTTGATGGCATGTAGATCGTCACCGCGGGCCATGTGAATGTGGAGAAGGAAATCTTCGATCCATACTGCGGGGTCTGTTGTGCCATCGTATGATTCGATGTTTACGGGTTTAAAACCTTATGGGAATTCATGATCCATCACTTCGTAAGTGAAGCAGAGGGGGTGTGCGGCGCCTCTATGTCGGGCTATGTGGCTGCGTAGTTCGAATGAGTCTGGTTGACTATGTTCGGCCCGGCCGGACTTGTTGATAGTGTATCCGGCGTGACGATCATCTTCACGTGTTGGGGCGCACCCCCGCGATCCGTAGATCGATCTTGGCTGTCCTGCCTAGTTTTCCAGTATGTCTCGCAGGTCCTGCCTATTGCCCTGTGTTGGGGAACGTAGTAATTTCAAAATTTTCCTATGCACACGCAAGATCATGGTGATGCATAGCAACGAGAGGGGAGAGTGTTGTCCACGTACCCTCGTAGACCAAAAGCGGAAGCGTTATGACAACGCGGTTGATGTAGTCATACGTCTTCACGATCCGACCGATCCAAGTACCGAATGTACGACACCTTCGAGTTCAGCACACGTTCAGCTCGATGACCATCCCCGGACTCTGATCCAGTAGGGTGTCGGGGAGGAGTTTCGTCAGCACGACGGCGTGGTGATGGTGATGATGTTCTACCAACGCAGGTCTTCGCCTAAGCACCGTTACGATATGACCGAGGTGGAATATGGTGGAGGGGGGAACCGCACATGGCTAAGGAACGATCACGAAGATCAACTTGTGTGTCATGGGGTGCTCCCTGCCCCCGTATATAAAGGAGGGAGGAGAGGGGGCCAGCCAAGGGGGTGGCGCGCCCTAGGGGGGAGTCCAACCCCAACCGGGAGTAGAACTCCCCCCTTTCCTATTAGGAGTAGAGAGGGAAGGAAGAGGGGGGAGGGAAGAAGGAAAGGGGGGCCGGCCCCCCTCCCAATTCGGAATGGGCTTGGGGCGGGCGCGCCCCCTCCTTTTCTCCTTCTCCCTCCTTTCCACTAAGGTCCACTAAGGCCCATATACCTCCCGGGGGGTTCCGGTAACCTCCCGGAGATCCGGTATTGTCCCAATCTCACCCGGAACCTTTCAGTGTCCAAATATAGTCATCCAATATATCGATCTTTATGTCTCGACCATTTCGAGACTCCTCGTCATGTCCGTGATCACATCCGGGACTCCGAACAACCTTCGGTACATCCAAACTCACAAACTCATAATAAAACTGTCATCATAACGTTAAGCGTGCGGACCCTATGGGTTCGAGAACTATGTAGACATGACCTAGAACTGTTTCCGGTCAATAACCAATAGCGGAACCTGGATGCTCATATTGGCTCCTACATATTCTACGAAGATCTTTATTGGTCAAACCGCATAACAACATACGTTGTTCCCTTTGTCATCGGTATGTTACTTGCCCGAGATTCGATCGTCGGTATCCAATACCTAGTTCAATCTCGTTACCGGCAAGTCTCTTTACTCGTTACGTAATGCATCATTCCGTAACTAACTCATTAGCTACATTGCTTGCAAGGCTTATAGTGATGTGCATTACCGAGAGGGCCCAGAGATACCTCTCCGACAATCAGAGTGACAAAACCTAATCTCGAAATACACCAACTCAACGTGTACCTTTGGAGACACCTATAGAGCTCCTTTATAATCACCCAGTTACGTTGTGACATTTGGTAGCACACAAAGTGTTCCTCTGATAAACGGGAGTTGCATAATCTCATAGTTGTAGGAACTTTGTATAAGTCATGAAGAAAGCAATAGCAACATACTAAACAATCAAGTGCTAAGCTAATGGAATGGGTCAAGTCAATCACATCATTCTCCTAATTATGTGATCCCGTTAATCAAATGACAACTCATGTCTATGGCTAGGAAACTTAACCATCTTTGATTCACGAGCTAGTCAAGTAGAGGCATACTAGTGACACTATGTTTGTCTATGTATTCACACATGTATTATGTCTCCGGTTAATACAATTCTAGCATGAATAATAAACATTTATCATGAAATAAGGAAATAAATAATAACTTTATTATTGCCTCTAGGGCATATTCTTTCAGTCTCCCACTTGCACTAGAGTCAATAATCTAGTTCACATCGCCATGTGATTTAACACCAATATTCATATCTGTATATGATTAACACCCATAGTTCACATCGTCATGTGACCAACACCCAAAGGGTTTACTAGAGTCAATAATCTAGTTCACATCTCTATGTGATTAACACACAAAGAGTACTAAGGTGTGATCATGTTTTGCTCGTGAGAGAAGCTTAGTCAACGGGTCTGTCACATTCAGAGCCATATGTATTTTGCAAATATTCTATGTCTATAATGCTCTGCACGGAGCTACTCTAGCTAATTGCTCCCACTTTCAATATGTATCCAGACTGAGACTTAGAGTCATCTGGATCGATGTAAAAGCTTGCACCGATGTAACTCTTTATGACGGGCTCTTTTATCACCTCCATAATCGAGAAATATTTCCTTAGTCCTTACTAAGGATATTCTTGACCAATGTCCAATGATCTACTCCTAGATCACTATTGTACTCCCTTGCCAAATTCAGAGCAAGGTATATAATAGGTCTGGTACATAGCATAGCATACTTTATAGAACCTATGACTGAGGCATAGGGAATGACTTTCATTATCTTTTCTATTTTTTGTTGTGGTCGGGATTTGAGTCTTACTTAATTTCACACCTTTGCAACACAGGCAAGAACTCTTTCTTTGACTGTTTCATTTTGAACTATTTCAAAATCTTGACAAGGTATGTACTTATTGAAAAATTATCAAGCATCTTGATCTATCTCAATAGATCTTGATGCTCAATATGTAAGTAGCTTTACTGAGGTCTTTATTTTAAAGAACTCCTTTCAAATACTCCTTTATGCTTTCCAGAAAAATTCTACATCATTTCTGATCAACAATATGTTACTCACATATATTTATCAGAAAGGTGGTAGTTCTCCCACTCACTTTATTGTAAATACAGACTTCACCACAAGTCTGTATAAAACTATATTCTTTGATCAACTTATCAAAGCGTATATTCCAACTCTGAGATGCTTGCACCCGTCCATAGATGGATCGCTGGAGCTTGCACATTTTGTTAGCACCTTTAGGATTGACAAAACCTTCTGGTTGTATCATATACAACTCTTCTTTAAGAAAACCATTAAGGAATGCAGTTTTGACATCCATTTGCCAGATTTCATAAAACGTGGCAATTGCTAACATGATTCGGATAGACTTAAGCATCTCTACAGTTGAGAAAATCTCATTGTAGTCAACACTTTGAACTTTGTCAAAAAACCTTTTTCGACAAGTCTAGCTTTGTAGATAGTAACACTACTATCAGCATCCGTCTTCCTCTTGAAGATCCATTTATTCTTAATGACTCACCGATCATCGGGCAAGTCAATCAAAGTCCACACTTTGTTGTCATACATGGATCCTATCTCAGATTTCATGACCTCAAGCCATTTCGCGGAATCTGGGCTCATCATTGCTTCTTCATAGTTCGTAGGTTCATCATGGTCTAGTAACATGACTTCCAGAACAGGATTACCATACCACTCTGGTGCGGACTGTACTTTGGAAGACCTACGAGGTTTTGTAGTAACTTAATCTGAAGTTTCATGATCATCATCATTAGCTTCCTCACTAATTGGTGTAGGAATCACTGGAACTGATTTCTGTGATGAACTACTTTCCAATTCGGGAGAAGGTACAAATTACCTTATCAAGCTCTACTTTCCTCCCACTCACTTCTTTCGAGAGAAAACTCCTTCTCTAGAAAGGATCCATCTTAGCAACGAATATCTTGCCTTCGGATCTGTGATAGAAGGTGTACCCAACAGTTTCCTTTGGGTATTCTATGAAGACGCACTTCTCCGATTTGGGTTCGAGCTTATCAGGTTGAAATTTTTTCACATAAGCATTGCAACCCCAAACTTTAAGAAACGACAGCTTGGGTTTATTGCTAAACCATAGTTCATATGGTGTCGTCTCAACATTTTTAGATGGTGCGCTATTTTAACGTGAATGCAGCTATCTCTAATGCATAACCCCAAAACGTTATTGGTAAATCGGTAGGAGACATCATTGATCGCACCATATCAAATAAAGTGCGGTTATGACGTTCAGACACACCATTACGCTGTGGTGTTCCAGGTGGCATGACTTTGTGAAACTATTCCACATTATTTTAACTGAAGGCCAAACTCGTAACTCAAATATTCATCTCCATGATCAGATCGTAGAAACTTTATTTTCTTGTTACGATGATTTTCCACTTCACTCTGAAATTCTTTGAACCTTTCAACTGTTTCAAACTTATGTTTCATCAAGTAGATATACCCATATCTGCTCAAATCATCTGTGAAGGTCAGAAAATAATGATACCCGCCACGAGTCTTAATACTCATTGGTCTGTATACATCAGTATGTATTATTTCCAACCAGTCAGTAGCTCGTTCCATTGTTCCGGAGAACGGAGTTTTAGTCATCTTGCCCAAAAGGTACGGTTCATAAGCATCAAATGATTCATAACCAATTGATTCCGAAAGCCCATCAGCATGAAGTTTCTTCATGCGCTTTACACCGATATGACCCAAACGGCAGTACCACAAATATGTTGCACAATCATTATCAACTTTGCATCTTTTGGCATCAATATTATGAATACTAGATGATGCCCCGCGCGTTGCTGCGGAAAATAATGCCTAAAGTTGGTGTTTTATTCATGAAATAAATCTCCTAAAAGGATCGACAAAATGATGAATAAATGTTTCTTATTTGAAGATACTTTAGAATGATACATGACTGATGATACGTACATAAGATGCATCCTCCTACTTATATCATTCGAAGTTTGGACAATAGATGAACAATCGGAACAAAGAATATTATGGTCGATTATCCACGGAACCAACTGGTTGAAGATTTTCAAGTGGTTGAATTGTCAAGCTGCATCTAAAACATCACCACCTAGCTATAACTCCAAGTCTTGATTGTGTGCAATCTCCATAGGAACTCCGGCGCACATTTACTTTAATCCACACCAACAGTAGGTAAACAAATGGCATACAAATGTCATTAGACCTGATAGAATCTTAAGGCTTTATCTGAAAGCTACTAATTGTATGCGTTGGATGGCATAACTTTGCAGAAAATAATAATAAACTAATCCACTGATTGGTGCATTGCCTACATAAAAATGGCATCATTGAGGTGGTACCAATCTTGCGAAAAATAAAATAGTAGCCTAATTCTCATGTTGAAGTTGTAGTTGAGACTTGAGATGGAGTATACTGTACTTGTCTGAAATTTTAACCTCATAGTATGTATAACCATTTCCATCTACATAGTCACCCAGGCTTGAGTGGGCAATTATAAAGTTTAAGTTGTTGTATGTTAGGAAGCAACATAATTAAGACAGAAGCAACATGTAAACATCAACATAGTTCTGTTATTCAGAGAACATATATATTGCATTACAATTAATTAATATTGGAAGATGTGATGAACAACAAAGTATTTTCAAACTAATTATGGATGGCATAGCATAAAGAAAACTTAAGCATTTTTACAAAGTAATTTCGCCCGACATATTAAGCAATACATGGTAGTAATATTTGGCGTATGTGATCCTGAAAAGGGAATGGAAGAATAAGAATTGCATCAAGGGGATGATAGCATTGCCTTCCTCAATAGTTTAATAACACGTCTGGTAAAATCCAAGGTTTTGTGTGAATACAATATCAGGGGAATTTAGATCAAATTGGTAGCATTTTTGTATGTCTAAGTTGGGTTTTTCAAATCCCGGATGCATCATATGTGCTCATTCCCTGGTATCTTTGTGAAATTTCAAGTAACCCCATGACACCGGGAAATTTTGAGTAACCCCATGGTTGAGCAAACAAAATGAGCAGAAGTAGCATGGGAATGTTCACCAAAGTTATAGCCTTGTCTTGAGAGAACATATAAGGTTCATAATTTCTGTTCCAATAAAAAATTCATAACTTATAAAGCACTATTCAGATTCAATGACATGCCATCTACCATACAAAAGATGAACTTTTTAGAATAATATATTTATGCATGCATACTATATGCGCTTACCTAAAATCTACATGAAACACTTACACATAGGGAAGTATAAAATTACTGGGGAAATCGGCAAAAGAATGGAAATTGAGTCAGCAGTATAAACATATATATGACTTACCTCAGAAACATAAATATGCATATGCCTTCAAATAGTTGTGTGCAAGTAATCTTCAATAGGAAAATGAAAATTAGAAAAAACTTCCGAATTAGACTGCAGAAGTAACCCATCACTTTGAAATAGCTCGAGTTAATTTGCTGACCTGCTTCCCTGCAAACTACTTTGGAGATCCGTAAACATCAACATAGTTCTGTTATTCAGAGAACATATATATTGCATTACAATTAATTAATATTGGAAGATGTGATGAACAGCAAAGTATTTTCAAACTAATTATGGATGGCATAGCATAAAGAAAACTTAAGCATTTTTACAAAGTAATTTCGCCCGACATATTAAGCAATACATGGTAGTAATATTTGGCGTATGTGATCCTGAAAAGGGAATGGAAGAATAAGAATTGCATCAAGGGGATGATAGCATTGCCTTCCTCTAGTTTAATAACACGTCTGGTAAAATCGAAGGTTTTGTGTGAATACAATATCAGGGGAATTTAGATCAAATTGGTAGCATATTTGTATGTCTAAGTTGGGTTTTTCAAATCCCGGATGCATCATATGTGCTCATTCCCTGGTATCTTTGTGAAATTTCGAGTAACCCCATGACACCGGGAAATTTTGAGTAACCCCATGGTTGACCAAACAAAATAAGCAGAAGTAGCATGGGAATGTTCACCAAAGTTATAGCCTTGTCTTGAGAGAACATATAAGGTTCATAATTTCTGTTCCAATAAAAAATTCATAACTTATAAAGCACTATTCGGATTCAATGACATGCCATCTACCATACAAAAGATGAACTTTTTAGAATAATATATTTATGCATGCATACTATATGCGCTTACCTAAAATCTAAATGAAACACTTACACGCAGGGAAGTATAAAATTACTGGGGAAATCGGCAAAAGAATGGAAATTGAGTCAGCAGTATAAACATATATATGACTTACCTCAGAAACATAAATATGCATATGCCTTCAAATAGTTGTGTGCAAGTAATCTTCAATAGGAAAATGAAAATTAGAAAAAACTTCCGAATTAGACTGCAGAAGTAACCCATCACTTTGAAATAGCTCGAGTTAATTTGCTGACCTGCTTCCCTGCAAACTACTTTGGAGATCCGTAAACATCAACATAGTTCTGTTATTCAGAGAACATATATATTGCATTACAATTAATTAATATTGGAAGATGTGATGAACAGCAAAGTATTTTCAAACTAATTATGGATGGCATAGCATAAAGAAAACTTAAGAATTTTTACAAAGTAATTTCGCCCGACATATTAAGCAATACATGGTAGTAATATTTGGCGTATGTGATCCTGAAAAGGGAATGGAAGAATAAGAATTGCATCAAGGGGATGATAGCATTGCCTTCCTCAATAGTTTAATAACACGTCTGGTAAAATCGAAGGTTTTGTGTGAATACAATATCAGGGGAATTTAGATCAAATTGGTAGCATTTTTGTATGTCTAAGTTGGGTTTTTCAAATCCCGGATGCATCATATGTGCTCATTCCCTGGTATCTTTGTGAAATTTCGAGTAACCCCGTGACACCGGGAAATTTTGAGTAACCCCATGGTTGAGCAAACAAAATAAGCAGAAGTAGCATGGGAATGTTCACCAAAGTTATAGCCTTGTCTTGAGAGAACATATAAGGTTCATAATTTCTGTTCCAATAAAAAATTCATAACTTATAAAGCACTATTCGGATTCAATGACATGCCATCTACCATACAAAAGATGAACTTTTTAGAATAATATATTTATGCATGCATACTATATGCGCTTACCTAAAATCTACATGAAACACTTACACGCAGGGAAGTATAAAATTACTGGGGAAATCGGCAAAAGAATGGAAATTGAGTCAGCAGTATAAACATATATATGACTTACCTCAGAAACATAAATATGCATATGCCTTCAAATAGTTGTGTGCAAGTAATCTTCAATAGGAAAATGAAAATTAGAAAAAAGTTCCGAATTAGACTGCAGAAGTAACCCATCACTTTGAAATAGCTCGAGTTAATTTGCTGACCTGCTTCCCTGCAAACTACTTTGGAGATCCGTAAAGCTGCAGATCAGCGATGGAGCCGCGTCAAGCTCGGGTGAAGAGGTGATTTGTCTTATCTCTCTTGGTGGTCGCTTCGGTGATGCCGAAGGAGAGGAACAAGCGCTGGTTTTTTGTGTAGGATTATCCTATCCTTTCAGTACTGTAATGTTGGTGATTACGTGTCTTGTAACCGGATCTTTATTTTATGAATGAGAAACGTATTACCTCGCAAAAGATGTTAGCTCTCAATGTGTACAATATGTACACCAGAAGCATCAAAGAAGACAGTGAGGTCAGTACCCCTTTCAGGAAAGAAGCAAGAGAATCTATGATGTCATATGTATCTATCAAGTTCTTTAACAAAAATAGATTTAAAGATATAGATAGGGTACTTACCGGTGGTGCTACTGGAGGGTCACTTCTTGTTAACTTAAGACATGGAACAATGAATATATTTAAATGAATAAATGCCCTCAGGCGCAACTCGAATCTGCAAAATTTGCTGCATATCATTTTTGAACATCAATTAGGATGAACAGTACTGGAAAACACCATTTGTATTTTCCAAAAAATCAACAGTTAAATCATGGTCAGGAGTCATAATATAGACTCGACGGAGGGTAGCAGAGAAAATCCCCTGCCTGTATGCAATCAACATGTGCATCTGCCTATCCTCCACTGGCCTTGACTCGTAGAGTAACTCGTGCATTGATAACTCCTCCACCATAGATCTTCAACTTGTTGAACTGTAGCTAGGGCTAGGTGTACCTAATAGAAATAATTTGAGAAGGTTTGTAGATGAGTTGAACCGATCCATACAAAAATTAGACAACTTCTGAAGTTGTCAATAGTATTGGCATTTCATCGAACAACAGGAGGTCACCTACCTGTTGCTTACGTAATTTGCAACAGCAAGGGCATGAGGCACCATCGTCATTTGAAGCTTCTGGATATGTGGGTCAGTTACCAACGGAAGCAATGACGGGTATTGCATTAAGAACTAATCATTAATCATGGGATCAATCAGTGGTATTGAAGGGGATAGAGGGGAAGGCAAGGAGTCGTGGTGCGCAACAGTGGACCGACCGCCGCCGCCGTCCCCGACGGCCCGGGACGGATCATGGTGGATGCACCAGTGCGAGTAGAGGTGCGGCGACCAGTGCTATTGGGAGATTATTGCCAAACGAATCAGCATGTACACCAATCACAGAATCACTGAACGAAAATAGTATGATGCAAGGCTCACCTGCTTAACTTTGAACCCACGAAGACAAAAGAAATCTTCAAATCAGGGGTGATGGCGAGAAGTAGGCACCACAGGCAATTTCTCTGGGCAGGGGCAGCACGTTGATAGTTCGTCTCCAAGCACTCCCCCTCCCTCCCTCGTAGGATGCTCCACTCTCTCTCCCGTCGACACCGCAGTCGTCACAATCCGCCATGATCCCCTGCCTTCTTTCTTCCCTATAGCTGCCACACGCCCTATCCTTCTTGTATGTTCGTCTCGAATCAGCCAACCGGCAGGTGGAAGGAGTAGAGCAGCCATCCGGTTGTTGGGCGCATGTAGATGGGAGAGCCTAGGAGGTCGCACCGGAGGAAGATTTGTTTGGGAAACCAAGAAGGCGGACCGGAGGAGGCACATGATAGGTTGGGAATTATTAAGGAGGAAGGGGAAGGGGAAGGGGAAAGTTCTGTGACTCGCGAGAGCGTTGAATCAGGGGGAGAGGGGACCTACAAAAAAAAGAATCCGGGACAAAGGTGCTCGTGAGGTCAGATTGTATCGGTTGCTCGAATAGTAACTGAATGCTTGTGTGGCAGGACAGCTGTACTGATTGGTCCCATATGTAAGTCCCTAAGAAAATGTTGATGTGGCAAGTGTGCTTAGGTGGATAGGCTGCATGTCAAGAGAAATATGATAGTGGGGATGAACTATTTAGGTATTATAGATGTGTATTACTACAATCGAGATCCAACAAACTATTTTCATTGGGTGTATGACCATTGAAGGTTTTATTCATGTAAACAGAACAACAATTATTCTCTGACTTTAAATTAATAACCGTTTTGCAATAAACATGATAAAATCATATTCATGCTCAACGCAAATGCCACATAACATTTATTTAGGTTTAACACTAATCCCGATAGTATATGGAGTGTGCGATGATGATCATATCAATCTTGGAACCACTTCCAACACTCATCGTCACTTCACCTTCAACTAGTCTCTGTTTATTCTGTAACTTCTGTTTCGAGTTACTAATTTTTTAGCAACCGAACAAGTATCAAATACTCAGGGGCTACTATAAACACTAGTAAGGTACACATCAATAACCTGTATATCAAAATATACCCTTGTTCACTTTGCCATCCTTCTTATCCACCAAATATTTGGAGTAGTTCCACTTCCGGTGACCATTTCCTTTGCAGTAGAAGCACTTAGTTTTAGGCTTAGGTTCAGCTTTGGGCTTCTTCACGGGAGTGATAACTTGCTTGCCATTCTACTTGAAGTTTCCCTTTCTTTCCCTTTGCCCTTTTCTTGAAACTAGTGATCTCGTGAACCATCAACACTTGATGCTCTTTCTTGATTTCTACCTTCGTCGATTTCAACATTACGAAGAGCTCGGGAATCATTTTCATCATCCCTTGCATACTATAGTTCATCACAAAGTTCTACTAACTTGGTGATGGTGACTAGAGAACTTTGTCAATCACTATCTTATCTGGAAGATTAATTCACACTTGATTCAAGCGATTGTAGTATGCAGACAATCTGAGCACATGCTCACTAGTTGAGCGATTCTCCTCCATCTTTTAGCTATAGAACTTGTTGGAGACTTCATATCTCTCAACTCGGGTATTTTCTTGAAATATTAACTTCAACTCCTGGAACATCTCATATGGTCCATGACGTTCAAAACGTCTTTGAAGTCCCGATTCTAAACCGTTAAGCATGGTGCACTAAACTATCAAGTAGTCATCATATTGAGCTAGCCAAACGTTCATAACGTCTGCATTTGCTCCTGCAATAGGTCTGTCACCTAGCGGTGCATTAAGGACATAATTCTTCTGTGCAGCAATGAGGATAAACCTCAGATCACGGATCCAATCCGCATCATTGCTACTAACATCTTTCAACACAATTTTCTCTAGGAACATATCAAAATAAACATATGAAACCAACAACGCGAGCTATTGATCTACAACGTAATTTGCAAAATACTACCAGGACTAAGTTCATGATAAATTTAAGTTCAATTAATCATATTACTTAAGAACTCCCACTTAGACAGACATCTCTCTAGTCATCTAAGTGATCACGTGATCCAAATCAACTAAACCATGTCCGATCATCACGTGAGATGGAGTAGTTTTCAATGGTGAACATCACTATGTTGATCATATCTACTATATGATTCACGCTCGACCTTTCGGTCTCCGTGTTCCGAGGCCATATCTGTATATGCTAGGCTCGTCAAGTTTAACCTGAGTATTCCGCATGTGCAACTGTTTTGCACCCGTTGTATTTGAACGTAGAGCCTATCACACCCGATCATCACGTGGTGTCTCAGCACGAAGAACTGTCGCAACGGTGCATACTCAGGGAGAACACTTCTTGATAATTTAGTGAGAGATCATCTTAAAATGCTACCGTCAATCAAAGCAAGATAAGATGCATAAAAGATAAACATCACATGCAATCCATATAAGTGATATGATATGGCCATCATCATCTTGTGCTTGTGATCTCCATCTCCGAAGCACCATCATGATCACCATCGTCACCGGCCTGACACCTTGATCTCCATCGTAGCATCGTTGTCATTACGCCATCTATTGCTTCTACAACTATCGCTACCGCTTAGTGATAAAGTAAAGCAATTAGAGGGCGTTTGCATTTCATACAATAAAGCGACAACCATATGGCTCCTGCCAGTTGCCGATAACTCGGTTACAAAACATGATCATCTCATACAATAAAATATAGCATCACGTCTTGACCATATCACATCACAACATGCCCTGCAAAAACAAGTTAGACGTCCTCTACTTTGTTGTTGCAAATTTTACGTGGCTGCTACGGGCTGATCAAGAACCGTTCTTACCTACGCATCAAAACCACAATGATAGTTTGTCAAGTTAGTGCTGTTTTAACCTTCGCAAGGACCGGGCGTAGCCACACTCGGTTCAACTAAAGTGAGAGATACAGACACCCGCCAGTCACCTTTAAGCAACGAGTGCTCGTAACGGTGAAACCAGTCTCGTGTAAGCGTACACGTAATGTCGGTCCGGGCCGCTTCATCTCACAATACCGCTGAACCAAAGTATGACATACTGGTAAGCAGTATGACTTATATCGCCCACAACTCACTTGTGTTCTAGTCGTGCATATGACATCTACGCATAAAACCAGGCTTGGATACCACTGTTGGGGAACGTAGTACTTTCAAAATTTTCCTACGCACACACAAGATCATGGTGATGCATAGCAACGAGAGGGGAGAGTGTTGTCCACGTACTCTCGTAGACCAAAAGCGGAAGCATTATGACAACGCGATTGATGTAGTCGTACGTCTTCATGATCCGACCAATCCAAGTGCCGAACGTACGGCACCTCCGAGTTCAACACACGTTCAGCTCGATGACGATCCCCGGACTCCTATCCAGCAGGGTGTCGGGGAAGAGTTTCGCCAGCACGACGGCGTGGTGACGGTGATGATGTTCTACCGACGCAGGGCTTCGCCTAAACACCGCTACGATATGACTGAGGTGGAATATGGTGGAGGGGGGCACCGCACACGGCTAAGGAACGATCACGAAGATCAACTTGTGTGTCATGGGGTGCCCCTGCCCCCGTATATAAAGGAGGGAGGAGAGGGGGCCGGCCAAGGGGGTGGCGCGCCCTAGGGGGGGAGTCCAACCCCAACCAGGAGTAGGACTCCCCCCTTTCCTATTAGGAGTACGAGAGGGAAGGAAGAGGGGGGAGGGAAGAAGGAAAGGGGGGGCCGGCCCCCCTCCCAATTCGGATTGGGCTTGGGGGCGGCGTGCCCACTCCTTTTATCCTTCTCCGTCCTTTCCACTAAGGCCCACTAAGGCCCATATACCTCCCGGGGGGTTCCGGTAACCACCCGAAGATCCGGTATTGTCCCAATCTCACCCAGAACCTTTCCGGTGTCCAAATATAGTCGTCCAATATATTGATCTTTATGTTTCGACCATTTCGAGACACCTCGTCATGTCCGTGATCACATCCGGGACTCCGAACAACCTTCGGTACATCAAAACTCATAAACTCATAATAAAATTGTCATCGTAACATTAAGCATGCGGACCCTACGGGTTTGAGAACTATGTAGACATGACCTAGAACTGTTTCCAGTCAATAACCAATAGTGGAACCTGGATGCTCATATTGGCTCCTACATATTCTACGAAGATCTTTATCGGTCAAACCACATAACAACATACGTTGTTCCCTTTGTCATCGGTATGTTACTTGCCCGAGATTCGATCGTCAGTATCCAATACCTAGTTCAATCTCGTTACCGGCAAGTCATTTTACTCATTACGTAATGCATCATTCCGTAACTAACTCATTAGCTACATTGCTTGCAAGGCTTATAGTGATGTGCATTACCGAGAGGGCCCAGAGATACCTCTCCGACAATCGGAGTGACAAAACCTAATCTCGAAATACGCCAACTCAACGTGTACCTTTGGAGACACCTGTAGAGCTCCTTTATAATCACCCAGTTATGTTGTGACGTTTGGTAGCACACAAAGTGTTCCTCCAATAAACGGGAGTTGCATAATCTCATAGTTGTAGGAACTTTGTATAAGTCATGAAGAAAGCAATAGCAACATACTAAACGATCAAGTGCTAAGCTAACGGAATGGGTCAAGTCAATCACATCATTCTCCTAATGATGTGATCCCGTTAATCAAATGACAACTCATGTCTATGGCTAGGAAACTTAACCATCTTTGATTCACGAGCTAGTCAAGTAGAGGCATACTAGTGACACTATGTTTGTCTATGTATTCACAGATGTATTATGTTTCCGGTTAATACAATTCTAGCATGAATAATAAACATTTATCATGAAATAAGGAAATAAATAATAACTTTATTATTGCCTCTAGGGCATATTTCCTTTACCCCGGGCCGCAGTGTATTGGCGTGGGGGTGCGGGCTGTTATTCGGGCTGATACACCATTTTATCCCGGCCGCGAGGTGGCCGGTCAGCCTCGTCCTGTGCTGGTAGTATGGACTCCTCCTTGAGTTGAGGTAGCCACTTGTGCTTTGGATAACCTTTGGTGTGGCGCTCGAATCCATATTCCTCAGCTGCCAGGACTTCAGTCCATCTATCTGTGAGCAGATCTTGATCAGCTTGGAGTTGTTGCTGCTTATTTTTTAGGCTCCTCGCAGTGGCCATAAGCTGGCGCTTGAAGCGCTCCTGCTCTATGGGGTCCTCAAGCATGCCGAATTCATCGTCGCCAAGGCTAATCTCGTCTTCAGAGGGGGGCATGTAGTTGTCCTCCTTCGGGTATCCATCCATCGCCTGTTCGGCCTGCTCGAAGGCAGGCTAATCGGGGTTGTATTCATCTTCGGCACCATCCAAATTGTTTTCGTCTCCTGTGCCGGTATTGCTGTGGCGGGGCTTGGAGCGGCGCCGATGACGCCCATGCTTTGCTTTCTTCCTTGAGGGATTATCCTCCATTGCCTCATCGCCATTGGTTTATTTCGGAGTGTCCACCGTATATATATCATATGATGAGGTGGCTGTCCAGCGCCCCGTGGGCGGTGGTTCCTCTTCTTCTCTTGCATTGTCGTCCACACCGTCGATGTCTTCAGAGTCGAAGTGAAGCACGTCGGTCAAATCATCGATCGTGGCAATGAAGTGGGTGGTGGGTGGGCAACGAATCCCCTCGTCGCCTGCTTCCCACTCGAGCCGGACATAGTTCGGTCAAGAGTCTCCTGACAAAGAGAGAGAGACCTTAACAAGTTCAGCATGTCGCCAAAGAGCAAGTGCTGGAAGATATCCGCAGCGGTGAACTCCATTACCGGAGCCCAACCAGATTCGGCGGGCTCGGGGGCGTGCGGTCTGGAACCTACAGCTGGACACGAGTCCGGGGGTCCAGTGACACATGCTTCCTTGGGGGCGGAGTCTGCGTTTGGCTCTACCGCCGATGAGTATGTGGCCTCCGGGGCGGGGTCCATCCACCCGTCCTTGGACGACGCAATCTGCCCTGGATTTAGGTCCGGAGCTCCTGCAGGTGTGATATCTCGAGTATGGTCCGACAGCAGGTCTAAGCCGTGCTCATCGTGACTGTTCGGCGCTCGTGGTGTAGGCCCAAATCCGTCGAAGATCAAGTCTCCGCGGATATCAGCCGTGTAGTTCAAGTTCCCGAATCTGACCTGATGGCCAGGGGCGTAGCCGTCGATCTGCTCCAGATGGCCAAGCTAATTGGCTCGCAGTGCGAAGCCGCCGAACACAAAGATCTGTCCGGGGAGAAAAGTCTCACCCTGGACCTTGTTGTTGTTGATGATTGAAGGAGCCATCGAGCCTTGCAGCAACGACACAGAGGAACTCTCAATGAAAGCACCAATGTCGGTGTCAAAACCGGCGGATCTCGGGTAGGGGGTCCCGATCTGTACGTCTAAGGCTAATGGTAACAGGAGGCAAGGGACACGATGTTTTACCCAGGTTTGGGCCCTCTGGATGGAGGTAAAACCCTACTTCCTGCTTGATTGATCTTGAGGATATGAGTATTACAAGAGTTGATCTACCACGAGATCGTAGAGGCTAAACCCTAGAAGCTAGCCTATGATGATTGTGATTGTGTCTCCATGGACTGAACCCTCCGGTTTATATAGACACCGGAGAGGGCTAGGGTTTACAAAGTCGGTTACAAAGAAGGAGATCTAATATCTGGATCACCAAGCTTATCTTCCATGCAAAGGAGAGTCCCATCCAGACACGGGACGAAGTCTTGAGTCTTGTATCTTCATGGTCCAACAGCCAGGCCAAAGTATATAGTCCGGCTGTCCGGATACCCCTAATCCAGGACTCCCTCAGTGGGCAGCAGCGTCTCTAGCACATATGTGGAGGACCCATAGCCGTGCCTCACTCCGCCTGATGGCGCCCTCCTTGCCATGTGGTAGGGGAGGCCCACCATCCCCAGCTGCAGCTCACGCGCCGACGGGCTGTGTGGTGCGGGCACCAGCATCCAGCGGCTACCTGCAGGTGCCGAAGCTGGGCGCTGGTGCTCGTGCTCGCGCGGCCGCCTCACCGTTGATGACAGAGAGCGGGCAGGGTGGCTTCTGTTGGGGAATGTAGCATGCAATTTAAAAAAAATTCCTACGATCACGCAAGATCTATCTAGGAGATGCATAGCAACGAGACATGGAGAGTGTGTCTACGTACCCTCGTAGACCGAAAGCGGAAGCGTTATGTTAACGTGGTTGATGTAGTCGAACGCCTTCACGATCCAACCGATCCAACCACCAAACGTACGGCACCTCTGTGTTCAGCACACGTTCAGCTCGATGACGTACGTCAAACTCTTGATCTAGTAGAGGGTCGAGGGAGAGTTCCGTCAGCACGACGGCATGGTGAAAGTGATGGTGATGTGATCCAGTGCTTCGCCTAAGCACTACGACGCTATATCCAGAGTAGTAAACTGCAGAGGGGGGCACCGCACACTGCTAAGAAATAACTGTTGTGCCTTTGGAGTGCTCCCTTTCCCACGTATATAAAGGAGGGGGGAGGAGGAGGCCAGCCCAAGGGGGGAGTCCTACTAGGACTCCGTTCCTAGTAGGATTCGCCCCCCCCCCTTTCCTTCCAACGGAGAGGGGGAAAGGGGAAGGGAGAGAGAGGGAGAAGGAAACAGGGGGGGCGCACCCCCTCCCTTTCTCCAATTCGGATTGGGCAAGGGGGGCGTGCACTTCCTCCTGTGGCCTGCCTCCTCTCCTCCACTATGGCCCATTAGGCCCATTAACTTCTCCGAGGGGTTCCGATAGCCTCCCGGTACTCCGAAAAATCCCTGAACTTTATCGGAGCCATTCTGGTGTCTGTATATAACCTTCCAATATATGAATCTTTACCTCTCGACCATTTCGAGACTCCTCATCATGTCCGTGAACTCATTCGGGACTCCGAACAAACTTCGGTCACCAAAGCACATAACTCATAATACAAATCGTCATCGAGCGTTAAGCGTGTGGACCCTACGGGTTCGAGAACTATGTAGACATGGCCGAGACACATCTGCGGTCAATAACCAATAGCGGAACATAGATGCTCATATTATCTCCTACATATTCTACGAAGATCTTTATCGGTCAAACTGCATAACAACATACGTTATTCCCTTTGTCATCGGTATGTTACTTGCCCGAGATTCGATCGTCGGTATCATCATACCTAGTTCAATCTCGTTACCGGAAAGTCTCTTTACTTGTTCTGTAATGCATCATCCTGCAACTAACTCACTAGTCACATTGCATGCAAGGCTCATAGTGATGTGCATTACCGAGAGGGCCAAGAGATACCTTCCGATACACGGAGTGACAAATCCTAATCTCGATCTATGCCAACCCAAAAAACACCTTCAGAGACACCTATAGAGCATCTTTATAATCACCTAGTTACGTTGTGACATTTGATAGCACACAAAGTGTTGCTCCGGTATTCGGGAGTTGCATAATCTCATAGTCAGAGGAATATGTATAAGTCATGAAGAAAGCAATAGAAATAAAACTAAATGATCATAATGCTAAGCTAACAGATGGGTCTTGTCCATCACATCATTGTCCTAATGATGTGATCCAGTTCATCAAATGACAACACATGTCTATGGTTAGGAAACTTAACCATCTTTGATTAACGAGCTAGTCAAGTAGAGGCATACAAGGGACACTTTGTTTTGTCTATATATTCACACATGTATCAAGTTTCCGGTTAATACAATCCTAGCATGAATAATAAACATTTATCATGATATAAGGAAATATAAATAACAACTTTATTATTGCCTCTAGGGCATATTTCCTTCAGTCTCCCACTTGCACTAGAGTCAATAATCTAGTTCGCATCGTCATGCGATTTAACACCAATAGTTCACATCGCCATGTGACCAACATCCAAATGGTTTACTAGAGTTAATAATCTAGTTCACATTGCTATGTGATTGACACCCAAAGAGTACTAAGGTGTGATCATGTTTTGCTTGTGAGAGAAGCTTAGTCAACGGGTCTACCACATTCAAATCCGTATATATTTCACAAATTTTTATGTCTACAATGTTGTGCATTGATCTACTCTAGCTAATTGCTCCCACTTTCAATATGTATCCAGATTGAGATTCTGAGTCATCTGGATTAGTGTTGAATCTTGCATCGACATAACTCTTTTACGACGAACTCTTTATCAACTCCATAACCGAGAAACATTTCCTTAGTCCTCTTTGGTAACTAAGGATAATTTTGACCGCTGTCCAGTGATCCACTCCTGGATCACTATTGTACCCTCTTATCAAACTCATGGTGAGGTACACGATAGGTCTAGTACACGACATAGCATACTTTATAGAACCTTTAACTGATGCATAGGGAATGACTTCCATTCTCTTTCTATTTTCTGTCGTAGTCGGGTTTTGAGTCTTACTCAACTTCACACCTTGCAACATAGGCAAAAACTCCTTCTTTGACTTTTCCATTTTGAACTACTTCAAAATCTTGTCAAGGTATGTTCTCATTGAAAAATCTTATCAAGCGTCTTGATCTATCTCTATTGATCTTGATGCTCAATATGCAAGCAGCTTCACCGAGGTCTTTCTCTGAAATACTCTTTTCAAACACTCCTTTATGCTTTCCAAAAAATTCTACATCATTTCCAATCAACAATATGTCATTCACATATACTTATCAGAAAGGCTGTAGTGCTGCCACTCAGTTTCTTGTAAATACAAGCTTCTCCAAAAGTCAGTATAAAACCATATGCTTTGATCACACTATCAAAGCGTATATTCCAACTCCGAGAGGCTTGCACCAGTCCATAAATGGATCGCCGGAGCTTGTACACTTTGTTAGCACCTTTAGGATCGACAAAACCTTCTAGTTGCATCATATACAACTCTTCTTTAATAAATCCATTAAGGAATGCACTTTTGACATCCATTTGCAAAATTTCATAATCATAAAATGCGGCAATTGCTAACATGATTCGCACAGACTTAAGCATCGCTACGAGTGAGACAATCTCATTGTAGTCAACACCTTGAACTTGTCGAAAAACTATTTGTGACAAGTCGAGCTTTGTAGATAGTAACACTACCATCAGCGTCCATCTGCCTCTTGAAGACCCATTTATTCTCTATGGCTCATTGATCATCAAGCAAGTCAACCAAAGTCCACACTTTGTTCTCATACATGGATCCCATCTCAGATTTCATGGCCTCAAGCCATTTCGCGGAATCTGGGCTCATCATCGCTTCCTCATAGTTTGTAGGTTCGTCATGGTCTAGTAACATGACTTCCAGAACAAGATTATCATACCACTCTGGTGCAGAATGTACTCTGGTTGACCTACGAGATTCAGTAGTAACTTGATCTGATGTTTCATGATCATTATCATTAGCTTCCTCTCTAGTTGGTGTAGGCATCACATGAACGGTTTTCTGTGATGAGCTACTTTCCAATTTGAGAGAAGGTACAATTATCTCATCAAGTTCTACTTTCCTCCCACTCACTTCTTTCGAGAGAAACTCATTCTCTAGAAAGTATACATTCTTAGCAACAAAGATCTTGCCTTCGGATCTGTGATAGAAGGTGTACACAACAGTTTCTTTTGGGTATCCCATGAAGATGCACTTCTCTGATTTGGATTTGAGCTTATCAGGCTGAAGCTTTTTCACATAAGCATCGCAACCCCAAACTTTAAGAAACGACAACTTAGGTTTCTTGCCAAACCACAGTTCATACGGTGTCGTCTCAAAGTATTTAGATGGTGCCCTATTTAACGTGAATGCAACCGTCTCTAATGCATAACCCCAAAACGATAGTGGTAAATCGGTAAGAGACATCGTAGATCGCACCATATCTAATAAAGTGAAGTTACGACGTTCAGACACACCATTACGCTGTGGTGTTCCAGGTGGCGTGAGTTGTGAAACTATTCCACACTATTTTAAATGAAGGCCAAACTCGTAACTCAAATATTCGCCTCCGCGATCAGATCATAGAAACTTTATTTTCTTGTTACGATGATTCTCCACTTCACTCTGAAATTCTTTGAACTTTTCAAATGTTCCAGACTTGTGTTTCATTAAGTAGATATACCCATATCTACTCAAATCATCTGTGAAGGTTAGAAAATAACGATACCCGCCGCGAGCCTCAACACTCATCGGACCGCATACATCGGTATGTATTATTTCCAATAAGTCTGTGGCTCGCTCCATTGTTCTGGAGAAAGGAGTTTTAGTCATCTTGCCCATGAGGCATGGTTCGCAAGCATAAAATGATTCATAATCAAGTGATTCCAAAAGTCCATCGCCATGGAGTTTCTTCATGCGCTTTACACCAATATGACCTAAACGGCAGTGCCACAAATATGTTGCACTATCATTATCAACTTTGCATCTTTTGGCATCAATATTATAAATATATGTGTCACTACGATCGAGATTCAATAAACCATTTACATTGGTTGTATGACCATAGAAGGTTTTATTCATGCAAACAGAACAACAATTATTCTCTGACTTAAATGAATAATTGTATTGCAAAAAACATGATCCAATCATATTCATGCTCAATGCAAACACCAAATAACATTTATTGTGGTCCAACACTAATCTCGAATGTAGAGGGAGTGTGCGATGGTGATCTTATCAACCTTGGAATCACTTCCAACACACATCGTCACCTCGTCCTTATCTAGTCTTTGTTCATTTTGCAATTCCTGTTTCGAGTTACTAATCTTAGCAACTGAACCGGTATCAAATACCTAGGGGTTACTATGAACACTAGTAAAGTACACATCAATAATCTGTATATCAAATATACCTTTGTTTACTTTGCCATCCTTCTTATCCGCCAAATGTTTGGGTCAGTTTTGCTTCCAGTGACCATTTCCTTTGCAGTAGAAGCACTCAGTTTCAGGTTTAGGTTTAGCTTTGGGTTTCTTTGTGAGAGGAGCAACTTGCTTGCTATTCTTCTTTAAGTTCCCCTTCTTCCCTTTGCCCTTTTTCTTGAAACTAGTGGTCTTGTTAACCATCAACACTTTATGCTCTTTTCTTGATTTCTACCTCTGTAGCCTTTAGCATTGCAAAGAGCTCGGGAATTGTCTTGTTCATCCCTTGCATATTATAGTTCATCACAAAGTTCTAGTAACTTGCTGATAGTGACTAAAGAACTTTGTCAATCACTATCTTATCTGGAATATTAACTCCCACTTGATTTAAGCAATTGTAGAACCCGGACAATCTGAGCAAATGCTCACTGGTTGAGCTATTCTCCTCCATCTTGTAGGCATAGTACTATTAGAGGTCTCATACCTCTCTACACAGGCATGAGTCTAAAATACTAATTTCAACTCTTGGAACATCTCATATGCTCCATGGTGTTCAAAACGTTTTTGAAGTCCCGGTTCTAAGCCGTAAAGCATGGTGCACTAAACTATCAAGTAGTCATCATATCAAGCTTCCCAAACGTTCATAACGTGTGCATCTG
The DNA here is from genome assembly GCF_002162155.2 of Triticum dicoccoides. Classification (NCBI taxonomy): domain Eukaryota; kingdom Viridiplantae; phylum Streptophyta; class Magnoliopsida; order Poales; family Poaceae; genus Triticum; species Triticum dicoccoides. The sequence continues at coordinate 348,095,033 of NC_041381.1, forward strand.
CTTCTGTAATAGGTCTGTCACCTAGTGGTGCATCAAGGACATAATTCTTCTGTGCAGCAACGAGGATAATCCTCAGATCAAGGACCCAGTCCGCATCATTGCTACTACCAGTTTTCAACTTAGTTTTCTCTAGGAACATATTAAAAATAAAATAGGGGAGCTATACGCGTGCTATTGATCTACAACATAGATATGCTAATACTATCAGGACTAAGTTCATGATAAATGAAAGTTCAGTTAATCATATTGCTTAAGAACTCCCACTTAGATAGACATCCCTCTAGTCATCTAAATGATCACGTGATCCATATCAACTAAACCATGTCCGATCATCACGTGAGATGGAGTAGTTTTCAATGGTGAACATCTCTATGTTGATCATATCTACTATATGATTCACGTTCGACCTTTCGGTCTCAGTGTTCCGAGGCCATATCTGCATATGCAAGGCTCGTCAAGTTTAACCCGAGTATTCTGCATGTGCAAAACTGAATGTAGAGCTTATCACACCCGATCATCACGTGGTGTCTCGGCACGACCAACTGTAATAACGGTGCATACTCAGGGAGAACACTTATACCTTGAAATTTAGTGAGGGATCATCTTATAATGCTACCGCCGTACTAAGCAAAATAAGGTGCATAAAATATAAACATCACATGTAATCAAAATATGTGACATGATATGTCCATCATCATCTTGTGCCTTTGATCTCCATATCCAAAGCACCGTCATGATCTCCATCGTCACCGGGTTGACACCTTGATCTCCATCGTAGCGTCATTGTCGTCTCGCCAACTATTGCCTCTACGACTATCGCTACCGCTTAGTGATAAAGTAAAGCAATTACATGGCGATTGCATTTCATACAATAAAGCGACAACCATAAGGCTCCTACCAGTTGCCAATAACTTCTACAACGCATGATCATCTCATACAAAAATTTATATCTCATCACGTCTTGACTATATCACATCACAACATGCCCTGCAAAAACAAGTTAGACGTCCTCTAATTTGTTGTTCCAAGTTTTAAGTGGCTGCTATGGGCTTCTAGCAAGAACCGTTCCTACCTACGCATCAAAACCACAACAATTTTTCGTCAAGTGTGCTGTTTTAACCTTCAACAAGGACCGGCCGTAGTCAAACTCGATTCAACTAAAGTTGGAGAAACAGACACCCGCCAACCACCTGTGTGCGAAGCATGTCAGTAGAACCAGTCTCATGAACGCGGTCATGTAATATCGGTCCGGGCCGCTTCATCCAACAATACCTCCGAATCAAAGTAAATCGTTGGTGTCGGTAAGCAGTATTAATATTATTGCCCACAACTCTTTGTGTTCTACTCGTGCATATTATCTACGCATAGACCTGGCTCGGATGCCACTGTTGGGGAACGTAGCATGCAATTTCAAAAGTTTTCCTATGATCACGAAGATCTATCTAGGAGATGCATAGCAATGATACGGGGAGAGAGTGTCTACATACCCTCGTAGACCGAAAGCGGAAGCATTATGTTAACACAGTTGATGTAGTCGAACGTCTTCATGATACAACCGATCCAAATACCTCGTACGACACCTCCGTGTTCAGCACACGTTCATCTTGATGACGTCCCTCGAACTCTTGATCTAGTAGAGGGTCGAGGGAGAGTTCCGTCAGCACGACGGTGTAGTGACGATGATGGCGATGTAATCCGCGCAGGGCTTCATCTAAGCACTACGACGCTATTACCGGAGGAGTAAACCGCGTAGGGGGCACCGCACACGGCTAAGAAACAACTGTTGTGCCTTTGGGGTGCCCCCTTGCCCACATATATAAAGGAGGGGGAGGAGGAGGCCGTCCCAGGGGGGCACGCCAAGGGGGGAGTCCTACTAGGACTCCGTTCCTAGTAGGATTCACCCCCTTTCCTTCCAACGGAGAGGGGAAAGGGGAAGCGAGAGAGAGGAAGAAGGAAAGAGGGCGGCCGCGCCCCCTCCCCTTGTCCACTTCGGATTGGGCAAGGGGGGCGCGCGCCTCCTCCTATGGCCTGCCTCCTCTCCTCCACTATAGCCCATTAGGCCCATTAACTTTCCCGGGGGGTTCCGATAGCCTCACGGTACTCCAGAAAATCCCCGAACTTTATTGGAACCATTCCGGTGTCCGTACACCGATACGCGTTGGTGCTATACAAACGGTTTTTAACCCCTTTCCGTGATGGCATTGGGAACCGTCGCCAAGTGAGCGTGGGCGATAGGGGGGTCCTTCCCACACGACCCATAAATCGTCAGGGATAGGGAGCCTTGATGCATACAGTTGTCCCTATATAACCGTTTTCGATATCTCAAATATTCGAAATGCTTCATACTTGCTACTCGTTTGTGCTCGCATTGCCATCATAGTCGGAGTTTTGTGGTTTTACCTAAAACCAGGCAGATTCTAGGCCCAGGAGCTTTCCAGTCAGATTCCAGGCGCGGGAGTTTTACGATGCCTGGCACATCACAAACAGTTCATGATTATAAACTGTGTATGATAGGTAGACAATCACACACATTTAGTTTTCCCCCACCGTATGTGATAGTGTCTGGCATCACACATGTTTTGCAAATGGCAACTATGTGCATGCTTGCACATGTTCCTCTCTGTGAACCGTCTCGGATTATGGTGTATATCGCAAACGTTTGTGTTTTACCAACCGTATGTGCCATAATGACCTACACACCGTAATTTCACCCTAATTTAATTGATGCTATTTAAAATTGTACCGAATTTAAACTTGAAAGTAGGCTATAGCTTTATTCATATCCACCAGGTTCAAACAACCGATGCATTATTCGATTCATAGGTACATATGTTTAAGAATTACATAAGCACCAAATAAAGAATGATGAACCAGGGTTCTATACTTGTACTATTACAGTAAAGAAAGAGGCGACAGACATTCCGGTTGCTGAACAATGTGAAGCGGAATGGCCCTATTGTGCTCTCCTGGATGCAGAAGGCATGCAAGACTCTAGTCCAACCCCTTGTGATGGCCGGCCGCCAATCATGTAGTTTGAGAGGTAATCTTGAGTAAACTGCTTCAGGATCCACTGCAAAAGAAAAAAGATTCAGACATTCTCATCTAACACAACTCATTACGGGGAGTAAAAAGAAGGCTACAGGGTTCTTACTTACCATCCCGTAGTTCACTGTTGTCTTGCATAAAGTGTAAACAAATAGTTCGATAGACATCTTTTGACCCATTTTAATAACAATCTTTATTAGTTTCCTCACTTTATGCTAGTTCATGAATATCTCATTGCCCCATACACAGAAAGGGTCAAAGTGTGGATCTTTGGAATGATATATGTACCTAAAAGCACCAAGTTAATATTAGAAGCTAAACAACAATTGAAAAATGATGTAGTACAACACTCCCTCCATCCCATTATATAAGATTTTATTACATGTATATCTAGACATCACCAGAACATTAAGGTAACACTCTTCCTTGTTTCTATGTAGCCTGGGATTGCATATTTATTCATTCAGTACAATGCATGTTGCCATGTAGCCTTAGATATATTAAATATGGCCCTAGTTAACCTACTGATAAATGGGTTACAGATATATTCAGTGAAAGGTCCGACTCGACGATTAATCCCTTATCAGCCCCAGGCTATATGGTACCAGCTACCGATATCCTGAACAATTGGTACATATAAGCAATGCGATGAAACTAACCTCGATGGAAAACAACACTATTCTCAATATTGTCCTGCATGAGTACATATAAAGGCATGTTAAGCACAACATGCTAAACAATGACCAAATATATCCATGGTAGACAACATAATCTACAAATGATAGCTTTATTGTGCGGGCTTAAGCACGCTGGTTAAGGAAAACAAGAAGTGGAAAGGTGTGTTAACTGCATCAGGCATAACATTTAAAAACAAGCAAATAGTCATTCAAAATGGTATTGTGCAGGTCTACAGTACACTAGTTATTGTTAAAAAAATGAAAAGGCATGTTAACTGCAATATCCTTAACAACAACCAAATATCGTAATTCATAGTGGTATTGTTGAAACTGTTATTGATGAAATTGAACTGCATGGCAAATAGTTGCACATATAGAGCATCACATTGTGAAGAACTGAAATAAACAAGTCATAAGGACATCTCTAGCCGATCCTTAAAAAGTTAAAGGACTAAAACCCTTAGTGGATATATATATACTCCAGCAATTTTTGGCCTTTTCTAGTCGATCCCCTAAACTTAAGGTTGTAAAATTCAATTTGATCAAGTTCAAAGCAGGTTCAACCTAAAGTAGCATGCATTCAAACATAAACATAGATAGTTTGGCATAACCGAACATAAAACATAAATCTAAACTGAGCTAAACTACTTCCGGTCGAAGTAGAGGTCGAGCCAAACCTTCCTTGTCATGTACGGTGTGCCGCAAGCCGGGTCCGGGCCGGTACCATCGGCGGGGTCATTGGGGAAGGCACTCCTCAACTCGTTGATGTCGATCTCCTCGTCCTCAGGGCCCACCTCGACGCCCTCCATGCTGCCATTGCCGTCGCCCTCAACCTCGTCATCGGAGGAGAGCGCGATAACCTCGCCGCCCTCCATGCCGCCGTCCTCGCCGCCATTGACCTCGTCATCGGTGGAGAGTGTGATAACTGTTGGGGAACGTAGTAATTTCAAAAAATTTCCTGCGCACACGCAAGATCATGGTGATGCATAGCAACGAGAGGGGAGAGTATTGTCCACGTACCCTCGTAGACCATAAGCGGAAGCGTTATGACAACGCGGTTGATGTAGTCTTACGTCTTCACGATCCGACCGATCCAAGTACCGAACGTACGGCATCTCCGAGTTCAGCACACGTTCAGCTCGATGACGATCCCCGGACTCCGATCCAGCAAAGTGTCGGGGATGAGTTCCGTTAGCACGACGGCGTGGTGACGATGATGATGTTCTACCGGCACAAGGCTTCGTCTAAACTCTGCGACGATATGACCGAGGTGGAATATGGTGGAGGGGGGCACCGCACACGGCTAAGGAACGATCTTGAAGATCAACTTCTGTGTTCTAGGGTGCCCCCCTACCCCCGTATATAAAGAAGGGAGGGGGAGGTGCGGCCGGCCCCCTAGGGGTGCGCCTGGAGGAGTCCTACTCCCACCGGGAGTAGGACTCCCCCCTCTTGCCTTGGTGGAGAAGGAAAGGGGGGAGGGGAAAGAGGAAAGGGGGGGCGCTTCCCCCCTTCCTTGTCCTATTCAGACTAGGGGGGAGGGGGCGCGCAGCCTACCCTGGCCGGCCCTCCTCTTCTCCCTCATGGCCCACTAAGGCCCATTAACCCCCGGGAGGGTTCCGCTAACCCCCCGGTGTTCCGGTAAAATCCTGATTTCACCCGGAACCATTCCGATATCCAAATATGGGCTTCCAATATATCAATCATTATGTCTCGACCATTTTGAGACTCCTCGTCATGTCCGTGATCACATCCGGGACTCCGAACAAACTTCGGTACATCAAAACTTATAAACTCATTTTAAAACTGTCATCGTAACGTTAAGCGTGCGGACCCTACGGGTTTGAGAACTATGTAGACATGACCTAGAACTATTCTCGGTCAATAACCAATAGCGGAACCTGGATGCTCATATTGGCTCCTACATATTCTACGAAGATCTTTATCGGTCAAACCGCATAACAACATACGTTGTTCCCTTTGTCATCGGTATGTTACTTGCCCGAGATTCAATCGTCGGTATCTCAATACCTAGTTCAATCTCGTTACCGGCAAGTCTCTTTACTCGTTACGTAATGCATCATCCCGCAACTAACTCATTAGTCACATTGCTTGCAAGGCTTATAGTGATGTGCATTACCGAGAGGGCCCAGAGATACCTCTCCAACAATCGGAGTGACAAAACCTAATCTCGAAATACGCAAACCCAACATGTACCTTTGGAGACACCTGTAGTACTCCTTTATAATCACCCAGTTACGTTGTGACGTTTGGTAGCACCCGAAGTGTTCCTCCGGTAAACGGGAGTTGCATAATCTCATAGTTACAGGAACATGTATAAGTCATGAAGAAAGCAATAGCAACATACTAAACGATCAAGTGCTAGGCTAATGGAATGGGTCATGTCAATCACATCATTCTCCTAATGATGTGATCCCTTTAATCAAATGACAACACATGTCTATGGTTAGGAAACATAACTATCTTTGATTAATGAGCTAGTCAAGTAGAGGCATACTAGTGACTATATGTTTGTTTATATATTCACACATGTATCATGTTTCCGATTAATACAATTCTAGCATGAATAATAAACATTTATCATGATATGAGGAAATAAATAATAACTTTATTATTGCCTCTAGGGCATATTTCCTTCAATAACCTCGCCGCCCTCTACACCGGCAAAGATTACCCTCTCCGCCTCCACGAGCTCCAGGTGTTGCCGGCAGAGCTCTTGCTTGTAGACCTCGTCGGTGGCCTCAGCCTCGAGGCGCTCCCACGCCTCGCGGTGCTCCCGCACCATAGCCGAGCTCACCACCCCTGGCTCCGGTGGGACAAGGTCGATCGGACGTGTGTCAAAGGGGAAATTGAGCCTAGCTGCCGCGCCGTGGTAGCGGACCTACCAGCGGTCGTACTCCATGGCCTCGAGCTCGGCCGTGTGGAAGGTACCGAGCCATCGGCGGGTGTGGCTCTCCTGATCTGTAATCTTGGCGACCCACGTCCCCCACCGCTGCTGCCGGACCCCGAGGTAGGACCTTGTCGGATACCGGGTCCGAGGGAGGACGGGGAAGTACTCGAGCCGGTGTAGGGGCGCAGCGGCGGGCGAATCGGGGGACCGGCGACGGCGGATCAAGCCCACGGAGGACGACGGGGACACCTCGGGGGCCACCTCACCGGCGTCGGGCGAAAAGGCCGCGATAAACCTCTTTTTGGCCATTGGCTCCTCAAGCTCCTGGGCACACAGGTAGAGGTTGAGGATGGAGGCGCCGGCGATGGCGGCGACCTACCAATGGTTTTGAGGGTTGTGTGTGTCTGTGTGAGGGGAGGTTTTGGAGTGTGTGTGGAGGGGGGCTAGGCGGTGTTTGAGGAAATACTGCGGCAACTGAAAATTTTACTAGGCGGGAGTAACAAGGCGGGGCTACTGAAAATTTGGATCAAGGGCGAGCAGATATTTTTGAGATTGCGAGGGATGAAGAGGCGGGAGTAAAATGCCAGGGCTACTGAAAATTTGAATCAAGGGACTGAAGCAGAGTGGGAGTAACAGACATCGCACAATGGTCCGCACATACTAATCATGTGCTATCAAACATTAAAACCTTCCAGGCGGTAGATATTTTCGAGATTATGAGGCAGTAATATATTCGAGATTGTGAGGGATGCAGAGGCGGGAGTATTTTGGGAGCGGGCTAGTGTGCTTGACACGCCGGCTATGGACTGTAGCCGATGCACCTTCTCGCGTAAGCCATAGGCGTATTATACACCAACGATGATCCATGATATTTTGTGCTGCATCTCACACGGTTGATGATAATAAACTGTGTGCGATCTACTTGATTTTTCATCTTGATTTGAATTACATAATGGGGTCACAACGGCAACGGACGGTCTTTGAATTGCTAGACCTTTTATCTGCAGTGAACATGCAACTATATGTGTGTCGTAAAAGAATTAGAATTATTCAGGGTTCTTTTGAACATTTTATACATTAAATTGGTTTTCTAGCCATTTCAGGTGCACAATTCAAAATTAAACTACATGCAAATGCTCCGTTGCACCAACATGGGTTGTAAAATCATATATGTGTCCATGGGTTTATGCTTATGTCCCATGGAAGAAATAGGGATGAAATTCGTATACCACGGCACCGTGGCTCTCCGGCAAACGTTGACGTACTTGCTCTTGTAATTCTAGTAAACCCAAAATTCGTCCGAAATTCATGAAACTTGGCATGCTATCATGGAGCGGCATCAACATGCCGTGGTAAAATTTTTGTCCCATTTGGGGCAGGTTTGGGTATAAGCTTCTCATAAACCAGAGCTTCTCACAACAAGTTTCATGGTTTAGATAGGGAACGTTTCACCTTTCTGGACGAAACAATATCCGTTGCCTCTTCTCGATTTCAAATTTTTTCCTAGTGTCAACATAGAACAACAGGAGTGTTGTGTCAATTTTTGGAATTTTTTGGAATTCGCTTGGACATTTTTATACATTAACTGAGTTTTCAATGCATTCATCTGCATAATTCAAATTTAAACTACATGCACATGCTCTAATGCATATTAATTGGTGGAAAATTCAAATTTGTGTCCTTGGTTGCATGCTTAGGTCCCATGCAAGAAATGGGAATGAATGTCAAACACCCTGCCACCGTCACTCGGCCGCAAACATTGAGATACCTGGTTTTTAAATTCTAGTAAATCCAAAACTCGTCTGAAATTCATGAAATTTGGCATGCTATCATGGAGCGGCATCAACATGTCGTGCTAAAATTTCTGTCCCATTTGGGGCAGGTTTGGGTATATGCTTCTCACAAACCAGAGCTTCTCACAACAAGCATGTTGGTTTCGATAGGGAACGTCCCAACTTTTGGGACGAAATGCTATCCATTGCCTCTTGTTGCTTTCAAAATTTTTCTCGTGTCAACATAGAGCAACAGGAGTGTTGTGTCAAGTTTTGCGATTTTTCGGGGTTCATTTGGACATTTTTATGCATTAACTGAGCTTTCAATGCATTTATGTGCATAATTCAAATTTAAACTATATGCACATGCTTCAGTGCATATAAATTAGTTGAAAAATCAAATATGTGTCCTTGGGTGCATGCTTAGGTCCCATGCAAGAAATGGGAATGAATTTCAAAAATCAGGGCACCGTTGATTGCCGGCAAAACATTGAGATACTTTGTTTTTAAATTCTAGTAAATCTAAAACTTGTATGACATTCATGAAACCTGGCATGCTATCATGGAGCGGCAACAACATGCCATGGTAAATTTTTGTCCCATTTGGGGCAGGTTTGGGTATATGCTTCTCGCAACAAGCATGATGGTTTCGATAAGGAACGTCCCACCTTTGGGGACGAAACGATATCCATTGCCTCTTAATTGCTTTCAATTTTTTTTTCTCATGTCAACATAGAACAACAGGAGTGTTGTGTCAATTTTTGTGATTTTTCGGGGTTTGTTTGGACATTTTTATGCATTAACTGAGCTTTCAATGCATTTATGTGCATAATTAAAATTTGAACTACATGCACATGCTCCAGTGCATATAAATTGGTTGAAGAAACAAATATGTGTCCTTGGGTGCATGCTTAGGTCCCATGCAAGAAATAGGAATGAATATGAAAAACCAGGGCACCATTGATTGGCGGCAAAACGTTGAGATGCTTGGTTTTTAAATTCTAGTAAATCTAAAACTCGTCTGAAATTCATGAAACTTTGCATGCTATCATGGAGCGGCATCAACATGCCGTGGTAAATTTTTTGTCCCATATGGGGCAGGTTTGGGTATATGCTTCTCACAATAAGCATGATGGTTTCCATAGGGAACGTCCCACCTTTGGGGACGAAACGATATCCATTGCCTCTTATTGCTTTCAAATTTTTTATCATGTCAACATAGAACAACAGGAGTGTTGTGTCAATTTTTGTGAATTTCGGGGTTCGTTTGGACATTTTTATGCATTAACTGAGTTTTCAATGCATTTATGTGCATAATTCAAATTTGAACTACATGCACATGCTCCAGTGCATATAAATTGGTTGAAAAATCAAATCTGTGTCCTTGGGTGCATGCTTAGGTCCCATGCAAGAAATGGGAATGAATTTCAAACATCAGGGCACCGTTGATTGTCGGCAAAACGTTTAGATACCCGGTTTTAAAATTCTAGTAAATCCAAAACTCGTCTGAAATTCATGAAACTTGCACTAGAAAAAAAAGACACATCCATGACATTTTGGGCCGAACAAATTTTTTTCCTGTCATACTTATGACACTTCTATGATGATAATTGTGACAAAACCCGGTATCATCATAGATGTGGTGGGCTCCTACTTCTATGACAAAAAATCATGACACAAAATGGGCTTTCCGTCCTAGGCGGGCCGGAGATGCAGCTGCATGACATTCTTTGGGCCGTCCATGATGGAAAAAACCATGGTAGAAGCAAGGGCAAGGAAAATTTCGGGGAGTTCGCGGTTACGGTGGCTGGTCGGGGACGAGCGGTGCGCGTTTCTCTTGTACCGTACGCGCGTGGGTTAGAGGCGTTGGGCTCTAATTGAACCCGAGCGAGGCGTCGCCTAACTGAACCCGAGCGATTGCGCTACAGGCTACGCGTTACTGAACCCGAGCGATCGAGCAATGGCTGTTAACTGAACCCGATCGAGCGATTCCTTCGCTACTGCTGCTAACTGAAGCCGATTGATGCTGCCTCTAGATGAACAGTGAGCGTTGCTGGGGGGTTTTGGATGAACAGTTCCCGGTGGGGGTGGATGAACAGGACCCTGTGGTGTTGCCTCTGGATGTACAGGACCCCAATCGATCGAGCCGGTTGGGGCTGGATGAATAGGACCCCGTGGAGGGCTGGATGAACAGGATGACCCCGTGGAGGCCTGGATGAATAGTAGACGGTCGAGGGGTGGATGAAAAGTAGCCCGTGGAGGGGTGGTTGAATAGGAGCCCATGGAGAGGGCTGGTTGAACAGTAGCCGGTGGAGTAGCGCGCGATGGAGGCTGGATGAACAGGAGCCCGTGGATGAACATTCACAGGTCGAGGCTGGAGGAGGTCGATGGTGGATGAACAGTAGCCCGTGGAGGCTGGAGGAGGTCGATGGTGGAGATGAACAGTATCCCGTGGAGTCCCGTTTTGCGGTACGCCACACCCCTCCCAATGAACAGGACCCCCGTTTCGACCGTAGTGCTCCAACACAAGTCCGTTTCGTCCGTTTTGTGGTACGCCACACCCCTCCCGGTCAACAGGACCCCGTTTCGACCGTAGGAGGTCCAACACAAGTCCGTTTCCTTTGTTTTGCGATACGCGAGACCCCTCTGATGAACAAGATCCAGTTTCGAACGTGGCCGGTCGAACACAAGGCCGTTTCCTCCGTTCTGCGATACGCCAGGCCTCGTTTCCATTGGTTGTTCCGTCCAAGCCGGTTGGCTCCCACGCATTTTGTTGACTCCCAATGAACACGACGCATTCCATTGCCTCCCCATGAACACGACAACGACGCAGTTTCGACCCAGCCATGTATATGAGCCCTGGCCGTACGTATGCGCGAGTAGGCGTTCGAGACCCCGCCCGTATGTACGTACATGGCCGTATTTACTTTCTTGCACCCTGGCCATTGTACGTATGTGTATATGCTACGTGCACGCCTCTACTACGACACGTGTGCACCTCTACTACAACACGTGCGCGCCTCTACATCGACCAGTATGTACGTACACGTTCGCGACCAGAATCACAACACTACGTACGCTTCGACCAGGTGGGTCTCGACTGTCAGGCACTTCCTCGTGTGCGAAGATGTAGCTGGTGGTTCCCAGCAGTCAAGGGGAGAATCATTTTTTTCGGATGCACTTCCTTGCGTGCGAAGATGTAGCTGGTGGGTCCCAGCAGTCAGGGGGCGAATCATTGTTTTTGCCCGTAATATGGACGCACTTCCTTGCATGCGAAGATGTAGCTGGTAGGTCCCAGCAGTCAGGGGGGAAATGTTTTTTTTTTGTGAAATAGGATGGCCCGTCCAGTGGGTCCATGCTGTCAAGTGGAGGAATCATTATTTTCTGCGTAATAAGGAGGCACTTCCTTGCTGCAGCCATGGACCCAGCTGTCAGCCTCTCCACGTACATTCCACGTCCGATGGAAGTCGTTCCTTGACCACGTTCACCATGCCATGCCGAGAGCACCAGGGCGGTGGACGATGGTGAGGCCTAGGAAGGGGACGGCGTGGAGCCGGGGAAGACACGGCAGTGGATGTCCACGCATAGAGGAGTATGAGCGTTCACCGGTTCGGCTGCGATGTGAGGCTGCCGTCGCCGCAGAATAACAGGGGGTGTGGGTGAGTAGAGGGATGACCTGGCTAGCGGTGGGAGTAGTAGGGGCGGTGAGGCCTCCACGGCATCACTGCCGGCCACGGGAGGCAGGAGCACGCGGCACGACCGACGCTGGTTTGGGCGGCTGGAGCAAGAAGACCAGAGGTTGAAGAAGCACTACGGCCGTTGGATGGACATCATACGGTCACTGAAGCTAGAATCGTTCATATTGTCTAAGTTGACAAAGCCTTCCGTCCCCGTCAACTTAGTAGGCCCACAAGTCAGCCTCCCACTAAGGTGGGTCCCAGCTAGCAGGGGGATATTCATTTTTTTGTGCGTAATAAGGAGGCACTTCCGGTGGGTTCGAGCAGACAGTAGGGGGAACTTTTTTCGCAAAATACGGTGGCTTGTCTGGTGGGTCCCAGCAGTCAGGGGGAAATGTTTTTTTCATGAAATATGGTGGCCCGTCCGGTGGGTCCCTGCTGTCAGGTGGAGGAATAATTATTTTGCGTGTAATAAGGAGGCACTTCCTTGCGGCTGCCATGGACCCAACTGTCAGCCTCTCCACGTACAGTACTCTTCCAATGGAAGTCGGTCGTTGACCACATTGACCACGCCGCGCCGAGAGCACCAGGGCGGTGGACGATGGAGAGGCCTAGGAAGGGGACGACGTGGAGCCGGGGAAGACGCGGCAGTGGAAGCCCCGCAGAGAGGAGTATGAGGGTTCACTGGTTTGGCTGTGGTGTGAGGTTGCCGTCGCCACAGAATAACAGGGTGTGTGGGTGAGTAGAGGGATGCCCTGGCCAGCGGTGGGAGTAGTAGGGGGTGATGAGGCCTGCGCGGCAGCAGAACCGGCCATGGGAGGCGGGAGCAGGCGGTCCCGCCACCGCTGGATTTGGCGGCTGGAGCAAGAAGATCAAAGATTGAAGAAACACGACGGTCGTTGGATTGACATCGAATGGTCACGTCTGCTAGAATCGTTTGTTGACGTAAATAATAACTAAAAAAAATCTTGCATACGCATCAACTTAATAGGCCCACAAGTCAAACCATTCCCTTTTTTTAATAATTTATATATAGCTCATTGCAACTTCCTATGCAATTTATTGCAGTCCGTTTTTTCTGGTTAGCCAGGGCCAATTTTGCATATTTCTGTGGGTTCCAAACTATTTTTAATACCGAAATGTCGAGCCAGATTTAAAGTACTTTGAAGATATATTTAAATTAGGTTAATGCCCATTGAAATAGGAATCTGAAAATGTGAAAAAATTCAGAAATTATAAAGTAATTGCCACTTTGTCATCTGTTTTTATATTTACAACCCATTTCATATTACTTTCAAGATTTGCAGGCTTCTCGAAGGAGTTGCAGCCCATCAGGGGCGTAGAAAAATAAGTAGGCCTGCATTGGGCATTCTTCAGAAAAAATAAACTGGGCTCATTTTCACAAAGAAAAAATAGCTGGGCTGGTCACATGGTGAACATAAAATATAAGCCTTGGCTAGACGGGCCACAACCCAGTTCAAACCCTGCTCCATTTCAACAATAACAAAAAAATACTGACTGAGCAGCTACGTCCCAGGAGTCAGCCGATCTTGTGCTATTCTCTTGTCTATTGACTATATACGCTCACAATGTCGTGGGTCCCAGATGTCAGGAAAACACTAGGAGCAAGCATTTTATTTTTCCATACGCTGACATGGTGGGCCCCTACTGTTCCTCTCCACATACTTCTGCCGATTCCTGTTGTTTGTTGACCATGTTGACAACGTGAGAGGGCGTCGCCGCGGCGAGCGCACCAAAGCACGCAGAGGACGATGACGAGGCCTCGGACGTCGGTGTTAACGATTTAGGAGATAGTGGGGCGGTGATGCGTGCGCTGAGGCGCAGCCAGCCGTGTGAGGCGAAAGCAGGCAGCCCCGCTGGCTCTGGTTTGGTTTTGGCGGCTGGAGGAAGACATGACTGAAGAAACACGACAGACTGTAAAAGCAGCACGAGTACTTAACAACCTTAACTGAAACTAGCAGGGGCAATTAACAACCATAGCTGAAAGCAGTATGAGTACTTATACAGGTTCAACCGTACAAAGCACGCCTCGAACAATGCTACTTTGCCTATAGTTAACCAAGGGTGAGGCCGCCAAGCCCCAGGACAAGGCCCAGGCGCCACCTCGTGCATCCACAACCTTCTGAAAGCGGCTTCATCTCGCAATGTGGCCAATAAACAGGATATTCGCTTTAGAGCCATGGAAAAGCATGAACATAATCTTCTGTCCTATTCTCCAATATGGACGGGCCTTCATTATTTGAGACCACCCATGAATAAGTATCTTTTGACCTCCCAGGGGAATGGAGTAGGTCGACATAAACATCATGTTGTGACCAAGCGCAAGTCTGACTCGACCATGGTCAGGCATCTGTATAGAAACAATAGAATTGGGCAGTTTCTGTTTCAAGAAGATCACAACTGTAAAACTGTGTATAAGCAATAGTTTATGAACAACATATATAACAGAAAACAGCTGGTACCATAAGTTTCTCGACACAATTGCACCTGTTCAACGAGTGCAGCAGTGGCGCAAATATCCCACGTGGCCTTCCACCATTGAAACGCCCCACAAGGACCTCAAGACGATCAATAAAGTGTAGGAACTTGCGGATGTCGTCCCAGTCAACTTCAGTGCCATCAGTAACAGCCGAGTTATTACAGAATAACAAACGAGCAGCCTGCTTAACTCTGAAAAAACCTATACGTGCCACCAATTATAAGAAAATATTAGTTAGAAGTAGCATCTTCGTGAGAGATTTGTTGCTACTTCTAAAGTTAAATTGTGATTAGTTAGACAGAATAGGTGGATTAAGAAGTAATCGAGGCAACAAGCAAGAACCAGATACAAAACTAACATGGATGAACAATTGGAACGACGTCGGGGTGGAAGATTGCAGTGAAGATGAGACCAGGTTCTGCTATTTCCATCAACATTCGTGCGCCAACTTTCAGTCCATAACACTTGAGAAAGTTTATCCATGTTTGGCCATAAAAAAGCAGCGATCTTCTTGGTTCATGAACCCAACTCGGAATTTATATCTATGGCTTGTCTTCACTGTGACCATTAAACTGGTGTATTCAGTTATGGCAAGGCCGAGCATCTTGAGTACACGTGTTCTGGCAGAGCAAATAATGCACTGCATGAAAAATAATATGAGAACACAATATATTCCCTATCCAAATCAAGAAATAACTTCCTCCTTCATGTCAGTATTGACCATCGTAATAGTAGTACCTTTTATCCAAATATAGCAATCCAAATTTCTGAATTAGTAGACAACATGTTCAAAAAAACCCCACCCTCCCGGATAGAAAAGAGGATTCTAGGAACATGGTGTGTGCGTTTTAAAATCCTATGTTAGGATGAGAAGGAACAAGTGTGGCGTCTCGCCGAGGGCGCAAAAACCTGTAGGGTCCTCACACTTTGGGCACTGCAAATGAAACACACTAGATTCAGTAGGAAGAAAAATGCATCAACGGCGGCGGCTGCCATCCTAGGATTACCCGCAACCAAGGGACTTGGATTTATCGGGGATGGATGAAGAATTCGTACCTGGTTCTCCATGAGAAAACCCTATGCAATCGCCGAGAGGGGGTTTTCTCTGAACAAGCAGACGAGGGAGAAGGGGATTCAGTCATTCAGGCCTACTGAAATATTGCCGCTTTATCCGTCCAGCTTACTGCTAAAGATGGAAGGGGGGTTGTGATTTGACGGCTCATTGGGCATTACTGCGGCGCTACGACCGGGGTGTGTCTACCGTGCAGTTGTGCACTCTAATTTGTGCATATGGCACGTCGACCCCATTGTCGGATGCCCCACATATCAGTGAAAGGAAGTAGAAAGACAGGAGTAACTAGTTACACATAAATATATTTTTGATAGAGAGATACTCCCTCTGTAAAGAAATATACAAATCTTTTACACTATATCACAACTTTATACATAAGAAAAATCAAGCGGAATATATATAACATATATAATTATAAAAAATAGAGTTGTTTTTAACACAGTGTAGACGAGTCGGTGATGATGGTGTGCCTGCCATCCTGCAATATAGGCCGTCCGATTTATATATGACGGATAGGAAGGAAACTATGGCAATTTTGCAAAAAGGTACCCACACACCTCTCCACATTTGCAAATAAGGCCTTTCCTCGTTCATCCTTTTCTCTCACAAGATAAAATACTCATACAAATGCATCTTGATGTTACGTGCAACGCACGGGCATTATGGGGGTTCAGCAGAGAATATAATACTCAGACGGGCTCACGGTTCTGGACTTTGGGCCGCAGGCCCACCCTGCATGTTTGGGGACCCATGTGTTCTACCTAAGCGCTTTTCATATTGCAAGCGATCGGTACGGCGCTGGTTTTAGATGCTGTCGCAAGGCGAATACACAAAATTGAATAAAGCACTGCAGCTGTTGGAATGAAATCGAACGACAGTTCCTAACCAGCAACGAGAGTTGCAATTCTATCAACGATATACCATGTGATAAATAATATTGTCGTACTACTTATACACACATGACACTTGTTTCACCATGCCATATTATTACATCAAAATCTCTCGGAGGATAGATCAGTTCGGCAGTTGTGTGCTGCTACTGAAGAATTTCAAAGTTGATTTGGACCAGCTCTCCTTGCCGAGAAAGTTCGATTTTGACATCACCCCCTACCGCAAGATTAGATTTAGATTTGAACCTTGACCATCCTTTAGCATCAATCATCATGCGACCATCCTTTGTACTTACGGTATATTGAGCAGGTTCATTCACACCAAGGCTGCGCATGGTAAGAGAAACTTGGCCGCGGTTGCCCGGATTGTTGAACGTCTCCCTCGTTGCTCTAGGAATTCTCTGTTTGCAAACAAGAAGACATAACCAAACAGTTAGATCAACACAGTGAATCATGTGAAACAACATGGAAAGAAAAAAGAACGAAGCACTTGGGCGGCCAATGCTTACCAAGAAGGTGGACATGTCGGTTTTTGTAAGGACTTTGGTATATGAAGTGCGAACTGCAGCCCAGTCTGTTACCGGTGCAACTGCTCGTTCGGTTGCCGCTGCACGGGCCAGAGCAGATGCAAGTGCAAGTGTTGGTGCAGGTGCCGAAGCCGCTACTGTTGCCGGAGATGGTGCTCCTTGTAGTGCTGGTGCCGGTGTCGGAGCAGGTGCCGGTGTCGATGCCCGATCCTCCGGTAGATCAGCCTGATCCGCTGACGCGGTCGGTGCCCAATCCTCAGCTGGATCAGAATGAGCTGCTACCGCTGTCAGTGCTAGAGCAACTGTCGGTGCTCGATCCGTTGCTGAAGGTGGTACCGATGTGCGAGACAGCGGCGATCGTGTCTGGTCTGCTATGATCAGCTTTCTAACTTGACTAGGATCCGTGACCGTGATCCGGTTTTTTTCTTCATTTCTTTTAAACGCAAGAAGGACTAATTGTGGCATTTTTGTTAAACCAAACCGTAGTTCATCATAGGGATTCAGCTTGTACTCAGACAACAGACTGATCCAATTTTTTTTAGTAATATAAGTGATGGACAGTGCCTTCATTACTGACACGACATAAGAAGTGAAACCTGCAAAAATAGCCATCATAGAGCAAACCAAAAGGTTTATTCTATGATGAATGTCACATGGAAAAACCTGCATCGTAAAATTGCAGGAAAAGAAAGAAAACATGACATTAAATCAATAAGATTTAGATAGTAAATCAATAAGATTTACTTGATGTGACACGAGTGAATCCTTACCAGGAAATCACTATGTTGAAGTACTGAACAGAAGATTGATCGTCCAACTACGGGTGACATGCAGGGGCCCCGCCTACTCCACAAGCAGGACAGTCCAAAGGTCGTGACAAATCGTATGGACCGAACATCCATGGGACTGGAAATCCTGGTGGGTGCGATAACCCCTGCAATGCATACAAATATTGGAGTGTAACCATAACTGATAAACCGTCCTCACAAAAAAGATGATCTGGACACTTCAAAATATACAGACTGAGTTGAGTGGACAGACATTAACATAGACCGTTCTCAGGACTGACCACACACCAAAAGCGATAGTACTAATAAACAATACAGGGTTCACAAACACAAATCAAGTACTGAACAATAGTACTTACTACAGACAAGCAAAGTTGCACTAATTAAACTCTGTAGAATATTTCTTGCCACCGACCTACGGGATGAACCCCGCACAACTGACTAGGCCATTCGTGAGAGATGTCTACATGCACCATCACCATCTCGTCAACCTTGGAGAACCTAACAGAGTGGTCCTTCCACTCATAAACATGATGATGAAGACATGCTGCATCAGATTTGTTGGGAAGCTTTACAAGAACCACACCCTTCATAATCGAAGGCACAGCCAGGAAATTGTTGTGGTCAAGTACAGCCTCGAGAACATGCCCGACAACAATGCTACAGGAAAACACTAGTTCAGGACACGTGGCGACAAGGACACAACAGCTCGATAGTTTAGCAATAGAACTCATCCTCAGGTCTTCCAGTTCACACGACATGACTTTGAGAACTTCATCTCCACCGTGGACCTGGTTCTAATTCAAACAGAAACCATATTTTATTGCTACCTCCGTTCAGAAATATAAGAAGATTTTCGATATTATACTCCATATATGACTACATATACGCACAGAAATGAGTGAACAAAGATACTAGAACATGTCTTCAAAGGCATGAGAGCAGAGGGATTACTTGCAATATCCATAACACAAGTTACTGAGGCAAATATATCCTCTTCAAAGGTAGCATTGATGTTCATAAAGTACTCCCTCCGTCCCAAAATTCGTATCTTAGATTTGTCTAGATACGGATGTATCAAGTCACATTTTAGTATTAGATACATCCGTATCTAGACAAATCTAAGACAAGAAATTTGGGAGAGAGGGAGTAGTTGAAAGTAATCAATAAGAAATTAGTGTCAACCTCTTGCATGTTTTGGTCAAAAGAGGAATTTAGAACCGTTATTTGGCACACAAAAATCACATGTAAGATCACCCAGAAAGTTGTACTACTAGTACCAGTATTGCGTGTTAGATGAAAAAACATGATCAAGATCGAGAAAAAGATCGTCAAGAAGAGATATTACCTAGACTTGCTTAATGAGGGATCCCGGAGAGGGGTCTTGGACAGGGCGATGGCTTTGAGCTTGTCTGCGGTAGTCTCGGCGGGGTGCTTGCACTTCTTCGTACCATGAGCCTTGATGGTTTTGGCCAGAGCCATAGACATCACGTCGGCCGGTGCTCCAGCGTTCATCCAAGAGAGGAAGCTGAGAGACAAGAGTGAAATGAGGAACGAGATGAGGGAGAAGAGAAGCGAGTGGGGGTTTTCTTCAAGAGAGGAAGCTGAGAGAGAAGAGTGAAATGATGGTTGCTTCGTCCGTCCAACTTACTGCTGGAAAGGAGGGGGTTTTGTGATTTGACGGCTCATTAGGCATTACTGCGGCGCTTCAATCGGGGTAGTCTACCGTCACTCTACCACGGAGTAATTTAGTGCATGGCTGGTGGACCCCGATGCTAGCTGTTCCACACGTCGGCGAAAGTGAGTAATTTAGTGCATGGCTGGAGGAGGATCCGCACTGTAGAGCGTGTCTACTGTTTTTCTGAAGAAGAAAATGATTACAGCAAGCGTTTCCACTCTTACGACGGAGGAGTGCAAAACACGGCAGCCACTTGAACATACACAGTGCTCCTACTACTAGGCATGTGCAGTGTTTCATACGTCAGTACTACATAATCTTGTTGCTAGTGTAGTAAGATATGACGATAACAAATGATGTTGTGCGCATGTCAACTATATGAACAGTAATGTAGTAACATTGTACTGCATTTTCGACTATCCGGTTGTCGGTGTACTAAAGTAGGGGTACCTTAGTATCCCGAACTTGTGCACGGGCAGTCGCAGTGCCCCGCGGCAAGACTTGCCGGGTGCCCGCCAAGATCCTACGTAGTTCCTATTGGAGCCATTCAAGAACAAAGTGTTTTAACTGAGAAGACAAGGCCCCGGCAAGAGGAGCTTGCCGGGAAGGACAAGGCCCCGGCAAGAGGAGCTTGCCGGGAAGGCCAACCGAGGCATTTCAAGGAACTTGCCGCGACGCGCCGTGCGTCCCGGCAAGACCCGGCGAGCGACAAGCTTCCGGGCGCGACAAGACAACGACCGCGGCAAGGCGCTTGCCGCGGCGAAGCCACCATTCTGTGCCCACGCTCCAGCGCATCTGTCGACGTGTCGCCGCAGGACCGTTCCAGGCGCATGTGGCGGGAAGCTGTGCAGCCAAGCGGTGCGAGGTGGCGAGTGGAGATGACGAGAAGGCCATCGTGGCAAGCGGTGGCGCCCCTAACGGTCGCTTTTCTGCACTGTTGGGCGATGCGGACGGGCATTAAATGCTCTTGTCCCCTGCCATCAGAGTTAGGTAGGGTGCACTATAGAGGCAGTTGTACCAACCCCTCTTTTTACATTTGTACCCCTGTCTGCGTTGCCACCTGTCGGTGACACCTTTAGCCTATAAAAGGAGGCCCATGCGCAATGTAGAAGGGGTTCAACTCATTCGAAACCACAAGACTCTCACGCTCTCGAGCAAGAACAGAATAAAACCACAAAGCAGCAGTAGGAGTATTATCTCTCCGGAGAGCTCCGAAGCTGGGTAAAAATCGCTCGCGTGCTCCGCCTCGATCCGCTCTTCGTGTGCCCTCCGCTCCCTGCCGGACCGAAAAGGGGCCCTGCCCCATAGGACAGAAAACAAGCAGTGGAGCGCCAAGAATTCATTGCAGAAGAGATCAAGAAGTTGGAAGCAGCAGGCCTTGTCAGAGGGGTGCTCCATCCTACGTGGTTGGCCAATCCTGTAGTCGTGCGCAAGGCGAACGGAAAGTGGAGGCTTTGTATTGACTTCACTGATGTTAATAAAGCTTGTCCCAAAGATCCATTTCCCTTACCGCGCATTGACCAGATTGTCGACTCCACGGCAGGATGTGATTTGCTTTCATTTCTTGATGCATACTCAGGATATCATTAGATCTTCATGGCAGAAGAAGATGAGGAGAAAACCGCATTCATTACTCCATGTGGCACATACTGCTTTGTACGGATGCCTTTCGGACTAAAGAATGCTGGTTCAACATTTGCAAGGGTAGTTCACGAAGCTTTTGAGCCACAGTTGCACAGAAATGTAGAAGCTTACATGGATGACATAGTGGTCAAGAGCAAAGACAGAGCAACTCTGATCCAAGATTTGGACGAGACCTTTGCAAATCTGCGCAAGATCAACCTCAAGCTTAACCCCGAGAAGTGCGTGTTTGGAGTCCCCTCCGGCAAGCTTCTCGGGTTCTTTGTATCTCAGCGGGGGATTGAAGCTAATCCCGACAAGATCAAGGCCATTGAGCAGATCGAAGCACCGAAGCGCGTCAAGGATGTACGAAGGCTTGCCGGCTGCGTAGCTGCTCTCAGCAGGTTCATCTCTAAGTCTGCTGAGCGCGCCCTGCCGTTTTTCAAAATATTGAAAAAGGCAGGTCCAATGAAATGGACTCCGGAAGCGGAGGCTGCGCTGCAGGACTTGAAGAGATATCTGTCCTCCACTCCAATACTTGTCGCACCTAAGCCACAAGAGAAGTTGCTGCTATACCTAGCGGCAACCAATCAAGTGGTTAGTGCTGCGTTAGTAGCGGAGAGGGAGGCGGATGATGAGCCAGCGGCCGCGGCAAGCACATCCAGCGACAAGCAGGGGGCTTCCCCGACAAGCTCTGGTCCCGACAAGGATGGATCTGTGCAGCCACAAGAAGAGAAGCAGAAGAAAATGGTGCAGCACCCAGTTTACTTTGTTAGTTCCCTTCTGCAGGGAGCTAGATCAAGGTACTCTGGTGTGCAGAAATTGCTTTTCGGCCTTCTCATGGCCTCGAGAAAGCTGCGCCATTACTTTCAAGCACATGAGATCACAGTTGTCACTCGCTTTCCGTTGAAGAGGATATTGCAAAATCCAGAAGCAACAGGCAGGATTGTCGAGTGGGCACTGGAACTGTCAAGCTTTGGCCTCAAGTTTGAGAGTACCTCAACTATCCAGAGCCGAGCATTGGCAGAATTCATAGCAGAATGGACGCCAACACCTGATGAAGAAATTCCAGAGACGAGCATTCCCGTCAAGGAAGCAAGCAAAGAATGGATCATGTACTTTGATGGTGCCTTCTCGCTGCAAGGCGCCGGTGCGAGCGTGTTGCTTGTCGCACCCACCGGAGAGCACCTCAAGTACGTGGTCCAGATGCACTTTCCCAAGGAGCAAGCAACAAACAATACTGCAGAGTATGAAGGTTTGCTTGCCGGACTCAGGATCGCGGCAGACCTTGGGATCAAGAAGCTTATTGTTAGGGGTGACTCGCAGCTTGTCGTCCGCCAAGTTAACAAAGATTATCAGAGTCCGTTGATGGAAGCCTACATTGATGAGGTGAGAAAATTAGAAGAGCACTTTGATGGCCTACAGATGGAACATGTCCCGAGAGCTCAGAACGACATTGCACATGGCCTGTCAAAGTGCGCCGCACTCAAGTTACCTGTGGAACCAGGAATTTTTATGCTCAAGCTGACTCAACCATCTGTAACACCATCAACTGGACAGAACAAGAAGAGGAAGTTGGTTTCTGGTGACTACTTTCCGGCAGAGCTCCCCGAAGCCGCTGCCAAGAAGATCCCCAAAATCAACACCAAAAGTGCTGAGGGGCAGTCTGCTCCGACAAGCCCTAGGGCTTGTTCCGTTGAAGCAGACGCTCCCGACAAGTTTTGCTCCGGAAAGCTTGCCGGGGAACATCAAGCTCCGGCAGGGCCTCAGGTTCTTGCCGTAGAAGCAGATGTTCCCGCAGCAGCATTTGTGCCTTTAGTCCTTGTTGTCGAGCCGCAAGCTCCAGCATGGGCACAGCAGATTGTCCATTTCCTTTAGACAGGAGAACTTCCCGAAGAGCAAGAAGAAGCGGAGAGAGTAGCCCGGCAATCAAGTATGTACCAGTTTGTCGACGACATACTGTACAGAAGAAGATTCAACGGAGTGAAATTGAAGTGCATTCCCCGGGAAGATGGACAGAAGCTGTTGGCGGAGATACATGGAGGCATATGTGGTCATCACATTGGCGCAAGAGCACTTGCCGGCAAAGCATTCCGGCAAGGTTTCTTTTGGCCGACAGCTCTCCAGGATGCAACTGCACAAGTAACCAAGTGTGGAGCGTGCCAGTTCCACTCCAAACAGATACACCAGCCAGCTCAAGCTCTCCAGACGATCCCTACATGGTAGTAATATTTGGCGTATGTGATCCTGAAAAGGGAATGGAAGAATAAGAATTGCATCAAGGGGATGATAGCATTGCCTTCCTCAATAGTTTAATAACACGTCTGGTAAAATCGAAGGTTTTGTGTGAATACAATATCAGGGGAATTTAGATCAAATTGGTAGCATTTTTGTATGTCTAAGTTGGGTTTTTCAAATCCCGGATGCATCATATGTGCTCATTCCCTGGTATCTTTGTGAAATTTCGAGTAACCCCGTGACACCGGGAAATTTTGAGTAACCCCATGGTTGAGCAAACAAAATAAGCAGAAGTAGCATGGGAATGTTCACCAAAGTTATAGCCTTGTCTTGAGAGAACATATAAGGTTCATAATTTCTGTTCCAATAAAAAATTCATAACTTATAAAGCACTATTCGGATTCAATGACATGCCATCTACCATACAAAAGATGAACTTTTTAGAATAATATATTTATGCATGCATACTATATGCGCTTACCTAAAATCTACATGAAACACTTACACGCAGGGAAGTATAAAATTACTGGGGAAATCGGCAAAAGAATGGAAATTGAGTCAGCAGTATAAACATATATATGACTTACCTCAGAAACATAAATATGCATATGCCTTCAAATAGTTGTGTGCAAGTAATCTTCAATAGGAAAATGAAAATTAGAAAAAAGTTCCGAATTAGACTGCAGAAGTAACCCATCACTTTGAAATAGCTCGAGTTAATTTGCTGACCTGCTTCCCTGCAAACTACTTTGGAGATCCGTAAAGCTGCAGATCAGCGATGGAGCCGCGTCAAGCTCGGGTGAAGAGGTGATTTGTCTTCTCTCTCTTGGTGGTCGCTTCGGTGATGCCGAAGGAGAGGAACAAGCGCTGGTTTTTTGTGTAGGATTATCCTATCCTTTCAGTACTGTAATGTTGGTGATTACGTGTCTTGTAACCGGATCTTTATTTTATGAATGAGAAACGTATTACCTCGCAAAAGAAGTTAGCTCTCAATGTGTACAATATGTACACCAGAAGCATCAAAGAAGACAGTGAGGTCAGTACCCCTTTCAGGAAAGAAGCAAGAGAATCTATGATGTCATATGTATCTATCAAGTTCTTTAACAAAAATAGATTTAAAGATATAGATAGGGTACTTACCGGTGGTGCTACTGGAGGGTCACTTCTTGTTAACTTAAGACATGGAACAATGAATATATTTAAATGAATAAATGCCCTCAGGCGCAACTCGAATCTGCAAAATTTGCTGCATAACATTTTTGAACATCAATTAGGATGAACAGTACTAGAAAACACCATTTGTATTTTCCAAAAAATCAACAGTTAAATCATGGTCAGGAGTCATAATATAGACTCGACGGAGGGTAGCAGAGAAAATCCCCTGCCTGTATGCAATCAACATGTGCATCTGCCTATCCTCCACTGGCCTTGACTCGTAGAGTAACTCGTGCATTGATAACTCCTCCACCATAGATCTTCAACTTGTTGAACTGTAGCTAGGGCTAGGTGTACCTAATAGAAATAATTTGAGAAGGTTTGTAGATGAGTTGAGCCGATCCATACAAAAATTAGACAACTTCTGAAGTTGTCAATAGTATTGGCATTTCATCGAACAACAGGAGGTCACCTACCTGTTGCTTACGTAATTTGCAACAGCAAGGGCATGAGGCACCATCGTCATTTGAAGCTTCTGGATATGTGGGTCAGTTACCAACGGAAGCAATGACGGGTATTGCATTAAGAACTAATCATTAATCATGGGATCAATCAGTGGTATTGAAGGGGATAGAGGGGAAGGCAAGGAGTCGTGGTGCGCAACAGTGGACCGACCGCCGCCGCCGTCCCCGACGGCCCAGGACGGATCATGGTGGATGCACCAGTGCGAGTAGAGGTGCGGCGACCAGTGCTATTGGGAGATTATTGCCAAACGAATCAGCATGTACACCAATCACAGAATCACTGAACGAAAATAGTATGATGCAAGGCTCACCTGCTTAACTTTGAACCCACGAAGACAAAAGAAATCTTCAAATCAGGGGTGATGGCGAGAAGTAGGCACCACAGGCAATTTCTCTGGGCAGGGGCAGCACGTTGATAGTTCGTCTCCAAGCACCCCCTCCCTCCCTCGTAGGATGCTCCACTCTCTCTCCCGTCGACACCGCAGTCGTCACAATCCGCCATGATCCCCTGCCTTCTTTCTTCCCTATAGCTGCCACACGCCCTATCCTTCTCGTATGTTCGTCTCGAATCAGCCAACCGGCAGGTGGAAGGAGTAGAGCAGCCATCCGGTTGTTGGGCGCATGTAGATGGGAGAGCCTAGGAGGTCGCACCAGAGGAAGATTTGTTTGGGAAACCAAGAAGGCGGACCGGAGGAGGCACATGATAGGTTGGGAATTATTAAGGAGGAAGGGGAAGGGGAAGGGGAAAGTTCTGTGACTCGCGAGAGCGTTGAATCAGGGGGAGAGGGGACCTACAAAAAAAAGAATCCGGGACAAAGGTGCTCGTGAGGTCAGATTGTATCGGTCCCTCGAATAGTAACTGAATGCTTGTGTGGCAGGGCAGCTGTACTGATTGGTCCCATATGTAAGTCCCTAAGAAAATGTTGATGTGGCAAGTGTGCTTAGGTGGATAGGCTGCATGTCAAGAGAAATATGATAGTGGGGATGAACTATTTAGGTATTATAGATGTGTATTACTACAATCGAGATCCAACAAACTATTTTCATTGGGTGTATGACCATTGAAGGTTTTATTCATGTAAACAGAACAACAATTATTCTCTGACTTTAAATTAATAACCGTTTTGCAATAAACATGATAAAATCATATTCATGCTCAACGCAAATGCCACATAACATTTATTTAGGTTTAACACTAATCCCGATAGTATATGGAGTGTGCGATGATGATCATATCAATCTTGGAACCACTTCCAACACTCATCGTCACTTCACCTTCAACTAGTCTCTGTTTATTCTGTAACTTCTGTTTCGAGTTACTAATTTTTTAGCAACCGAACAAGTATCAAATACTCAGGGGCTACTATAAACACTAGTAAGGTACACATCAATAACCTGTATATCAAAATATACCCTTGTTCACTTTGCCATCCTTCTTATCCACCAAATATTTGGAGTAGTTCCACTTCCGGTGACCATTTCCTTTGCAGTAGAAGCACTTAGTTTTAGGCTTAGGTTCAGCTTTGGGCTTCTTCACGGGAGTGATAACTTGCTTGCCATTCTACTTGAAGTTTCCCTTTCTTTCCCTTTGCCCTTTTCTTGAAACTAGTGATCTCGTCAACCATCAACACTTGATGCTCTTTCTTGATTTCTACCTTCGTCGATTTCAACATTACGAAGAGCTCGGGAATCATTTTCATCATCCCTTGCATACTATAGTTCATCACAAAGTTCTACTAACTTGGTGATGGTGACTAGAGAACTTTGTCAATCACTATCTTATCTGGAAGATTAATTCACACTTGATTCAAGCGATTGTAGTATGCAGACAATCTGAGCACATGCTCACTAGTTGAGCGATTCTCCTCCATCTTTTAGCTATAGAACTTGTTGGAGACTTCATATCTCTCAACTCGGGTATTTTCTTGAAATATTAACTTCAACTCCTGGAACATCTCATATGGTCCATGACGTTCAAAACATCTTTGAAGTCCCGATTCTAAACCGTTAAGCATGGTGCACTAAACTATCAAGTAGTCATCATATTGAGCTAGCCAAACGTTCATAACGTCTGCATTTGCTCCTGCAATAGGTCTGTCACCTAGCGGTGCATTAAGGACATAATTCTTCTGTGCAGCAATGAGGATAAACCTCAGATCACGGATCCAATCCGCATCATTGCTACTAACATCTTTCAACACAATTTTCTCTAGGAACATATCAAAATAAACATATGAAACCAACAACGTGAGCTATTGATCTACAACGTAATTTGCAAAATACTACCAGGACTAAGTTCATGATAAATTTAAGTTCAATTAATCATATTACTTAAGAACTCCCACTTAGACAGACATCTCTCTAGTCATCTAAGTGATCACGTGATCCAAATCAACTAAACCATGTCCGATCATCACGTGAGATGGAGTAGTTTTCAATGGTGAACATCACTATGTTGATCATATCTACTATATGATTCACGCTCGACCTTTCGGTCTCCGTGTTCCGAGGCCATATCTGTATATGCTAGGCTCGTCAAGTTTAACCTGAGTATTCCGCATGTGCAACTGTTTTGCACCCGTTGTATTTGAACGTAGAGCCTATCACACCCGATCATCACGTGGTGTCTCAGCACGAAGAACTATCGCAACGGTGCATACTCAGGGAGAACACTTCTTGATAATTTAGTGAGAGATCATCTTAAAATGCTACCGTCAATCAAAGCAAGATAAGATGCATAAAAGATAAACATCACATGAAATCCATATAAGTGATATGATATGGCCATCATCATCTTGTGCTTGTGATCTCCATCTCCGAAGCACCATCATGATCACCATCGTCACCGGCCTGACACCTTGATCTCCATCATAGCATCGTTGTCATTACGCCATCTATTGCTTCTACAACTATTGCTACCGCTTAGTGATAAAGTAAAGCAATTAGAGGGCGTTTGCATTTCATACAATAAAGCGACAACCATATGGCTCCTGCCAGTTGCCGATAACTCGGTTACAAAACATGATCATCTCATACTATAAAATATAGCATCACGTCTTGACCATATCACATCACAACATGCCCTGCAAAAACAAGTTAGACGTCCTCTACTTTGTTGTTGCAAATTTTACGTGGCTGCTACGGGCTGATCAAGAACCGTTCTTACCTACGCATCAAAACCACAATGATAGTTTGTCAAGTTAGTGCTGTTTTAACCTTCGCAAGGACCGGGCGTAGCCACACTCGGTTCAACTAAAGTGAGAGATACAGACACCCGCCAGTCACCTTTAAGCAACGAGTGCTCGTAACGGTGAAACCAGTCTCGTGTAAGCGTACACGTAATGTCGGTCCGGGCCGCTTCATCTCACAATACCGCTGAACCAAAGTATGACATACTGGTAAGCAGTATGACTTATATCACCCACAACTCACTTGTGTTCTACTCGTGCATATGACATCTACGCATAAAACCAGGCTTGGATACCATTGTTGGGGAACGTAGTACTTTCAAAATTTTCCTACGCACACACAAGATCATGGTGATGCATAGCAACGAGAGGGGAGAGTGTTGTCCACGTACTCTCGTAGACCAAAAGCGGAAGCATTATGACAACGCGATTGATGTAGTCGTACGTCTTCATGATCCGACCAATCCAAGTGCCGAACGTACGGCACCTACGAGTTCAACACACGTTCAGCTCGATGACGATCCCCGGACTCCTATCCAGCAGGGTGTCGGGGAAGAGTTTCGCCAGCACGACGGCGTGGTGACGGTGATGATGTTCTACCGACGCAGGGCTTCGCCTAAACACCGCTACGATATGACTGAGGTGGAATATGGTGGAGGGGGGCACCGCACACGGCTAAGGAACGATCACGAAGATCAACTTGTGTGTCATGGGGTGCCCCTGCCCCCGTATATAAAGGAGGGAGGAGAGGGGGGCGGCCAAGGGGGTGGCGCGCCCTAGGGGGGGAGTCCAACCCCAACCAGGAGTAGGACTCCCCCCTTTCCTATTAGGAGTACGAGAGGGAAGGAAGAGGGGGGAGGGAAGAAGGAAAGGGGGGGCCGGCCCCCCTCCCAATTCGGATTGGGCTTGGGGGCGGCGTGCCCACTCCTTTGATCCTTCTCCCTCCTTTCCACTAAGGCCCACTAAGGCCCATATACCTCCCGGGGGGTTCCGGTAACCTCCCGAAGATCCGGTATTGTCCCAATCTCACCCAGAACCTTTCCGGTGTCCAAATATAGTCGTCCAATATATTGATCTTTATGTTTCGACCATTTCGAGACACCTCGTCATGTCCGTGATCACATCCGGGACTCCGAACAACCTTCGGTACATCAAAACTCATAAACTCATAATAAAATTGTCATCGTAACATTAAGCATGCGGACCCTACGGGTTCGAGAACTATGTAGACATGACCTAGAACTGTTTCCGGTCAATAACCAATAGTGGAACCTGGATGCTCATATTGGCTCCTACATATTCTACGAAGATCTTTATCGGTCAAACCACATAACAACATACGTTGTTCCCTTTGTCATCGGTATGTTACTTGCCCGAGATTCGATCGTCAGTATCCAATACCTAGTTCAATCTCGTTACCGGCAAGTCATTTTACTCATTACGTAATGCATCATTCCGTAACTAACTCATTAGCTACATTGCTTGCAAGGCTTATAGTGATGTGCATTACCGAGAGGGCCCAGAGATACCTCTCCGACAATCGGAGTGACAAAACCTAATCTCGAAATACGCCAACTCAACGTGTACCTTTGGAGACACCTGTAGAGCTCCTTTATAATCACCCAGTTATGTTGTGACGTTTGGTAGCACACAAAGTGTTCCTCCAATAAACGGGAGTTGCATAATCTCATAGTTGTAGGAACTTTGTATAAGTCATGAAGAAAGCAATAGCAACATACTAAACGATCAAGTGCTAAGCTAACGGAATGGGTCAAGTCAATCACATCATTCTCCTAATGATGTGATCCCGTTAATCAAATGACAACTCATGTCTATGGCTAGGAAACTTAACCATCTTTGATTCACGAGCTAGTCAAGTAGAGGCATACTAGTGACACTATGTTTGTCTATGTATTCACAGATGTATTATGTTTCCGGTTAATACAATTCTAGCATGAATAATAAACATTTATCATGAAATAAGGAAATAAATAATAACTTTATTATTGCCTCTAGGGCATATTTCCTTTACCCCGGGCCGCAGTGTATTGGCGTGGGGGTGCGGGCTGTTATTCGGGCTGATACGCCATTTTATCCCGGCCGCGAGGTGGCCGGTCAGCCTCGTCCTGTGCTGGTAGTATGGACTCCTCCTTGAGTTGAGGTAGCCACTTGTGCTTTGGATAACCTTTGGTGTGGCGCTCGAATCCATATTCCTCAGCTGCCAGGACTTCAGTCCATCTATCTGTGAGCAGATCTTGATCAGCTTGGAGTTGTTGCTGCTTATTTTTTAGGCTCCTTGCAGTGGCCATAAGCTGGCACTTGAAGCGCTCCTGCTCTACGAGGTCCTCAAGCATGCCGAATTCATCGTCGCCAAGGCTAATCTCGTCTTTAGAGGGGGGCATGTAGTCGTCCTCCTTCGGTTATCCATCCATCGCCTGTTCGGCCTGCTCGAAGGCAGGCTGATCGGGGTTGTATTCATCTTCGGCACCATCCAAATTGTTTTCGTCTCTTGTGCCGGTATTGCTGTGGCGGGGCTTGGAGCGGCGCCGATGACGCCCATGCTTTGCTTTCTTCCTTGAGGGATTATCCTCCATTGCCTCATCGCCATTGGTTTATTTCGGAGTGTCCACCGTATATATATCATATGATGAGGTGGCTGTCCAGCGCCCCGTGGGCGGTGGTTCCTCTTCTTCTCTTGCATCGTCGTCCACACCGTCGATGTCTTCAGAGTCGAAGTGAAGCACGTCGGTCAAATCATCGATCGTGGCAATGAAGTGGGTGGTGGGTGGGCAACGAATCCCCTCGTCGCCTGCTTCCCACTCGAGCCGGACATAGTTCGGTCAAGAGTCTCCTGACAAAGAGAGAGAGACCTTAACAAGTTCAGCATGTCGCCAAAGAGCAAGTGCTGGAAGATATCCGCAGCGGTGAACTCCATTACCGGAGCCCAACCAGATTCGGCGGGCTCGGGGGCGTGCGGTCTGGAACCTACAGCCGGACACGAGTCCGGGGGTCCAGTGACACAGGCTTCCTTGGGGGCGGAGTCTGTGTTTGGCTCTACCGCCGATGAGTATGTGGCCTCCGGGGCGGGGTCCATCCACCCGTCCTTGGACGACGCAATCTGCCCTGGATTTAGGTCCGGAGCTCCTGCAGGTGTGATATCTCGAGTATGGTCCGACAGCAGGTCTAAGCCGTGCTCATCGTGACTGTTCGGCGCTCGTGGTGTAGGCCCAAATCCGTCGAAGATCAAGTCTCCGCGGATATCAGCCGTGTAGTTCAAGTTCCCGAATCTGACCTGATGGCCAGGGGCGTAGCTATCGATCTGCTCCAGATGGCCAAGCTAATTGGCTCGCAGTGCGAAGCCGCCGAACACAAAGATCTGTCCGGGGAGAAAAGTCTCACCCTGGACCTTGTTGTTGTTGATGATTGAAGGAGCCATCGAGCCTTGCAGTAACGACACAGAGGAACTCTCAATGAAAGCACCAATATCGGTGTCAAAACCGGCGGATCTCGGGTAGGGGGTCCCGATCTGTACGTCTAAGGCTAATGGTAACAGGAGGCAAGGGACACGATGTTTTACCCAGGTTCGGGCCCTCTGGATGGAGGTAAAACCCTACTTCCTGCTTGATTGATCTTGAGGATATGAGTATTACAAGAGTTGATCTACCACGAGATCGTAGAGGCTAAACCCTAGAAGCTAGCCTATGATGATTGTGATTGTGTCTCCATGGACTGAACCCTCCGGTTTATATAGACACCGGAGGGTGCTAGGGTTTACAAAGTCGGTTACAAAGAAGGAGATCTAATATCCGGATCACCAAGCTTATCTTCCATGCAAAGGAGAGTCCCATCCAGACACGGGACGAAGTCTTGAGTCTTGTATCTTCATGGTCCAACAGCCAGGCCAAAGTATATAGTCCGGCTGTCCGGATACCCCTAATCCAGGACTCCCTCAGTGGGCAGCAGCGTCTCTAGCACAGATGTGGAGGACCCATAGCCGTGCCTCACTCCGCCTGATGGCGCCCTCCTTGCCATGTGGTAGGGGAGGCCCACCATCCCCAGCTGCAGCTCACGTGCCGACGGGCTGTGTGGTGCGGGCACCAGCATCCAGCGGCTACCTGCAGGTGCCGAAGCTGGGCGCTGGTGCTCGTGCTCGCGCGGCCGCCTCACCGTTGATGACAGAGAGCGGGCAGGGTGGCTTCTGTTGGGGAATGTAGCATGCAATTTAAAAAAAATTCCTACGATCACGCAAGATCTATCTAGGAGATGCATAGCAATGAGACATGGAGAGTGTGTCTACGTACCCTCGTAGACCGAAAGCGGAAGCGTTATGTTAACGTGGTTGATGTAGTCGAACGCCTTCACGATCCAACCGATCCAACCACCAAACGTACGTCACCTCTGTGTTCAGCACACGTTCAGCTCGATGACGTACGTCAAACTCTTGATCCAGTAGAGGGTCGAGGGAGAGTTCCATCAGCACGACGGCGTGGTGAAAGTGATGGTGATGTGATCCAGTGCTTCGCCTAAGCACTACGACGCTATATCCAGAGTAGTAAACTGCAGAGGGGGGCACCGCACACTGCTAAGAAATAACTGTTGTGCCTTTGGAGTGCTCCCTTTCCCACGTATATAAAGGAGGGGGGAGGAGGAGGCCGGCCCAAGGGGGGAGTCCTACTAGGACTCCGTTCCTAGTAGGATTCGCCCCCCCCCCCTTTCCTTCCAACGGAGAGGGGGAAAGGGGAAGGGAGAGAGAGGGAGAAGGAAACAGGGGGGGCGCACCCCCTCCCTTTCTCCAATTCGGATTGGGCAAGGGGGGCGTGCACTTCCTCCTGTGGCCTGCCTCCTCTCCTCCACTATGGCCCATTAGGCCCATTAACTTCCCCGAGGGGTTCCGATAGCCTCCCGGTACTCCGAAAAATCCCTGAACTTTATCGGAGCCATTCTGGTGTCTGTATATAATCTTCCAATATATGAATCTTTACCTCTCGACCATTTCGAGACTCCTCATCATGTCCGTGAACTCATTCGGGACTTCGAACAAACTTCGGTCACCAAAGCACATAACTCATAATACAAATCGTCATCGAGCGTTAAGCGTGTGGACCCTACGGGTTCGAGAACTATGTAGACATGGCCGAGACACATCTGCGGTCAATAACCAATAGCGGAACATAGATGCTCATATTAGCTCCTACATATTCTACGAAGATCTTTATCGGTCAAACTGCATAACAACATACGTTATTCCGTTTGTCATCGGTATGTTACTTGCCCGAGATTCGATCGTCGGTATCATCATACCTAGTTGGCAAGTCTCTTTACTTGTTCTGTAATGCATCATCCTGCAACTAACTCACTAGTCACATTGCATGCAAGGCTCATAGTGATGTGCATTACCGAGAGGGCCAAGAGATACCTCTCCGATACACGGAGTGACAAATCCTAATCTCGATCTATGCCAACCCAAAAAACACCTTCAGAGACACCTATAGAGCATCTTTATAATCACCTAGTTACGTTGTGACATTTGATAGCACACAAAGTGTTGCTCCGGTATTCGGGAGTTGCATAATCTCATAGTCAGAGGAATATGTATAAGTCATGAAGAAAGCAATAGAAATAAAACTAAATGATCATAATGCTAAGCTAACAGATGGGTCTTGTCCATCACATCATTGTCCTAATGATGTGATCCAGTTCATCAAATGACAACACATGTCTATGGTTAGGAAACTTAACCATCTTTGATTAACGAGCTAGTCAAGTAGAGGCATACAAGGGACACTTTGTTTTGTCTATATATTCACACATGTATCAAGTTTCCGGTTAATACAATCCTAGCATGAATAATAAACATTTATCATGATATAAGGAAATATAAATAACAACTTTATTATTGCCTCTAGGGCATATTTCCTTCAGTCTCCCACTTGCACTAGAGTCAATAATCTAGTTCGCATCGTCATGTGATTTAACACCAATAGTTCACATCGCCATGTGACCAACATCCAAATGGTTTACTAGAGTTAATAATCTAGTTCACATTGCTATGTGATTGACACCCAAAGAGTACTAAGGTGTGATCATGTTTTGCTTGTGAGAGAAGCTTAGTCAACGGGTCTACCACATTCAAATCCGTATATATTTCACAAATTTTTATGTCTACAATGTTGTGCATTGATCTACTCTAGCTAATTGCTCCCACTTTCAATATGTATCCAAATTGAGATTCTGAGTCATCTGGATTAGTGTTGAATCTTGCATCGACATAACTCTTTTACGACGAACTCTTTATCAACTCCATAACCGAGAAACATTTCCTTAGTCCTCTTTGGTAACTAAGGATAATTTTGACCGCTGTCCAGTGATCCACTCCTGGATCACTATTGTACCCTCTTATCAAACTCATGGTGAGGTACACGATAGGTCTAGTACACGACATAGCATACTTTATAGAACCTTTAACTGATGCATAGGGAATGACTTCCATTCTCTTTCTATTTTCTGTCGTAGTCGGGTTTTGAGTCTTACTCAACTTCACACCTTGCAACACAGGCAAAAACTCCTTCTTTGACTTTTCCATTTTGAACTACTTCAAAATCTTGTCAAGGTATGTTCTCATTGAAAAATCTTATCAAGCGTCTTGATCTATCTCTATTGATCTTGATGCTCAATATGCAAGCAGCTTCACCGAGGTCTTTCTCTGAAATACTCTTTTCAAACACTCCTTTATGCTTTCCAGAAAATTCTACATCATTTCCAATCAACAATATGTCATTCACATGTACTTATCAGAAAGGCTGTAGTGCTGCCACTCAGTTTCTTGTAAATACAAGCTTCTCCAAAAGTCAGTATAAAACCATATGCTTTGATCACACTATCAAAGCGTATATTCCAACTCCGAGAGGCTTGCACCAGTCCATAAATGGATCGCCGGAGCTTGTACACTTTGTTAGCACCTTTAGGATCGACA
Organism: Triticum dicoccoides; assembly: GCF_002162155.2. NCBI lineage: Eukaryota > Viridiplantae > Streptophyta > Magnoliopsida > Poales > Poaceae > Triticum > Triticum dicoccoides. The sequence continues at coordinate 348,130,265 of NC_041381.1, forward strand.
AAACCTTCTAGTTGAATCATATACAACTCTTCTTTAATAAATCCATTAAGGAATGCACTTTTGACATCCATTTGCAAAATTTCATAATCATAAAATGCGGCAATTGCTAACATGATTCGCACAGACTTAAGCATCGCTACGAGTAAGACAATCTCATCGTAGTCAACACCTTGAACTTGTCGAAAAACTATTTGTGACAAGTCGAGCTTTGTAGATAGTAACACTACCATCAGCGTCCATCTGCCTCTTGAAGACCCATTTATTCTCTATGGCTCATTGATCATCAAGCAAGTCAACCAAAGTCCACACTTTGTTCTCATACATGGATCCCATCTCAGATTTCATGGCCTCAAACCATTTCGCGGAATCTGGGCTCATCATCGCTTCCTCATAGTTTGTAGGTTCGTCATGGTCTAGTAACATGACTTCCAGAACAAGATTATCATACCACTCTGGTGCAGAATGTACTCTGGTTGACCTACGAGGTTCAGTAGTAACTTGATCTGATGTTTCATGATCATTATCATTAGCTTCCTCTCTAGTTGGTGTAGGCATCACAAGAACGGTTTTCTGTGATGAGCTACTTTCCAATTTGAGAGAATGTACAATTATCTCATCAAGTTCTACTTTCCTCCCACTCACTTCTTTCGAGAGAAACTCATTCTCTAGAAAGTATACATTCTTAGCAACAAAGATCTTGCCTTCGGATCTGTGATAGAAGGTGTACACAACAGTTTCTTTTGGGTATCCCATGAAGATGCACTTCTCTGATTTGGATTTGAGCTTATCAGGCTGAAGCTTTTTCACATAAGCATCGCAACCCCAAACTTTAAGAAACGACAACTTAGGTTTCTTGCCAAACCACAGTTCATACGGTGTCGTCTCAAAGTATTTAGATGGTGCCCTATTTAACGTGAATGCAACCGTCTCTAATGCATAACCCCAAAATGATAGTGGTAAATCGGTAAAAGACATCGTAGATCGCACCATATCTAATAAAGTGAAGTTACGACGTTCAGACACACCATTACGCTGTGGTGTTCCAGGTGGCGTGAGTTGTGAAACTATTCCACACTATTTTAAATGAAGGCCAAACTCGTAACTCAAATATTCGCCTCCGCGATCAGATCATAGAAACTTTATTTTCTTGTTACGATGATTCTCCACTTCACTCTGAAATTCTTTGAACTTTTCAAATGTTCCAGACTTGTGTTTCATTAAGTAGATATACCCATATCTACTCAAATCATCTGTGAAGGTTAGAAAATAACGATACCCGCCGCGAGCCTCAACACTCATCGGACCGCATACATCGGTATGTATTATTTCCAATAAGTCTGTGGCTTGCTCCATTGTTCTGGAGAAAGGAGTTTTAGTCATCTTGCCCATGAGGCATGGTTCGCAAGCATAAAATGATTCATAATCAAGTGATTCCAAAAGTCCATCGCCATGGAGTTTCTTCATGCGCTTTACACCAATATGACCTAAACGGCAGTGCCACAAATATGTTGCACTATCATTATCAACTTTGCATCTTTTGGCATCAATATTATAAATATATGTGTCACTACGATCGAGATTCAATAAACCATTTACATTGGTTGTATGACCATAGAAGGTTTTATTCATGCAAACAGAACAACAATTATTCTCTGACTTAAATGAATAATTGTATTGCAAAAAACATGATCCAATCATATTCATGCTCAATGCAAACACCAAATAACATTTATTTTGGTCCAACACTAATCTCGAATGTAGAGGGAGTGTGCGATGGTGATCTTATCAACCTTGGAATCACTTCCAACACACATCGTCACCTCGTCCTTATCTAGTCTTTGTTCATTTTGCAATTCCCGTTTCGAGTTACTAATCTTAGCAACTGAACCGGTATCAAATACCTAGGGGTTACTATGAACACTAGTAAAGTACACATCAATAATCTGTATATCAAATATACCTTTGTTTACTTTGCCATCCTTCTTATCCGCCAAATGTTTGGGTCAGTTTTGCTTCCAGTGACCATTTCCTTTGTAGTAGAAGCACTCAGTTTCAGGTTTAGGTTTAGCTTTGGGTTTCTTCGTGAGAGGAGCAACTTGCTTTCTATTCTTCTTTAAGTTCCCCTTCTTCCCTTTGCCCTTTTTCTTGAAACTAGTGGTCTTGTTAACCATCAACACTTTATGCTCTTTTCTTGATTTCTACCTCTGTAGCCTTTAGCATTGCAAAGAGCTCGGGAATTGTCTTGTTCATCCCTTGCATATTATAGTTCATCACAAAGTTCTAGTAACTTGCTGATAGTGACTAAAGAACTTTGTCAATCACTATCTTATCTGGAATATTAACTCCCACTTGATTTAAGCAATTGTAGAACCCGGACAATCTGAGCACATGCTCACTAGTTGAGCTATTCTCCTCCATCTTGTAGGCATAGTACTATTAGAGGTCTCATACCTCTCTACACAGGCATGAGTCTAAAATACTAATTTCAACTCTTGGAACATCTCATATGCTCCATGGTGTTCAAAACGTTTTTGAAGTCCCGGTTCTAAGCCGTAAAGCATGGTGCACTAAACTATCAAGTAGTCATCATATCAAGCTTCCCAAACGTTCATAACATGTGCATCTGCTTCTGTAATAGGTCTGTCACCTAGTGGTGCATCAAGGACATAATTCTTCTGTGCAGCAACGAGGATAATCCTCAGATCAAGGACCCAGTCCGCATCATTGCTACTACCAGTTTTCAACTTAGTTTTCTCTAGGAACATATTAAAAATAAAATAGGGGAGCTATACGCGTGCTATTGATCTACAACATAGATATGCTAATACTATCAGGACTAAGTTCATGATAAATGAAAGTTCAGTTAATCATATTGCTTAAGAACTCCCACTTAGATAGACATCCCTCTAGTCATCTAAATGATCACGTGATCCATATCAACTAAACCATGTCCGATCATCACGTGAGATGGAGTAGTTTTCAATGGTGAACATCTCTATGTTGATCATATCTACTATATGATTCACGTTCGACCTTTCGGTCTCAGTGTTCCGAGGCCATATCTGCATATGCTAGGCTCGTCAAGTTTAACCCGAGTATTCTGCACGTGCAAAACTGGTTGCACCCGTTGTATGTGAATGTAGAGCTTATCACACCCGATCATCACGTGGTGTCTCGGCACGACCAACTGTAATAACGGTGCATACTCAGGGAGAACACTTATACCTTGAAATTTAGTGAGTGATCATCTTATAATGCTACCGCCGTACTAAGCAAAATAAGATGCATAAAATATAAACATCACATGTAATCAAAATATGTGACATGATATGTCCATCATCATCTTGTGCCTTTGATCTCCATCTCCAAAGCACCGTCATGATCTCCATCGTCATCGGGTTGACACCTTGATCTCCATCGTAGCGTCATTGTCGTCTCGCCAACTATTGCCTCTACGACTATCGCTACCGCTTAGTGATAAAGTAAAGCAATTACATGGCGATTGCATTTCATACAATAAAGCGACAACCATAAGGCTCCTACCAGTTGCCAATAACTTCTACAATGCATGATCATCTCATACAAAAATTTATATCTCATCACGTCTTGACTATATCACATCACAACATGCCCTGCAAAAACAAGTTAGACGTCCTCTAATTTGTTGTTCCAAGTTTTAAGTGGCTGCTATGGGCTTCTAGCAAGAACCGTTCCTACCTACGCATCAAAACCACAACAATTTTTCGTCAAGTGTGCTGTTTTAACCTTCAACAAGGACCGGCCGTAGTCAAACTCGATTCAACTAAAGTTGGAGAAACAGACACCCGCCAACCACCTGTGTGTGAAGCATGTCAGTAGAACCAGTCTCATGAACGCGGTCATGTAATATCGGTCCGGGCCGCTTCATCCAACAATACCTCCGAATCAAAGTAAATCGTTGGTGTCGGTAAGCAGTATTAATATTATTGCCCACAACTCTTTGTGTTCTACTCGTGCATATTATCTACGCATAGACCTGGCTCGGATGCCACTGTTGGGGAACGTAGCATGCAATTTCAAAAGTTTTCCTATGATCACGAAGATCTATCTAGGAGATGCATAGCAATGATACGGGGAGAGAGTGTCTACATACCCTCGTAGACCGAAAGCGGAAGCATTATGTTAACACAGTTGATGTAGTCGAACGTCTTCATGATACAACCGATCCAAATACCTCGTACGACACCTCCGTGTTCAGCACACGTTCATCTTGATGACGTCCCTCGAACTCTTGATCTAGTAGAGGGTCGAGGGAGAGTTCCGTCAGCACGACGGTGTAGTGACGATGATGGCGATGTAATCCGCACAGGGCTTCGTCTAAGCACTACGACGCTATTACCGGAGGAGTAAACCGCGTAGGGGGCACCGCACACGGCTAAGAAACAACTGTTGTGCCTTTGGGGTGCCCCCTTGCCCACATATATAAAGGAGGGGGAGGAGGAGGCCGTCCCAGGGGGGCACGCCAAGGGGGGAGTCCTACTAGGACTCCGTTCCTAGTAGGATTCACCCCCTTTCCTTCCAACGGAGAGGGGAAAGTGGAAGCGAGAGAGAGGAAGAAGGAAAGAGGGCGGCCGCGCCCCCTCCCCTTGTCCACTTCGGATTGGGCAAGGGGGGCGCGCGCCTCCTCCTGTGGCCTGCCTCCTCTCCTCCACTATAGCCCATTAGGCCCATTAACTTTCCCGGGGGGTTCCGATAGCCTCACGGTACTCCAGAAAATCCCCGAACTTTATTGGAACCATTCCGGTGTCCGTACACCGATACGCGTTGGTGCTATACAAACGGTTTTTAACCCCTTTCCGCGATGGCATTTGGAACCGTCGCCAAGTGAGCGTGGGCGATAGGGGGGGTCCTTCCCACACGACCCATAAATCATCAGGGATAGGGAGCCTTGATGCATACAGTTGTCCCTATATAACCGTTTTCGATATCTCAAATATTCGAAATGCTTCATACTTGCTACTCGTTTGTGCTCGCATTGCCATCATAGTCGGAGTTTTGTGGTTTTACCTAAAACCAGGCAGATTCTAGGCCCAGGAGCTTTCCAGTCAGATTCCAGGCGCGGGAGTTTTACGATGCCTGGCACATCACAAACAGTTCATGATTATAAACTGTGTATGATAGGTAGACAATCACACACATTTAGTTTTCCCCCACCGTATGTGATAGTGTCTGGCATCACACATGTTTTGCAAATGGCAACTATGTGCATGCTTGCACATGTTCCTCTCTGTGAACCGTCTCGGATTATGGTGTATATCGCAAACGTTTGTGTTTTACCAACCGTATGTGCCATAATAACCTACACACCGTAATTTCACCCTAATTTAATTGATGCTATTTAAAATTGTACCGAATTTAAACTTGAAAGTAGGCTATAGCTTTATTCATATCCACCAGGTTCAAACAACCAATGCATTATTCGATTCATAGGTACATATGTTTAAGAATTACATAAGCACCAAATAAAGAATGATGAACCAGGGTTCTATACTTGTACTATTACAGTAAAGAAAGAGGCGACAGACATTCCGGTTGCTGAACAATGTGAAGCGGAATGGCCCTATTGTGCTCTCCTGGATGCGGAAGGCATGCAGGATTCTAGTCCAACCCCTTGTGATGGCCGACCGCCAATCATGTAGTTTGAGAGGTAATCTTGAGTAAACTGCTTCAGGATCCACTGCAAAAGAAAAAAGATTCAGACATTCTCATCTAACACAACTCATTATAGGCAGTAAAAAGAAGGCTACAGGGTTCTTACTTACCATCCCTTAGTTCACTGTTGTCTTGCATAAAGTGTAAACAAATAGTTCGATAGACATCTTTTGACCCATTTTAATAACAATCTTTATTAGTTTCCTCACTTTATGCTAGTTCATGAATATCTCATTGCCCCATACACAGAAAGGGTCAAAGTGTGGATCTTTGGAATGATATATGTACCTAAAAGCACCAAGTTAATATTAGAAGCTAAACAACAATTGAAAAATGATGTAGTACAACACTCCCTCCATCCCATTATATAAGATTTTATTACATGTATATCTAGACATCACCAGAACATTAAGGTAACACTCTTCCTTGTTTCTATGTAGCCTGGGATTGCATATTTATTCATTCAGTACAATGCATGTTGCTATGTAGCCTTAGATATATTAAATATGGCCCTAGTTAACCTACTGATAAATGGGTTACAGATATATTCAGTGAAAGGTCCGATTCGACGATTAATCCCTTATCAGCCCCAGGCTATATGGTACCAGCTACCGATATCCTGAACAATTGGTACATATAAGCAATGCGATGAAACTAACCTCGATGGAAAACAACACTATTCTCAATATTGTCCTGCATGAGTACATATAAAGGCATGTTAAGCACAACATGCTAAACATCGACCAAATATATCCATGGTAGACAACATAATCTACAAATGATAGCTTTATTGTGCGGGCTTAAGCACGCTGGTTAAGGAAAACAAGAAGTGGAAAGGTGTGTTAACTGCATCAGGCATAACATTTAAAAACAAGCAAATAGTCATTCAAAATGGTATTGTGCAGGTCTACAGTACACTAGTTATTGTTAAAAAAATGAAAAGGCATGTTAACTGCAATATCCTTAACAACAACCAAATATCGTAATTCATAGTGGTATTGTTGAAACTGTTATTGATGAAATTGAACTGCACGGCAAATAGTTGCACATATAGAGCATCACATTGTGAAGAACTGAAATAAACAAGTCATAAGGACATCTCTAGCCGATCCTTAAAAAGTTAAAGGACTAAAACCCTTAGTGGATATATATATACTCCAGCAATTTTTGGCCTTTTCTAGTCGATCCCCTAAACTTAAGGTTGTAAAATTCAATTTGATCAAGTTCAAAGCAGGTTCAACCTAAAGTAGCATGCATTCAAACATAAACATAGATAGTTTGGCATAACCGAACATAAAACATAAATCTAAACTGAGCTAAACTACTTCCGGTCGAAGTAGAGGTCGAGCCAAACCTTCCTTGTCATGTACGGTGTGCCGCAAGCCGGGTCCGGGCCGGTACCATCGGCGGGGTCATTGGGGAAGGCACTCCTCAACTCGTTGATGTCGATCTCCTCGTCCTCGGGGCCCACCTCGACGCCCTCCACGCTGCCATTGCCGTCGCCTTCAACCTCGTCATCGGAGGAGAGCGCGATAACCTCGCCGCCCTCCATGCCGCCGTCCTCGCCGCCATTGACCTCGTCATCGGTGGAGAGTGTGATAACTGTTGGGGAACGTAGTAATTTCAAAAAATTTCCTGCGCACACGCAAGATCATGGTGATGCATAGCAACGAGAGGGGAGAGTATTGTCCATGTACCCTCGTAGACCATAAGCGGAAGCGTTATGACAACGCGGTTGATGTAGTCTTACGTCTTCACGATCCGACTGATCCAAGTACCGAACGTACGGCATCTCCGAGTTCAGCACACGTTCAGCTCGATGACGATCCCCGGACTCCGATCCAGCAAAGTGTCGGGGATGAGTTCCGTTAGCACGACGGCGTGGTGACGATGATGATGTTCTACCGGCACAAGGCTTCGTCTAAACTCCGCGACGATATGACCGAGGTGGAATATGGTGGAGGGGGGCACCGCACACGGCTAAGGAACGATCTTGAAGATCAACTTCTGTGTTCTAGGGTGCCCCCCTGCCCCCGTATATAAAGAAGGGAGGGGGAGGTGCGGCCGGCCCCCTAGGGGTGCGCCTGGAGGAGTCCTACTCCCACCGGGAGTAGGACTCCCCCCTCTTGCCTTGGTGGAGAAGGAAAGGGGGGAGGGGAAAGAGGAAAGGGGGGCGCTTCCCCCCTTCCTTGTCCTATTCAGACTAGGGGGGAGGGGGCGCGCGGCCTACCCTGGCCGGCCCTCCTCTTCTCCCTCATGGCCCACTAAGGCCCATTAACCCCCGGGAGGGTTCCGCTAACCCCCCGGTGTTCCGGTAAAATCCTGATTTCACCCGGAACCATTCCGATATCCAAATATGGGCTTCCAATATATCAATCATTATGTCTCGACCATTTTGAGACTCCTCGTCATGTCCGTGATCACATCCGGGACTCCGAACAAACTTCAGTACATCAAAACTTATAAACTCATTTTAAAACTGTCATCGTAACGTTAAGCGTGCGGACCCTACGGGTTCGAGAACTATGTAGACATGACCTAGAACTATTCTCGGTCAATAACCAATAGCGGAACCTGGATGCTCATATTGGCTCCTACATATTCTACGAAGATCTTTATCGGTCAAACCGCATAACAACATACGTTGTTCCCTTTGTCATCGGTATGTTACTTGCCCGAGATTCAATCGTCGGTATCTCAATACCTAGTTCAATCTCGTTACCGGCAAGTCTCTTTACTCGTTACGTAATGCATCATCCCGCAACTAACTCATTAGTCACATTGCTTGCAAGGCTTATAGTGATGTGCATTACCGAGAGGGCCCAGAGATACCTCTCCAACAATCGGAGTGACAAAACCTAATCTCGAAATACGCAAACCCAACATGTACCTTTGGAGACACCTGTAGTACTCCTTTATAATCACCCAGTTACGTTGTGACGTTTGGTAGCACCCGAAGTGTTCCTCCGGTAAACGGGAGTTGCATAATCTCATAGTTACAGGAACATGTATAAGTCATGAAGAAAGCAATAGCAACATACTAAACGATCAAGTGCTAGGCTAACGGAATGGGTCATGTCAATCACATCATTATCCTAATGATGTGATCCCTTTAATCAAATGACAACACATGTCTATGGTTAGGAAACATAACTATCTTTGATTAATGAGCTAGTCAAGTAGAGGCATACTAGTGACTATATGTTTGTTTATATATTCACACATGTATCATGTTTCCGATTAATACAATTCTAGCATGAATAATAAACATTTATCATGATATGAGGAAATAAATAATAACTTTATTATTGCCTCTAGGGCATATTTCCTTCAATAACCTCGCCGCCCTCTACACCGGAAAAGATTACCCTCTCCGCCTCCACGAGCTCCAGGTGTTGCCGGCAGAGCTCTTGCTTGTAGACCTCGTCGGTGGCCTCAGCCTCGAGGCGCTCCCACGCCTCGCGGTGCTCCCGCACCATAGCCGAGCTCACCACCCCTGGCTCCGGTGGGACAAGGTCGACCGGACGTGTGTCAAAGGGGAAATTGAGCCTAGCTGCCGCGCCGTGGTAGAGGACCTACCAGCGGTCGTACTCCATGGCCTCGAGCTCGGCCGTGTGGAAGGTACCGAGCCATCGGCGGGTGTGGCTCTCCCGATCTGTAATCTTGGCGACCCACGTCCCCCACCGCTGCTGCCAGACCCCGAGGTAGGACCTTGTCGGATACCGGGTCCGAGGGAGGACGGGGAAGTACTCGAGCCGGTGTAGGGGCGCAGCGGCGGGCGAATCGGGGGACCGGCGACGGCGGATCAAGCCCACGGAGGACGACGGGGACACCTCGGGGGCCACCTCACCGGCGTCGGGCGAAAAGGCCGCGATAAACCTCTTTTTGGCCATTGGCTCCTCAAGCTCCTGGGCACACAGGTAGGGGTTGAGGATGGAGGCGCCGGCGATGGCGGCGACCTACCAATGGTTTTGAGGGTTGTGTGTGTCTGTGTGAGCGGAGGTTTTGGAGTGTGTGTGGAGGGGGGCTAGGCGGGGTTTGAGGAAATACTGCGGCAACTGAAAATTTTACTAGGCGGGAGTAACAAGGCGGGGCTACTGAAAATTTGGATCAAGGGCGAGCAGATATTTTTGAGATTGCGAGGGATGAAGAGGCGGGAGTAAAATGCCAGGGCTACTGAAAATTTGAATCAAGGGACTGAAGCAGAGTGGGAGTAACAGACATCGCACAATGGTCCGCACATACTAATCATGTGCTATCAAACATTAAAACCTTCCAGGCGGTAGATATTTTCGAGATTATGAGGCAGTAATATATTCGAGATTGTGAGGGGTGCAGAGGCGGGAGTATTTTGGGAGCGGGCTAGTGTGCTTGACACGCCGGCTATGGACTGTAGCCGATGCACCTTCTCGCGTAAGCCATAGGCGTATTATGCACCAACGATGATCCATGATATTTTGTGCTGCATCTCACACGGTTGATGATAATAAACTGTGTGCGATCTACTTGATTTTTCATCTTGATTTGAATTACATAATGGGGTCACAACGGCAATGGACGGTCTTTGAATTGCTAGACCTTTTATCTGCAGTGAACATGCAACTATATGTGTGTCGTAAAAGAATTAGAATTATTCAGGGTTCTTTTGAACATTTTATACATTAAATTGGTTTTCTAGCCATTTCAGGTGCACAATTCAAAATTAAACTACATGCAAATGCTCCGTTGCACCAACATGGGTTGTAAAATCATATATGTGTCCATGGGTTTATGCTTATGTCCCATGGAAGAAATAGGGATGAAATTCGTATACGACGGCACCGTGGCTCTCCGGCAAACGTTGACGTACTTGCTCTTGTAATTCTAGTAAATCCAAAATTCGTCCGAAATTCATGAAACTTGGCATGCTATCATGGAGCGGCATCAACATGCCGTGGTAAAATTTTTGTCCCATTTGGGGCAGGTTTGGGTATAAGCTTCTCATAAACCAGAGCTTCTCACAACAAGTTTCATGGTTTCGATAGGGAACGTTTCACCTTTCTGGACGAAACGATATCCGTTGCCTCTTCTCGATTTCAAATTTTTTCCTAGTGTCAACATAGAACAACAGGAGTGTTGTGTCAATTTTTGGAATTTTTTGGAATTCGCTTGGACATTTTTATACAATAACTGAGTTTTCAATGCATTCATCTGCATAATTCAAATTTAAACTACATGCACATGCTCTAATGCATATTAATTGGTGGAAAATTCAAATCTGTGTCCTTGGTTGCATGCTTAGGTCCCATGCAAGAAATGGGAATGAATGGCAAACACCCTGCCACCGTCACTCGGCCGCAAACATTGAGATACCTGGTTTTTAAATTCTAGTAAATCCAAAACTCGTCTGAAATTCATGAAATTTGGCATGCTATCATGGAGCGGCATCAACATGTCGTGCTAAAATTTCTATCCCATTTGGGGCAGGTTTGGGTATATGCTTCTCACAAACCAGAGCTTCTCACAACAAGCATGTTGGTTTCGATAGGGAACGTCCCACCTTTTGGGACGAAATGCTATCCATTGCCTCTTGTTGCTTTCAAAATTTTTCTCGTGTCAACATAGAGCAACAGGAGTGTTGTGTCAAGTTTTGCGATTTTTCGGGGTTCATTTGGACATTTTTATGCATTAACTGAGCTTTCAATGCATTTATGTGCATAATTCAAATTTAAACTATATGCACATGCTTCAGTGCATATAAATTAGTTGAAAAATCAAATATGTGTCCTTGGGTGCATGCTTAGGTCCCATGCAAGAAATGGGAATGAATTTCAAAAATCAGGGCACCGTTGATTGTCGGCAAAACATTGAGATACTTTGTTTTAAAATTCTAGTAAATCTAAAACTTGTATGACATTCATGAAACCTGGCATGCTATCATGGAGCAGCAACAACTTGCCATGGTAAATTTTTGTCCCATTTGGGGCAGGTTTGGGTATATGCTTCTCGCAACAAGCATGATGGTTTCGATAAGGAACGTCCCACCTTTGGGGACGAAACGATATCCATTGCCTCTTAATTGCTTTCAATTTTTTTTCTCATGTCAACATAGAACAACAGGAGTGTTGTGTCAATTTTTGTGATTTTTCGGGGTTTGTTTGGACATTTTTATGCATTAACTGAGCTTTCAATGCATTTATGTGCATAATTAAAATTTGAACTACATGCACATGCTCCAGTGCATATAAATTGGTTGAAGAAACAAATATGTGTCCTTGGGTGCATGCTTAGGTCCCATGCAAGAAATAGGAATGAATATGAAAAACCAGGGCACCATTGATTGGCGGCAAAACGTTGAGATGCTTGGTTTTTAAATTCTAGTAAATCCAAAACTCGTCTGAAATTCATGAAACTTTGCATGCTATCATGGAGCGGCATCAACATGCCGTGGTAAATTTTTTGTCCCATATGGGGCAGGTTTGGGTATATGCTTCTCACAATAAGCATGATGGTTTCCATAGGGAACGTCCCACCTTTGGGGACGAAACGATATCCATTGCCTCTTATTGCTTTCAAATTTTTTCTCATGTCAACATAGAACAACAGGAGTGTTGTGTCAATTTTTGTGAATTTCGGGGTTCGTTTGGACATTTTTATGCATTAACTGAGTTTTCAATGCATTTATGTGCATAATTCAAATTTGAACTACATGCACATGCTCCAGTGCATATAAATTGGTTGAAAAATCAAATCTGTGTCCTTGGGTGCATGCTTAGGTCCCATGCAAGAAATGGGAATGAATTTCAAACATCAGGGCACCGTTGATTGTCGGCAAAACGTTTAGATACCCGGTTTTAAAATTCTAGTAAATCCAAAACTCGTCTGAAATTCATGAAACTTGCACTAGAAAAAAAAGACACATCCATGACATTTTGGGCCGAACAATTTTTTTTTCCTGTCATACTTATGACACTTCTATGACGATAATTGTGACAAAACCCGGTATCATCATAGATGTGGTGGGCTCCTACTTCTATGACAAAAAATCATGACACAAAATGGGCTTTCCGTCCTAGGCGGGCCGGAGATGCAGCTGCATGACATTCTTTGGGCCGTCCATGATGGAAAAAACCGTGGTAGAAGCAAGGGCAAGGAAAATTTCGGGGAGTTCGCGGTTACGGTGGCTGGTCGGGGACGAGCGGTGCGCGTTTCTCTTGTACCGTACGCGCGTGGGTGCGAGGCGTCGGGCTCTAATTGAACCCGAGCGAGGCGTCGCCTAACTGAACCCGAGCGATTGCGCTGCAGGCTACGCGTTACTGAACCCGAGCGATCGAGCAATGGCTGTTAACTGAACCCGATCGAGCGATTCCTTCGCTACTGCTGCTAACTGAAGCCGATTGATGCTGCCTCTAGATGAACAGTGAGCGTTGCTGGGGGGTTTTGGATGAACAGTTCCCGGTGGGGGTGGATGAACAGGACCCTGTGGTGTTGCCTCTGGATGAACAGGACCCCAATCGATCGAGCCGGTTGGGGCTGGATGAATAGGACCCCATGGAGGGCTGGATGAACAGGATGACCCCGTGGAGGCCTGGATGAATAGTAGATGGTCGAGGGGTGGATGAACAGTAGCCCGTGGAGGGGTGGTTGAATAGGAGCCCATGGAGAGGGCTGGTTGAACAGTAGCCGGTGGAGTAGCACGCGATGGAGGCTGGATGAACAGGAGCCCGTGGATGAACATTCACAGGTCGAGGCTGGAGGAGGTCGACGGTGGATGAACAGTAGCCCGTGGAGGCTGGAGGAGGTCGATGGTGGAGATGAACAGTATCCCGTGGAGTCCCGTTTTGCGGTACGCCACACCCCTCCCAATGAACAGGACCCCCGTTTCGACCGTAGTGCTCCAACACAAGTCCGTTTCGTCCGTTTTGTGGTACGCCACACCCCTCCCGGTCAACAGGACCCCGTTTCGACCGTAGGAGGTCCAACACAAGTCCGTTTCCTTTGTTTTGCGATACGCCAGACCCCTCCGATGAACAAGATCCAGTTTCGAACGTGGCCGGTCGAACACAAGGCCGTTTCCTCCGTTCTGCGATACGCCAGGCCTCGTTTCCATTGGTTGTTCCGTCCAAGCCGGTTGGCTCCCACACATTTTGTTGACTCCCAATGAATACGACGCATTCCATTGCCTCCCCATGAACACGACAACGACGTAGTTTCGACCCAGCCATGTACATGAGCCCTGGCCGTACGTATGCGCGAGTAGGCGTTCGAGACCCCGCCCGTATGTACGTACATGGCCGTATTTACTTTCTTGCACCCTGGCCATTGTACGTATGTGTATATGCTACGTGCACGCCTCTACTACGACACGTGTGCACCTCTACTACAACACGTGCGCGCCTCTACATCGACCAGTATGTACGTACACGTTCGCGACCAGAATGACAACACTACGTACGCTTCGACCAGGTGGGTCTCGACTGTCAGGCACTTCCTCGCATGCGAAGATGTAGCTGGTGGTTCCCAGCAGTCAAGGGGAGAATCATTTTTTTCGGACGCACTTCCTTGCGTGCGAAGATGTAGCTGGTGGGTCCCAGCAGTCAGGGGGCGAATCATTGTTTTTGCCCGTAATATGGACGCACTTCCTTGCATGCGAAGATGTAGCTGGTAGGTCCCAGCAGTCAGGGGGGAAATGTTTTTTTTGTGAAATAGGATGGCCCGTCCAGTGGGTCCATGCTGTCAAGTGGAGGAATCATTATTTTCTGCGTAATAAGGAGGCACTTCCTTGCTGCAGCCATGGACCCAGCTGTCAGCCTCTCCACGTACATTCCACGTCCGATGGAAGTCGTTCCTTGACCACGTTCACCATGCCATGCCGAGAGCACCAGGGCGGTGGACGATGGTGAGGCCTAGGAAGGGGACGGCGTGGAGCCGGGGAAGACACGGCAGTGGATGTCCACGCATAGAGGAGTATGAGCGTTCACCGGTTCGGCTGCGATGTGAGGCTGCCGTCGCCGCAGAATAACAGGGGGTGTGGGTGAGTAGAGGGATGACCTGGCTAGCGGTGGGAGTAGTAGGGGCGGTGAGGCCTCCACGGCATCACTGCCGGCCACGGGAGGTAGGAGCACGCGGCACGACCGACGCTGGTTTGGGCGGCTGGAGCAAGAAGACCAGAGGTTGAAGAAGCACTACGGCCGTTGGATGGACATCATACGGTCACTGAAGCTAGAATCGTTCATATTGTCTAAGTTGACAAAGCCTTCCGTCCCTGTCAACTTAGTAGGCCCACAAGTCAGCCTCCCACTAAGGTGGGTCCCAGCTAGCAGGGGGATATTCATTTTTTTGTGCGTAATAAGGAGGCACTTCCGGTGGGTTCGAGCAGACAGTAGGGGGAACTTTTTTCGCAAAATACGGTGGCTTGTCTGGTGGGTCCCAGCAGTCAGGAGGAAATGTTTTTTTCACAAAATATGGTGGCCCGTCCGGTGGGTCCCTGCTGTCAGGTGGAGGAATAATTATTTTGCGTGTAATAAGGAGGCACTTCCTTGCGGCTGCCATGGACCCAGCTGCCAGCCTCTCCACGTACAGTACTCTTCCAATGGAAGTCGGTCGTTGACCACATTGACCACGCCGCGCCGAGAGCACCAGGGCGGTGGACGATGGAGAGGCCTAGGAAGGGGACGACGTGGAGCCGGGGAAGACGCGGCAGTGGAAGCCCCGCGGAGAGGAGTATGAGGGTTCACTGGTTTGGCTGTGGTGTGAGGTTGCCGTCGCAACAGAATAACAGGGTGTGTGGGTGAGTAGAGGGATGCCCTGGCCAGCAGTGGGAGTAGTAGGGGGTGATGAGGCCTGCGCGGCAGCACAACCGGCCACGGGAGGCGGGAGCAGGCGGTCCCGCCGCCGCTGGATTTGGCGGCTGGAGCAAGAAGATCAAAGATTGAAGAAACACGACGGTCGTTGGATTGACATCGAATGGTCACGTCTGCTAGAATCGTTTGTTGACGTAAATAATAACTAAAAAAATCTTGCATACGCATCAACTTAATAGGCCCACAAGTCAAACCATTCCCTTTTTTAATAATTTATATATAGCTCATTGCAACTTCCTATGCAATTTATTGCAGTCCGTTTTTTCTGGTTAGCCAGGGCCAATTTTGCATATTTCTGTGGGTTCCAAACTATTTTTAATACCGAAATGTCGAGCCAGATTTAAAGTACTTTGAAGATATATTTAAATTAGGTTAATGCCCAGTGAAATAGGAATCTGAAAATGTGAAAAAATTCAGAAATTATAAAGTAATTGCCACTTTGTCATCTGTTTTTATATTTACAACCCATTTCATATTACTTTCAAGATTTGCAGGCTTCTCGAAGGAGTTGCAGCCCATCAGGGGCGTAGAAAAATAAGTAGGCCTGCATTGGGAATTCTTCAGAAAAAATAAACTGGACTCATTTTCACAAAGAAAAAATAGCTGGGCTGGTCACATGGTGAACATAAAATATAAGCCTTGGCTAGACGGGCCACAGCCCAGTTCAAACCCTGCTCCATTTCAACAATAACAAAAAAATACTGACTGAGCAGCTACGTCCCAGGAGTCAGCCGATCTTGTGCTATTCTCTTGTCTATTGACTATATACGCTCACAATGTCGTGGGTCCCAGATGTCAGGAAAACACTAGGAGCAAGCATTTTATTTTTCCATACGCTGACATGGTGGGCCCCTACTGTTCCTCTCCACATACTTCTGCCGATTCCTGTTGTTTGTTGACCATGTTGACAATGTGAGAGGGCGTCGCCGCGGCGAGCGCACCAAAGCACGCAGAGGACGACGACGAGGCCTCGGACGTCGGTGTTAACGATTTAGGAGATAGTGGGGCGGTGATGCGTGCGCTGAGGCGCAGCCAGCCGTGTGAGGCGAAAGCAGGCGGCCCCGCTGGCTCTGGTTTGGTTTTGGCGGCTGGAGGAAGACATGACTGAAGAAACACGACAGACTGTAAAAGCAGCACGAGTACTTAACAACCTTAACTGAAACTAGCAGGGGCACTTAACAACCATAGCTGAAAGCAGTATGAGTACTTATACAGGTTCAACCGTACAAAGCACGCCTCGAACAATGCTACTTTGCCTATAGTTAACCAAGGGTGAGGCCGCCAAGCCCCAGGACAAGGCCCAGGCGCCACCTCGTGCATCCACAACCTTCTGAAAGCGGCTTCATCTCGCAATGTGGCCAATAAACAGGATATTCGCTTTAGAGCCATGGAAAAGCATGAACATAATCTTCTGTCCTATTCTCCAATATGGACGAGCCTTCATTATTTGAGACCACCCATGAATAAGTATCTTTTGACCTCCCAGGGGAATGGAGTAGGTCGACATAAACATCATGTTGTGACCAAGCGCAAGTCTGACTCGACCATGGTCAGGCATCTGTATAGAAACAATAGAATTGGGCAGTTTCTGTTTCAAGAAGATCACAACTGTAAAACTGTGTATAAGCAATAGTTTATGAACAAAATATATAACAGAAAACAGCCGGTACCATAAGTTTCTCGACACAATTGGACCTGTTCAACGAGTGCAGCAGTGGCGCAAATATCCCACGTGGCCTTCCACCATTGAAACGCCCCACAAGGACCTCAAGACGATCAATAAAGTGTAGGAACTTGCGGATGTCGTCCCAGTCAACTTCAGTGCCATCAGTAACAGCCGAGTTATTACAGAATAACAAACGAGCAGCCTGCTTAACTCTGAAAAAACCTATACGTGCCACCAATTATAAGAAAATATTAGTTAGAAGTAGCATCTTCGTGAGAGATTTGTTGCTACTTCTAAAGTTAAATTGTGATTAGTTAGACAGAATAGGTGGATTAAGAAGTAATCAAGGCAACAAGCAAGAACCAGATACAAAACTAACATGGATGAACAATTGGAACGACGTCGGGGTGGAAGATTGCAGTGAAGATGAGACCAGGTTCTGCTATTTCCATCAACATTCGTGCGCCAACTTTCAGTCCATAACACTTGAGAAAGTTTATCCATGTTTGGCCATAAAAAAGCAGCGATCTTCTTGGTTCATGAACCCAACTCAGAACTTATATCTATGGCTTGTCTTCACTGTGACCATTAAACTGGTGTATTCAGTTATGGCAAGGCCGAGCATCTTGAGTACATGTGTTCTGGCAGAGCAAATAATGCACTGCATGAAAAATAATATGAGAACACAATATATTCCCTATCCAAATCAAGAAATAACTTCCTCCTTCATGTCAGTATTGACCATCGTAATAGTAGTACCTTTTATCCAAATATAGCAATCCAAATTTCTGAATTAGTAGACAACATGTTCAAAAAAACCCCACCCTCCCGGATAGAAAAGAGGATTCTAGGAACATGGTGTGTGCGTTTTAAAATCCTATGTTAGGATGAGAAGGAACAAGTGTGGCGTCTCGCCGAGGGCGCAAAAACCTGTAGGGTCCTCGCACTTTGGGCACTGCAAATGAAACACACTAGATTCAGTAGGAAGAAAAATGCATCAACGGCGGCGGCTGCCATCCTAGGATTACCCGCGACCAAGGGACTTGGATTTATCGGGGATGGATGAAGAATTCGTACCTGGTTCTCCATGAGAAAACCCTATGCAATCGCCGAGAGGGGGTTTTCTCTGAACAAGCAGACGAGGGAGAAGGGGATTCAGTCATTCAGGCCTACTGAAATATTGCCGCTTTATCCGTCCAGCTTACTGCTAAAGATGGAAGGGGGGTTGTGATTTGACGGCTCATTGGGCATTACTGCGGCGCTACGACCGGGGTGTGTCTACCGTGCAGTTGTGCACTCTAATTTGTGCATATGGCACGTCGACCCCATTGTCGGATGCCCCACGTATCAGCGAAAGGAAGTAGAAAGACAGGAGTAACTAGTTACACATAAATATATTTTTGATAGAGAGATACTCCCTCTGTAAAGAAATATACAAATCTTTTACAGTATATCACAACTTTATACATAAGAAAAATCAAGCGGAATATATATAACATATATAATTATAAAAAATAGAGTTGTTTTTAACACAGTGTAGACGAGTCGGTGATGATGGTGTGCCTGCCATCCTGCAATATAGGCCGTCCGATTTATATATGACGGATAGGAAGGAAACTATGGCAATTTTGCAAAAAGGTACCCACACACCTCTCCACATTTGCAAATAAGGCCTTTCCTCGTTCATCCTTTTCTCTCACAAGATAAAATACTCATACAAATGCATCTTGATGTTACGTGCAACGCACGGGCATTATGGGGGTTCAGCAGAGAATATAATACTCAGACGGGCTCACGGTTCTGGACTTTGGGCCGCAGGCCCACCCTGCATGTTTGGGGACCCATGTGTTCTACCTAAGCGCTTTTCATATTGCAAGCGATCGGTACGGCGCTGGTTTTAGATGCTGTCGCAAGGCGAATACACAAAATTGAATAAAGCACTGCAGCTGTTGGAATGAAATCGAACGACAGTTCCTAACCAGCAACGAGAGTTGCAATTCTATCAACGATATACCATGTGATAAATAATATTGTCGTACTACTTATACACACATGACACTTGTTTCACCATGCCATATTATTACATCAAAATCTCTCGGAGGATAGATCAGTTCGGCAGTTGTGTGCTGCTACTGAAGAATTTCAAAGTTGATTTGGACCAGCTCTCCTTGCCGAGAAAGTTCGATTTTGACATCACCCCCTACCGCAAGATTAGATTTAGATTTGAACCTTGACCATCCTTTAGCATCAATCATCATGCGACCATCCTTTGTACTTACGGTATATTGAGCAGGTTCATTCACACCAAGGCTGCGCATGGTAAGAGAAACTTGGCCGCGGTTGCCCGGATTGTTGAACGTCTCCCTCGTTGCTCTAGGAATTCTCTGTTTGCAAACAAGAAGACATAACCAAACAGTTAGATCAACACAGTGAATCATGTGAAACAACATGGAAAGAAAAAAGAACGAAGCACTTGGGCGGCCAATGCTTACCAAGAAGGTGGACATGTCGGTTTTTGTAAGGACTTTGGTATATGAAGTGCGAACTGCAGCCCAGTCTGTTACCGGTGCAACTGCTCGTTCGGTTGCCGCTGCATGGGCCAGAGCAGATGCAAGTGCAAGTGTTGGTGCAGGTGCCGAAGCCGCTACTGTTGCCGGAGATGGTGCTCCTTGTAGTGCTGGTGCCGGTGTCGGAGCAGGTGCCGGTGTCGATGCCCGATCCTCCGGTAGATCAGCCTGATCCACTCACGCGGTCGGTGCCCAATCCTCAGCTGGATCAGAATGAGCTGCTACCGCTGTCAGTGCTAGAGCAACTGCCGGTGCTCGATCCGTTGCTGAAGGTGGTACCGATGTGCGAGACAGCGGTGATCGTGTCTGGTCTGCTATGATCAGCTTTCTAACTTGACTAGGATCCGTGACCGTGATCCGGTTTTTTCTTCATTTCTTTTAAATGCAAGAAGGACTAATTGTGGCATTTTTGTTAAACCAAACCGTAGTTCATCAAAGGGATTCAGCTTGTACTCAGACAACAGACTCATCCAAATTTTTTTAGTAATATAAGTGATGGACAGTGCCTTCATTACTGACACGACATAAGAAGTGAAACCTGCAAAAATAGCCATCATAGAGCAAACCAAAAGGTTTATTCTGTGATGAATGTCACATGGAAAAACCTGCATCGTAAAATTGCAGGAAAAGAAAGAAAACATGACATTAAATCAATAAGATTTAGATAGTAAATCAATAAGATTTACTTGATGTGACACGAGTGAATCCTTACCAGGAAATCACTATGTTGAAGTACTGAACAGAAGATTGATCGTCCAACTACGGGTGACATGCAGGGGCCCCGCCTACTCCACAAGCAGGACAGTCCAAAGGTCGTGACAAATCGTATGGACCGAACATCCATGGGACTGGAAATCCTGGTGGGTGCGATAACCCCTGCAATGCATACAAATATTGGAGTGTAACCATAACTGATAAACCATCCTCACAAAAAAGATGATCTGGACACTTCAAAATATACAGACTGAGTTGAGTGGACAGACATTAACATAGACCGTTCTCAGGACTGACCACACACCAAAAGCGACAGTACTAATAAACAATACAGGGTTCACAAACACAAATCAAGTACTGAACAATAGTACTTACTACAGACAAGCAAAGTTGCACTAATTAAACTCTGTAGAATATTTCTTGCCACCGACCTACGGGATGAACCCCGCATAACTGACTAGGCCATTCGTGAGAGATGTCTACATGCACCATCACCATCTCGTCAACCTTGGAGAACCTAACAGAGTGGTCCTTCCACTCATAAACATGATGATGAAGACATGCTGCATCAGATTTGTTGGGAAGCTTTACAAGAACCACACCCTTCATAATCGAAGGCACAGCCAGGAAATTGTTGTGGTCAAGTACAGCCTCGAGAACATGCCCGACAACAATGCTACAGGAAAACACTAGTTCAGGACACGTGGCGACAAGGACACAACAGCTCGATAGTTTAGCAATAGAACTCATCCTCAGGTCTTCCAGTTCACACGACATGACTTTGAGAACTTCATCTCCACCGTGGACCTGGTTCTAATTCAAACAGAAACCATATTTTATTGCTACCTCCGTTCAGAAATATAAGAAGATTTTTGATATTATACTCCATATATGACTACATATACGCACAGAAATGAGTGAACAAAGATACTAGAACATGTCTTCAAAGGCATGAGAGCAGAGGGATTACTTGCAATATCCATAACACAAGTTACTGAGGCAAATATATCCTCTTCAAAGGTAGCATTGATGTTCATAAAGTACTCCCTCCGTCCCAAAATTCGTATCTTAGATTTGTCTAGATACGGATGTATCAAGTCACATTTTAGTATTAGATACATCCGTATCTAGACAAATCTAAGACAAGAAATTTGGGAGAGAGGGAGTAGTTGAAAGTAATCAATAAGAAATTAGTGTCAACCTCTTGCATGTTTTGGTCAAAAGAGGAATTTAGAACCGTTATTTGGCACACAAAAATCACATGTAAGATCACCCAGAAAGTTGTACTACTAGTACCAGTATTGCGTGTTAGATGAAAAAACATGATCAAGATCGAGAAAAAGATCGTCAAGAAGAGATATTACCTAGACTTGCTTAATGAGGGATCCCGGAGAGGGGTCTTGGACAGGGCGATGGCTTTGAGCTTGTCTGCGGTAGTCTCGGCGGGGTGCTTGCACTTCTTCGTACCATGAGCCTTGATGGTTTTGGCCAGAGCCATAGACATCACGTCGGCCGGTGCTCCAGCGTTCATCCAAGAGAGGAAGCTGAGAGACAAGAGTGAAATGAGGAACGAGATGAGGGAGAAGAGAAGCGAGTGGGGGTTTTCTTCAAGAGAGGAAGCTGAGAGAGAAGAGTGAAATGATGGTTGCTTCGTCCGTCCAACTTACTGCTGGAAAGGAGGGGGTTTTGTGATTTGACGGCTCATTAGGCATTACTGCGGCGCTTCAATCGGGGTAGTCTACCGTCACTCTACCACGGAGTAATTTAGTGCATGGCTGGTGGACCCCGATGCTAGCTGTTCCACACGTCGGCGAAAGTGAGTAATTTAGTGCATGGCTGGAGGAGGATCCGCACTGTAGAGCGTGTCTACTGTTTTTCTGAAGAAGAAAATGATTACAGCAAGCGTTTCCACTCTTACGACGGAGGAGTGCAAAACACGGCAGCCACTTGAACATACACAGTGCTCCTACTACTAGGCATGTGCAGTGTTTCATACGTCAGTACTACATAATCTTGTTGCTAGTGTAGTAAGATATGACGATAACAAATGATGTTGTGCGCATGTCAACTATATGAACAGTAATGTAGTAACATTGTACTGCATTTTCGACTATCCGGTTGTCGGTGTACTAAAGTAGGGGTACCTTAGTATCCCGAACTTGTGCACGGGCAGTCGCAGTGCCCCGCGGCAAGGCTTGCCGGGTGCCCGCCAAGATCCTACGTAGTTCCTATTGGAGCCATTCAAGAACAAAGTGTTTTAACTGAAGACAAGGCCCCGGCAAGAGGAGCTTGCCGGGAAGGACAAGGCCCTGGCAAGAGGAGCTTGCCGGGAAGGCCAACCGAGGCATTTCAAGGAACTTGCCGCGACGCGCCGTGCGTCCCGGCAAGACCCGGCGAGCGACAAGCTTCCGGGCGCGACAAGACAACGACCGCGGCAAGGCGCTTGCCGCGGCGAAGCCACCATTCTGTGCCCACGCTCCAGCGCATCTGTCGACGTGTCGCCGCAGGACCGTTCCAGGCGCATGTGGCGGGAAGCTGTGCAGCCAAGCGGTGCGAGGTGGCGAGTGGAGATGACGAGAAGGCCATCGTGGCAAGCGGTGGCGCCCCTAACGGTCGCTTTTCTGCACTGTTGGGTGATGCGTACGGGCATTAAATGCTCTTGTCCCCTGCCGTCAGAGTTAGGTAGGGTGCACTGTAGAGGCAGTTGTACCAACCCCTCTTTTTACATTTGTACCCCTGTCTGCGTTGCCACCTGTCGGTGACCCCTTTAGCCTATAAAAGGAGGCCCATGCGCAATGTAGAAGGGGTTCGACTCATTCGAAACCACAAGACTCTCACGCTCTCGAGCAAGAACAGAATAAAACCACAAAGCAGCAGTAGGAGTATTATCTCTCCGGAGAGCTCCGAAGCTGGGTAAAAATCGCTCGCGTGCTCCGCCTCGATCCGCTCTTCGTGTGCCCTCCGCTCCCTGCCGGACCGAAAAGGGGCCCTGCCCCATAGGACAGAAAACAAGCAGTGGAGCGCCAAGAATTCATTGCAGAAGAGATCAAGAAGTTGGAAGCAGCAGGCCTTGTCAGAGGGGTGCTCCATCCTACGTGGTTGGCCAATCCTGTAGTCGTGCGCAAGGCGAACAGAAAGTGGAGGCTTTGTATTGACTTCACTGATGTTAATAAAGCTTGTCCCAAAGATCCATTTCCCTTACCGCGCATTGACCAGATTGTCGACTCCACGGCAGGATGTGATTTGCTTTCATTTCTTGATGCATACTCAGGATATCATTAGATCTTCATGGCAGAAGAAGATGAGGAGAAAACCGCATTCATTACTCCATGTGGCACATACTGCTTTGTACGGATGCCTTTCGGACTAAAGAATGCTGGTTCAACATTTGCAAGGGTAGTTCACGAAGCTTTTGAGCCACAGTTGCACAGAAATGTAGAAGCTTACATGGATGACATAGTGGTCAAGAGCAAAGACAGAGCAACTCTGATCCAAGATTTGGACGAGACCTTTGCAAATCTGCGCAAGATCAACCTCAAGCTTAACCCCGAGAAGTGCGTGTTTGGAGTCCCCTCCGGCAAGCTTCTCGGGTTCTTTGTATCTCAGCGGGGGATTGAAGCTAATCCCGACAAGATCAAGGCCATTGAGCAGATCGAAGCACCGAAGCGCGTCAAGGATGTACGAAGGCTTGCCGGCTGCGTAGCTGCTCTCAGCAGGTTCATCTCTAAGTCTGCTGAGCGCGCCCTGCCGTTTTTCAAAATATTGAAAAAGGCAGGTCCAATGAAATGGACTCCGGAAGCGGAGGCTGCGCTGCAGGACTTGAAGAGATATCTGTCCTCCACTCCAATACTTGTCGCACCTAAGCCACAAGAGAAGTTGCTGCTATACCTAGCGGCAACCAATCAAGTGGTTAGTGCTGCGTTAGTAGCGGAGAGGGAGGCAGATGATGAGCCAGCGGCCGCGGCAAGCACATCCAGCGACAAGCAGGGGGCTTCCCCGACAAGCTCTGGTCCCGACAAGGATGGATCTGTGCAGCCACAAGAAGAGAAGCAGAAGAAAATGGTGCAGCACCCAGTTTACTTTGTTAGTTCCCTTCTGCAGGGAGCTAGATCAAGGTACTCTGGTGTGCAGAAATTGCTTTTCGGCCTTCTCATGGCCTCGAGAAAGCTGCGCCATTACTTTCAAGCACATGAGATCACAGTTGTCACTCGCTTTGCGTTGAAGAGGATATGGCAAAATCCAGAAGCAACAGGCAGGATTGTCGAGTGGGCACTGGAACTGTCAAGCTTTGGCCTCAAGTTTGAGAGTACCTCAACTATCCAGAGCCGAGCATTGGCAGAATTCATAGCAGAATGGACGCCAACACCTGATGAAGAAATTCCAGAGACGAGCATTCCCGTCAAGGAAGCAAGCAAAGAATGGATCATGTACTTTGATGGTGCCTTCTCGCTGCAAGGCGCCGGTGCAGGCGTGTTGCTTGTCGCACCCACCGGAGAGCACCTCAAGTACGTGGTCCAGATGCACTTTCCCAAGGAGCAAGCAACAAACAATACTGCAGAGTATGAAGGTTTGCTTGCCGGACTCAGGATCACGGCAGACCTTGGGATCAAGAAGCTTATTGTTAGGGGTGACTCGCAGCTTGTCGTCCGCCAAGTTAACAAAGATTATCAGAGTCCGTTGATGGAAGCCTACATTGATGAGGTGAGAAAATTAGAAGAGCACTTTGATGGCCTACAGATGGAACATGTCCCGAGAGCTCAGAACGACATTGCACATGGCCTGTCAAAGTGCGCCGCACTCAAGTTACCTGTGGAACCAGGAATTTTTATGCTCAAGCTGACTCAACCATCTGTAACACCATCAACTGGACAGAACAAGAAGAGGAAGTTGGTTTCTGGTGACTACTTTCCGGCAGAGCTCCCCGAAGCCGCTGCCAAGAAGATCCCCAAAATCAACACCAAAAGTGCTGAGGGGCAGTCTGCTCCGACAAGCCCTAGGGCTTGTTCCGTTGAAGTAGACGCTCCCGACAAGTTTTGCTCCAGAAAGCTTGCCGGGGAACATCAAGCTCCGGCAGGGCCTCAGGTTCTTGCCGTAGAAGCAGATGTTCCCGCAGCAGCATTTGTGCCTTTAGTCCTTGTTGTCGAGCCGCAAGCTCCAGCATGGGCACAGCAGATTGTCCATTTCCTTTAGACAGGAGAACTTCCCGAAGAGCAAGAAGAAGCGGAGAGAGTAGCCCGGCAATCAAGTATGTACCAGTTTGTCGACGACATACTGTACAGAAGAAGATTCAACAGAGTGAAATTGAAGTGCATTCCCCGGGAAGATGGACAGAAGCTGTTGGCGGAGATACATGGAGGCATATGTGGTCATCACATTGGCGCAAGAGCACTTGCCGGCAAAGCATTCCGGCAAGGTTTCTTTTGGCCGACAGCTCTCCAGGATGCAACTGCACAAGTAACCAAGTGTGGAGCATGCCAGTTCCACTCCAAACAGATACACTAGCCAGCTCAAGCTCTCCAGACGATCCCTACATGGTAGTAATATTTGGCGTATGTGATCCTGAAAAGGGAATGGAAGAATAAGAATTGCATCAAGGGGATGATAGCATTGCCTTCCTCAATAGTTTAATAACACGTCTGGTAAAATCGAAGGTTTTGTGTGAATACAATATCAGGGGAATTTAGATCAAATTGGTAGCATTTTTGTATGTCTAAGTTGGGTTTTTCAAATCCCGGATGCATCATATGTGCTCATTCCCTGGTATCTTTGTGAAATTTCGAGTAACCCCGTGACACCGGGAAATTTTGAGTAACCCCATGGTTGAGCAAACAAAATAAGCAGAAGTAGCATGGGAATGTTCACCAAAGTTATAGCCTTGTCTTGAGAGAACATATAAGGTTCATAATTTCTGTTCCAATAAAAAATTCATAACTTATAAAGCACTATTCGGATTCAATGACATGCCATCTACCATACGAAAGATGAACTTTTTAGAATAATATATTTATGCATGCATACTATATGCGCTTACCTAAAATCTACATGAAACACTTACACGCAGGGAAGTATAAAATTACTGGGGAAATCGACAAAAGAATGGAAATTGAGTCAGCAGTATAAACATATATATGACTTACCTTAGAAACACAAATATGCATATGCCTTCAAATAGTTGTGTGCAAGTAATCTTCAATAGGAAAATGAAAATTAGAAAAAAGTTCCGAATTAGACTGCAGAAGTAACCCATCACTTTGAAATAGCTCGAGTTAATTTGCTGACCTGCTCCCCTGCAAACTACTTTGGAGATCCGTAAAGCTGCAGATCAGCGATGGAGCCGCGTCAAGCTCGGGTGAAGAGGTGATTTGTATTCTCTCTCTTGGTGGTCGCTTCGGTGATGCCGAAGGAGAGGAACAAGCGCTGGTTTTTTGTGTAGGATTATCCTATCCTTTCAGTACTGTAATGTTGGTGATTACGTGTCTTGTAACCGGATCTTTATTTTATGAATGAGAAATGTATTACCTCGCAAAAGAAGTTAGCTCTCAATGTGTACAATATGTACACCAGAAGCATCAAAGAAGACAGTGAGGTCAGTACCCCTTTCAGGAAAGAAGCAAGAGAATCTATGATGTCATATGTATCTATCAAGTTCTTTAACAAAAATAGATTTAAAGATATAGATAGGGTACTTACCGGTGGTGCTACTGGAGGGTCACTTCTTGTTAACTTAAGACATGGAACAATGAATATATTTAAATGAATAAATGCCCTCAGGCGCAACTCGAATCTGCAAAATTTGCTGCATAACATTTTTGAACATCAATTAGGATGAACAGTACTGGAAAACACCATTTGTATTTTCCAAAAAATCAACAGTTAAATCATGGTCAGGAGTCATAATATAGACTCGACGGAGGGTAGCAGAGAAAATCCCCTGCCTGTATGCAATCAACATGTGCATCTGCCTATCCTCCACTGGCCTTGACTCGTAGAGTAACTCGTGCATTGATAACTCCTCCACCATAGATCTTCAACTTGTTGAACTGTAGCTAGGGCTAGGTGTACCTAATAGAAATAATTTGAGAAGGTTTGTAGATGAGTTGAACCGATCCATACAAAAATTAGACAACTTCTGAAGTTGTCAATAGTATTGGCATTTCATCGAACAACAGGAGGTCACCTACCTGTTGCTTACGTAATTTGCAACAGCAAGGGCATGAGGCACCATCGTCATTTGAAGCTTCTGGATATGTGGGTCAGTTACCAACGGAAGCAATGACGGGTATTGCATTAAGAACTAATCATTAATCATGGGATCAATCAGTGGTATTGAAGGGGATAGAGGGGAAGGCAAGGAGTTGTGGTGCGCAACAGTGGACCGACCGCCGCCACCGTCCTCGACGGCCCAGGACGGATCATGGTGGATGCACCAGTGCGAGTAGAGGTGCGGCGACCAGTGCTATTGGGAGATTATTGCCAAACGAATCAGCATGTACACCAATCACAGAATCACTGAACGAAAATAGTATGATGCAAGGCTCACCTGCTTAACTTTGAACCCACGAAGACAAAAGAAATCTTCAAATCAGGGGTGATGGCGAGAAGTAGGCACCACAGGCAATTTCTCTGGGCAGGGGCAGCACGTTGATAGTTCGTCTCCAAGCACCCCCTCCCTCCCTCGTAGGATGCTCCACTCTCTCTCCCGTCGACACCGCAGTCGTCACAATCCGCCATGATCCCCTGCCTTCTTTCTTCCCTATAGCTGCCACATGCCCTATCCTTCTCGTATGTTCGTCTCGAATCAGCCAACCGGCAGGTGGAAGGAGTAGAGCAGCCATCCGGTTGTTGGGCGCATGTAGATGGGAGAGCCTAGGAGGTCGCACCGGAGGAAGATTTGTTTGGGAAACCAAGAAGGCGGACCGGAGGAGGCACATGATAGGTTGGGAATTATTAAGGAGGAAGGGGAAGGGGAAGGGAAAAGTTCTGTGACTCGCGAGAGCGTTGAATCAGGGGGAGAGGGGACCTACAAAAAAAAGAATCCGGGACAAAGGTGCTCGTGAGGTCAGATTGTATCGGTCCCTCGAATAGTAACTGAATGCTTGTGTGGCAGGGCAGCTGTACTGATTGGTCCCATATGTAAGTCCCTAAGAAAATGTTGATGTGGCAAGTGTGCTTAGGTGGATAGGCTGCATGTCAAGAGAAATATGATAGTGGGGATGAACTATTTAGGTATTATAGATGTGTATTACTACAATCGAGATCCAACAAACTATTTTCATTGGGTGTATGACCATTGAAGGTTTTATTCATGTAAACAGAACAACAATTATTCTCTGACTTTAAATTAATAACCGTTTTGCAATAGACATGATAAAATCATATTCATGCTCAACGCAAATGCCACATAACATTTATTTAGGTTTAACACTAATCCCGATAGTATATGGAGTGTGCGATGATGATCATATCAATCTTGGAACCACTTCCAACACTCATCGTCACTTCACCTTCAACTAGTCTCTGTTTATTCTGTAACTTCTGTTTCGAGTTACTAATTTTTTAGCAACCGAACAAGTATCAAATACTCAGGGGCTACTATAAACACTAGTAAGGTACACATCAATAACATGTATATCAAAATATACCCTTGTTCACTTTGCCATCCTTCTTATCCACCAAATATTTGGAGAAGTTCCACTTCCGGTGACCATTTCCTTTGCAGTAGAAGCACTTAGTTTTAGGCTTAGGTTCAGCTTTGGGCTTCTTCATGGGAGTGATAACTTGCTTGCCATTCTACTTGAAGTTTCCCTTTCTTTCCCTTTGCCCTTTTCTTGAAACTAGTGATCTCGTCAACCATCAACACTTGATGCTCTTTCTTGATTTCTACCTTCGTCGATTTCAACATTACGAAGAGCTCGGGAATCATTTTCATCATCCCTTGCATACTATAGTTCATCACAAAGTTCTACTAACTTGGTGATGGTGACTAGAGAACTTTGTCAATCACTATCTTATCTGGAAGATTAATTCACACTTGATTCAAGCGATTGTAGTATGCAGACAATCTGAGCACATGCTCACTAGTTGAGCGATTCTCCTCCATCTTTTAGCTATAGAACTTGTTGGAGACTTCATATCTCTCAACTCGGGTATTTTCTTGAAATATTAACTTCAACTCCTGGAACATCTCATATGGTCCATGACGTTCAAAACGTCTTTGAAGTCCCGATTCTAAACCGTTAAGCATGGTGCACTAAACTATCAAGTAGTCATCATATTGAGCTAGCCAAACGTTCATAACGTCTGCATTTGCTCCTGCAATAGGTCTGTCACCTAGCGGTGCATTAAGGACATAATTCTTCTGTGCAGCAATGAGGATAAACCTCAGATCACGGATCCAATCCGCATCATTGCTACTAACATCTTTCAACACAATTTTCTCTAGGAACATATCAAAATAAACATATGAAACCAACAACGCGAGCTATTGATCTACAACGTAATTTGCAAAATACTACCAGGACTAAGTTCATGATAAATTTAAGTTCAATTAATCATATTACTTAAGAACTCCCACTTAGACAGACATCTCTCTAGTCATCTAAGTGATCACGTGATCCAAATCAACTAAACCATGTCCGATCATCACGTGAGATGGAGTAGTTTTCAATGGTGAACATCACTATGTTGATCATATCTACTATATGATTCACGCTCGACCTTTCGGTCTCCGTGTTCCGAGGCCATATCTGTATATGCTAGGCTCGTCAAGTTTAACCTGAGTATTCCGCATGTGCAACTGTTTTGCACCCGTTGTATTTGAACGTAGAGCCTATCACACCCGATCATCACGTGGTGTCTCAGCACGAAGAACTATCGCAACGGTGCATACTCAGGGAGAACACTTCTTGATAATTTAGTGAGAGATCATCTTAAAATGCCACCGTCAATCAAAGCAAGATAAGATGCATAAAAGATAAACATCACATGAAATCCATATAAGTGATATGATATGGCCATCATCATCTTGTGCTTGTGATCTCCATCTCCGAAGAACCATCATGATCACCATCATCACCGGCCTGACACCTTGATCTCCATCGTAGCATCGTTGTCATTACGCCATCTATTGCTTCTACAACTATCGCTACCGCTTAGTGATAAAGTAAAGCAATTAGAGGGCGTTTGCATTTCATACAATAAAGCGACAACCATATGGCTCCTGCCAGTTGCCGATAACTCGGTTACAAAACATGATCATCTCATACAATAAAATATAGCATCACGTCTTGACCATATCACATCACAACATGCCCTGCAAAAACAAGTTAGACGTCCTCTACTTTGTTGTTGCAAATTTTACGTGGCTGCTACGGGCTGATCAAGAACCGTTCTTACCTACGCATCAAAACCACAATGATAGTTTGTCAAGTTAGTGCTGTTTTAACCTTCGCAAGGACCGGGCGTAGCCACACTCGGTTCAACTAAAGTGAGAGATACAGACACCCGCCAGTCACCTTTAAGCAACGAGTGCTCGTAACGGTGAAACCAGTCTCGTGTAAGCGTACACGTAATGTCGGTCCGGGCCGCTTCATCTCACAATACCGCTGAACCAAAGTATGACATACTGGTAAGCAGTATGACTTATATCGCCCACAACTCACTTGTGTTCTACTCGTGCATATGACATCTACGCATAAAACCAGGCTTGGATACCACTGTTGGGGAACGTAGTACTTTCAAAATTTTCCTACGCACACACAAGATCATGGTGATGCATAGCAACGAGAGGGGAGAGTGTTGTCCACATACTCTCGTAGACCAAAAGCGGAAGCATTATGACAACGCGATTGATGTAGTCGTACGTCTTCATGATCCGACCAATCCAAGTGCCGAACGTACGGCACCTCCGAGTTCAACACACGTTCAGCTCGATGACGATCCCCGGACTCCTATCCAGCAGGGTGTCGGGGAAGAGTTTCGCCAGCACGACGGCGTGGTGACGGTGATGATGTTCTACCGACGCAGGGCTTTGCCTAAACACCGCTACGATATGACTGAGGTGGAATATGGTGGAGGGGGGCACCGCACACGGCTAAGGAACGATCACGAAGATCAACTTGTGTGTCATGGGGTGCCCCTGCCCCCGTATATAAAGGAGGAAGGAGAGGGGGCCGGCCAAGGGGGTGGCGCGCCCTAGGGGGGGAGTCCAACCCCAACCAGGAGTAGGACTCCCCCCTTTCCTATTAGGAGTACGAGAGGGAAGGAAGAGGGGGGAGGGAAGAAGGAAAGGGGGGGCCGGCCCCCCTCCCACTTTGGATTGGGCTTGGGGGCGGCGTGCCCACTCCTTTGATCCTTCTCCCTCCTTTCCACTAAGGCCCACTAAGGCCCATATACCTCCCGGGGGGTTCCGGTAACCTCCCGAAGATCCGGTATTGTCCCAATCTCACCCAGAACCTTTCCGGTGTCCAAATATAGTCGTCCAATATATTGATCTTTATGTTTCGACCATTTCGAGACACCTCGTCATGTCCGTGATCACATCCGGGACTCCGAACAACCTTCGGTACATCAAAACTCATAAACTCATAATAAAATTGTCATCGTAACATTAAGCATGCGGACCCTACGGGTTCGAGAACTATGTAGACATGACCTAGAACTGTTTCCGGTCAATAACCAATAGTGGAACCTGGATGCTCATATTGGCTCCTACATATTCTACGAAGATCTTTATCGGTCAAACCACATAACAACATACGTTGTTCCCTTTGTCATCGGTATGTTACTTGCCCGAGATTCGATCGTCAGTATCCAATACCTAGTTCAATCTCGTTACCGGCAAGTCATTTTACTCATTACGTAATGCATCATTCCGTAACTAACTCATTAGCTACATTGCTTGCAAGGCTTATAGTGATGTGCATTACCGAGAGGGCCCAGAGATACCTCTCCGACAATCGGAGTGACAAAACCTAATCTCGAAATACGCCAACTCAACGTGTACCTTTGGAGACACCTGTAGAGCTCCTTTATAATCACCCAGTTATGTTGTGACGTTTGGTAGCACACAAAGTGTTCCTCCAATAAACGGGAGTTGCATAATCTCATAGTTGTAGGAACTTTGTATAAGTCATGAAGAAAGCAATAGCAACATACTAAACGATCAAGTGCTAAGCTAACGGAATGGGTCAAGTCAATCACATCATTCTCCTAATGATGTGATCCCGTTAATCAAATGACAACTCATGTCTATGGCTAGGAAACTTAACCATCTTTGATTCACGAGCTAGTCAAGTAGAGGCATACTAGTGACACTATGTTTGTCTATGTATTCACAGATGTATTATGTTTCCGGTTAATACAATTCTAGCATGAATAATAAACATTTATCATGAAATAAGGAAATAAATAATAACTTTATTATTGCCTCTAGGGCATATTTCCTTTACCCCGGGCCGCAGTGTATTGGCGTGGGGGTGCGGGCTGTTATTCGGGCTGATACGCCATTTTATCCCGGCCGCGAGGTGGCCGGTCAGCCTCGTCCTGTGCTGGTAGTATGGACTCCTCCTTGAGTTGAGGTAGCCACTTGTGCTTTGGATAACCTTTGGTGTGGCGCTTGAATCCATATTCCTCAGCTGCCAGGACTTCAGTCCATCTATCTGTGAGCAGATCTTGATCAGCTTGGAGTTGTTGCTGCTTATTTTTTAGGCTCCTTGCAGTGGCCATAAGCTGGCGCTTGAAGCGCTCCTGCTCTACGGGGTCCTCAAGCATGCCGAATTCATCGTCGCCAAGGCTAATCTCGTCTTCAGAGGGGGGCATGTAGTCGTCCTCCTTCGGGTATCCATCCATCGCCTGTTCGGCCTACTCGAAGGCAGGCTGATCGGGGTTGTATTCATCTTCGGCACCATCCAAATTGTTTTCGTCTCCTGTGCCGGTATTGTTGTGGCGGGGCTTGGAGCGGCGCCGATGACGCCCATGCTTTGCTTTCTTCCTTGAGGGATTATCCTCCATTGCCTCATCGCCATTGGTTTATTTCGGAGTGTCCACCGTATATATATCATATGATGAGGTGGCTGTCCAGCGCCCCGTGGGCGGTGGTTCCTCTTCTTCTCTTGCATCGTCGTCCACACCGTCGATCTCTTCAGAGTCGAAGTGAAGCACGTCGGTCAAATCATCGATCGTGGCAATGAAGTGGGTGGTGGGTGGGCAACGAATCCCCTCGTCGCCTGCTTCCCACTCGAGCCGGACATAGTTCGGTCAAGAGTCTCCTGACAAAGAGAGAGAGACCTTAACAAGTTCAGCATGTCGCCAAAGAGCAAGTGCTGGAAGATATCCGCAGCGGTGAACTCCATTACCGGAGCCCAACCAGATTCGGCGGGCTCGGGGGCGTGCGGTCTGGAACCTACAGCCGGACACGAGTCCGGGGGTCCAGTGACACAAGCTTCCTTGGGGGCGGAGTCTGCGTTTGGCTCTACCGCCGATGAGTATGTGGCCTCCGGGGCGGGGTCCATCCACCCGTCCTTGGACGACGCAATCTGCCCTGGATTTAGGTCCGGAGCTCCTGCAGGTGTGATATCTCGAGTATGGTCCGACAGCAGGTCTAAGCCGTGCTCATCGTGACTGTTCGGCGCTCGTGGTGTAGGCCCAAATCCGTCGAAGATCAAGTCTCCGCGGATATCAGCCGTGTAGTTCAAGTTCCCGAATCTGACCTGATGGCCAGGGGCGTAGCTGTCGATCTGCTCCAGATGGCCAAGCTAATTGGCTCGCAGTGCGAAGCCGCCGAACACAAAGATCTGTCCGGGGAGAAAAGTCTCACCCTGGACCTTGTTGTTGTTGATGATTGAAGGAGCCATCGAGCCTTGCAGTAACGACACAGAGGAACTCTCAATGAAAGCACCAATGTCGGTGTCAAAACCGGCGGATCTCGGGTAGGGGGTCCCGATCTGTACGTCTAAGGCTAATGGTAATAGGAGGCAAGGGACACGATGTTTTACCCAGGTTCGGGCCCTCTGGATGGAGGTAAAACCCTACTTCCTGCTTGATTGATCTTGAGGATATGAGTATTACAAGAGTTGATCTACCACGAGATCGTAGAGGCTAAACCCTAGAAGCTAGCCTATGATGATTGTGATTGTGTCTCCATGGACTGAACCCTCCGGTTTATATAGACACCGGAGGGGGCTAGGGTTTACAAAGTCGGTTACAAAGAAGGAGATCTAATATCCGGATCACCAAGCTTATCTTCCATGCAAAGGAGAGTCCCATACAGACACGGGATGAAGTCTTGAGTCTTGTATCTTCATGGTCCAACAGCCAGGCCAAAGTATATAGTCCGGCTGTCCGGATACCCCTAATCCAGGACTCCCTCAGTGGGCAGCAGCGTCTCTAGCACAGATGTGGAGGACCCATAGCCGTGCCTCACTCCGCCTGATGGCGCCCTCCTTGCCATGTGGTAGGGGAGGCCCACCATCCCCAGCTGCAGCTCACGTGCCGACGGGCTGTGTGGTGCGGGCACCAGCATCCAGCGGCTACCTGCAGGTGCCGAAGCTGGGCGCTGGTGCTCGTGCTCGCGCGGCCGCCTCACCGTTGATGACAGAGAGCGGGCAGGGTGGCTTCTGTTGGGGAATGTAGCATGCAATTTAAAAAAAATTCCTACGATCACGCAAGATCTATCTAGGAGATGCATAGCAATGAGACATGGAGAGTGTGTCTACGTACCCTCGTAGACCGAAAGCGGAAGCGTTATGTTAACGTGGTTGATGTAGTCGAACGCCTTCACGATCCAACCGATCCAACCACCAAACGTACGTCACCTCTGTGTTCAGCACACGTTCAGCTCAATGACGTACGTCAAACTCTTGATCCAGTAGAGGGTCGAGGGAGAGTTCCGTCAGCACGACGGCGTGGTGAAAGTGATGGTGATGTGATCCAGTGCTTCGCCTAAGCACTACGACGCTATATCCAGAGTAGTAAACTGCAGAGGGGGGCACCGCACACTGCTAAGAAATAACTGTTGTGCCTTTGGAGTGCTCCCTTTCCCACGTATATAAAGGAGGGGGGAGGAGGAGGCCGGCCCAAGGGGGGAGTCCTACTAGGACTCCGTTCCTAGTAGGATTCGCCCCCCCCCTTTCCTTCCAACGGAGAGGGGGAAAGGGGAAGGGAGAGAGAGGGAGAAGGAAACAGGGGGGGCGCACCCCCTCCCTTTCTCCAATTCGGATTGGGCAAGGGGGGCGTGCACTTCCTCCTGTGGCCTGCCTCCTCTCCTCCACTATGGCCCATTAGGCCCATTAACTTCCCCGAGGGGTTCCGATAGCCTCCCGGTACTCCGAAAAATCCCTGAACTTTATCGGAGCCATTCTGGTGTCTGTATATAACCTTCCAATATATGAATCTTTACCTCTCGACCATTTCGAGACTCCTCATCATGTCCGTGAAATCATTCGGGACTTCGAACAAACTTCGGTCACCAAAGCACATAACTCATAATACAAATCGTCATCGAGCGTTAAGCGTGTGGACCCTACGGGTTCGAGAACTATGTAGACATGGCCGAGACACATCTGCGGTCAATAACCAATAGCGGAACATAGATGCTCATATTAGCTCCTACATATTCTACGAAGATCTTTATCGGTCAAACTGCATAACAACATACGTTATTCCGTTTGTCATCGGTATGTTACTTGCCCGAGATTCGATCGTCGGTATCATCATACCTAGTTGGCAAGTCTCTTTACT
This sequence comes from Triticum dicoccoides, assembly GCF_002162155.2. Lineage (NCBI taxonomy): Eukaryota > Viridiplantae > Streptophyta > Magnoliopsida > Poales > Poaceae > Triticum > Triticum dicoccoides. The sequence continues at coordinate 348,166,483 of NC_041381.1, forward strand.
TGTTCTGTAATGCATCATCCTGCAACTAACTCACTAGTCACATTGCATGCAAGGCTCATAGTGATGTGCATTACCGAGAGGGCCAAGAGATACCTCTCCGATACACGGAGTGACAAATCCTAATCTCGATCTATGCCAACCCAAAAAACACCTTCAGAGACACCTATAGAGCATCTTTATAATCACCTAGTTACGTTGTGACATTTGATAGCACACAAAGTGTTGCTCCGGTATTCGGGAGTTGCATAATCTCATAGTCAGAGGAATATGTATAAGTCATGAAGAAAGCAATAGAAATAAAACTAAATGATCATAATGCTAAGCTAACAGATGGGTCTTGTCCATCACATCATTGTCCTAATGATGTGATCCAGTTCATCAAATGACAACACATGTCTATGGTTAGGAAACTTAACCATCTTTGATTAACGAGCTAGTCAAGTAGAGGCATACAAGGGACACTTTGTTTTGTCTATATATTCACACATGTATCAAGTTTCCGGTTAATACAATCCTAGCATGAATAATAAACATTTATCATGATATAAGGAAATATAAATAACAACTTTATTATTGCCTCTAGGGCATATTTCCTTCAGTCTCCCACTTGCACTAGAGTCAATAATCTAGTTCGCATCGTCATGTGATTTAACACCAATAGTTCACATCGCCATGTAACCAACATCCAAATGGTTTACTAGAGTTAATAATCTAGTTCACATTGCTATGTGATTGACACCCAAAGAGTACTAAGGTGTGATCATGTTTTGCTTGTGAGAGAAGCTTAGTCAACGGGTCTACCACATTCAAATCCGTATATATTTCACAAATTTTTATGTCTACAATGTTGTGCATTGATCTACTCTAGCTAATTGCTCCCACTTTCAATATGTATCCAAATTGAGATTCTGAGTCATCTGGATTAGTGTTGAATCTTGCATCGACATAACTCTTTTACGACGAACTCTTTATCAACTCCATAACCGAGAAACATTTCCTTAGTCCTCTTTGGTAACTAAGGATAATTTTGACCGCTGTCCAGTGATCCACTCCTGGATCACTATTGTACCCTCTTATCAAACTCATGGTGAGGTACACGATAGGTCTAGTACACGACATAGCATACTTTATAGAACCTTTAACTGATGCATTGGGAATGTCTTTCATTCTCTTTCTATTTTCTGTCGTAGTCGGGTTTTGAGTCTTACTCAACTTCACACCTTGCAACACAGGCAAAAACTCCTTCTTTGACTTTTCCATTTTGAACTACTTCAAAATCTTGTCAAGGTATGTTCTCATTGAAAAATCTTATCAAGCGTCTTGATCTATCTCTATTGATCTTGATGCTCAATATGCAAGCAGCTTCACCGAGGTCTTTCTCTGAAATACTCTTTTCAAACACTCCTTTATGCTTTCCAGAAAATTCTACATCATTTCCAATCAACAATATGTCATTCACATATACTTATCAGAAAGGCTGTAGTGCTGCCACTCAGTTTCTTGTAAATACAAGCTTCTCCAAAAGTCAGTATAAAACCATATGCTTTGATCACACTATCAAAGCGTATATTCCAACTCCGAGAGGCTTGCACCAGTCCATAAATGGATCGCCGGAGCTTGTACACTTTGTTAGCACCTTTAGGATCGACAAAACCTTCTAGTTGAATCATATACAACTCTTCTTTAATAAATCCATTAAGGAATGCACTTTTGACATCCATTTGCAAAATTTCATAATCATAAAATGCGGCAATTGCTAACATGATTCGCACAGACTTAAGCATCGGTACGAGTGAGACAATCTCATCGTAGTCAACACCTTGAACTTGTCGAAAAACTATTTGTGACAAGTCGAGCTTTGTAGATAGTAACACTACCATCAGCGTCCATCTGCCTCTTGAAGACCCATTTATTCTCTATGGCTCATTGATCATCAAGCAAGTCAACCAAAGTCCACACTTTGTTCTCATACATGGATCCCATCTCAGATTTCATGGCCTCAAGCCATTTCGCGGAATCTGGGCTCATCATCGCTTCCTCATAGTTTGTAGGTTCGTCATGGTCTAGTAACATGACTTCCAGAACAAGATTATCATACCACTCTGGTGCAGAATGTACTCTGGTTGACCTACGAGGTTCAGTAGTAACTTGATCTGATGTTTCATGATCATTATCATTAGCTTCCTCTCTAGTTGGTGTAGGCATCACAGGAACGGTTTTCTGTGATGAGCTACTTTCCAATTTGAGAGAAGGTACAATTATCTCATCAAGTTCTACTTTCCTCCCACTCACTTCTTTCGAGAGAAACTCATTCTCTAGAAAGTATACATTCTTAGCAACAAAGATCTTGCCTTCGGATCTGTGATAGAAGGTGTACACAACAGTTTCTTTTGGGTATCCCATGAAGATGCACTTCTCTGATTTGGATTTGAGCTTATCAGGCTGAAGCTTTTTCACATAAGCATCGCAACCCCAAACTTTAAGAAACGACAACTTAGGTTTCTTGCCAAACCACAGTTCATACGGTGTCGTCTCAAAGTATTTAGATGGTGCCCTATTTAACGTGAATGCAACCGTCTCTAATGCATAACCCCAAAACGATAGTGGTAAATCGGTAAAAGACATCGTCGATCGCACCATATCTAATAAAGTGAAGTTACGACGTTCAGACACACCATTACGCTGTGGTGTTCCAGGTGGCGTGAGTTGTGAAACTATTCCACACTATTTTAAATGAAGGCCAAACTCGTAACTCAAATATTCGCCTCCGCGATCAGATCATAGAAACTTTATTTTCTTGTTACGATGATTCTCCACTTCACTCTAAAATTCTTTGAACTTTTCAAATGTCCCAGACTTGTGTTTCATTAAGTAGATATACCCATATCTACTCAAATCATCTGTGAAGGTTAGAAAATAACGATACCCGCCGCGAGCCTCAACACTCATCGGACCGCATACATCGGTATGTATTATTTCCAATAAGTCTGTGGCTCGCTCCATTGTTCTGGAGAAAGGAGTTTTAGTCATCTTGCCCATGAGGCATGGTTCGCAAGCATAAAATGATTCATAATCAAGTGATTCCAAAAGTCCATCGCCATGGAGTTTCTTCATGCGCTTTACACCAATATGACCTAAACGGCAGTGCCACAAATATGTTGCACTATCATTATCAACTTTGCATCTTTTGGCATCAATATTATAAATATATGTGTCACTACGATCGAGATTCAATAAACCATTTACATTGGTTGTATGACCATAGAAGGTTTTATTCATGCAAACAGAACAACAATTATTCTCTGACTTAAATGAATAATTGTATTGCAAAAAACATGATCCAATCATATTCATGCTCAATGCAAACACCAAATAACATTTATTTTGGTCCAACACTAATCTCGAATGTAGAGGGAGTGTGCGATGGTGATCTTATCAACCTTGGAATCACTTCCAACACACATCGTCACCTCGTCCTTATCTAGTCTTTGTTCATTTTGCAATTCCCGTTTTGAGTTACTAATCTTAGCAACTGAACCGGTATCAAATACCTAGGGGTTACTATGAACACTAGTAAAGTACACATCAATAATCTGTATATCAAATATACCTTTGTTTACTTTGCCATCCTTCTTATCCGCCAAATGTTTGGGTCAGTTTTGCTTCCAGTGACCATTTCCTTTGCAGTAGAAGCACTCAGTTTCAGGTTTAGGTTTAGCTTTGGGTTTCTTCGTGAGAGGAGCAACTTGCTTGCTATTCTTCTTTAAGTTCCCCTTCTTCCCTTTGCCCTTTTTCTTCAAACTAGTGGTCTTGTTAACCATCAACACTTTATGCTCTTTTCTTGATTTCTACCTCTGTAGCCTTTAGCATTGCAAAGAGCTCGGGAATTGTCTTGTTCATCCCTTGCATATTATAGTTCATCACAAAGTTCTAGTAACTTGCTGATAGTGACTAAAGAACTTTGTCAATCACTATCTTATCTGGAATATTAACTCCCACTTGATTTAAGCAATTGTAGAACCCGGACAATATGAGCACATGCTCACTGGTTGAGCTATTCTCCTCCATCTTGTAGGCATAGTACTATTAGAGGTCTCATACCTCTCTACACAGGCATGAGTCTAAAATACTAATTTCAACTCTTGGAACATCTCATATGCTCCATGGTGTTCAAAACGTTTTTGAAGTCCCGGTTCTAAGCCGTAAAGCATGGTGCACTAAACTATCAAGTAGTCATCATATCAAGCTTCCCAAACGTTCATAACGTGTGCATCTGCTTCTGTAATAGGTCTGTCACCTAGTGGTGCATCAAGGACATAATTCTTCTGTGCAGCAACGAGGATAATCCTCAGATCAAGGACCCAGTCCGCATCATTGCTACTACCAGTTTTCAACTTAGTTTTCTCTAGGAACATATTAAAAATAAAATAGGGGAGCTATACGCGTGCTATTGATCTAGAACATAGATATGCTAATACTATCAGGACTAAGTTCATGATAAATGAAAGTTCAGTTAATCATATTGCTTAAGAACTCCCACTTAGATAGACATCCCTCTAGTCATCTAAATGATCACGTGATCCATATCAACTAAACCATGTCCGATCATCACGTGAGATGGAGTAGTTTTCAGTGGTGAACATCTCTATGTTGATCATATCTACTATATGATTCACGTTCGACCTTTCGGTCTCAGTGTTCCGAGGCCATATCTGCATATGCTAGGCTCGTCAAGTTTAACCCGAGTATTCTGCACGTGCAAAACTGGTTGCACCCGTTGTATGTGAATGTAGAGCTTATCACACCCGATCATCACGTGGTGTCTCGGCACGACCAACTGTAATAACGGTGCATACTCAGGGAGAACACTTATACCTTGAAATTTAGTGAGGGATCATCTTATAATGCTACCGCGTACTAAGCAAAATAAGATGCATAAAATATAAACATCACATGTAATCAAAATATGTGACATGATATGTCCATCATCATCTTGTGCCTTTGATCTCCATCTCCAAAGCACCGTCATGATCTCCATCGTCATCGGGTTGACACCTTGATCTCCATCGTAGCGTCATTGTCGTCTCGCCAACTATTGCCTCTACGACTATCGCTACCGCTTAGTGATAAAGTAAAGCAATTACATGGCGATTGCATTTCATACAATAAAGCGACAACCATAAGGCTCCTACCAGTTGCCAATAACTTCTACAACGCATGATCATCTCATACAAAAATTCATATCTCATCACGTCTTGACTATATCACATCACAACATGCCCTGCAAAAACAAGTTAGACGTCCTCTAATTTGTTGTTCCAAGTTTTAAGTGGCTGCTATGGGCTTCTAGCAAGAACCGTTCCTACCTACGCATCAAAACCACAACAATTTTTCGTCAAGTGTGCTGTTTTAACCTTCAACAAGGACCGGCCGTAGTCAAACTCGATTCAACTAAAGTTGGAGAAACAGACACCCGCCAACCACCTGTGTGCGAAGCATGTCAGTAGAACCAGTCTCATGAACGCGGTCATGTAATATCGGTCCGGGCCGCTTCATCCAACAATACCTCCGAATCAAAGTAAATCGTTGGTGTCGGTAAGCAGTATTAATATTATTGTCCACAACTCTTTGTGTTCTACTCGTGCATATTATCTACGCATAGACCTGGCTCGGATGCCACTGTTGCGGAACGTAGCATGCAATTTCAAAAGTTTTCCTATGATCACAAAGATCTATCTAGGAGATGCATAGCAATGATACGGGGAGAGAGTGTCTACATACCCTCGTAGACCGAAAGCGGAAGCATTATGTTAACACAGTTGATGTAGTCGAACGTCTTCATGATACAACCGATCCAAATACCTCGTACGACACCTCCGTGTTCAGCACACATTCATCTTGATGACGTCCCTCGAACTCTTGATCTAGTAGAGGGTCGAGGGAGAGTTCCGTCAGCACGACGGTGTAGTGATGATGATGGCGATGTAATCCGCGCAGGGCTTCGTCTAAGCACTACGACGCTATTACCGGAGGAGTAAACCGCGTAGGGGGCACCGCACACGGCTAAGAAACAACTGTTGTGCCTTTGGGGTGCCCCCTTGCCCACATATATAAAGGAGGGGGAGGAGGAGGCCGTCCCAGGGGGGCACGCCAAGGGGGGAGTCCTACTAGGACTCCGTTCCTAGTAGGATTCACCCCCTTTCCTTCCAACGGAGAGGGGAAAGGGGAAGCGAGAGAGAGGAAGAAGGAAAGAGGGCGGCCGCGCCCCCTCCCCTTGTCCACTTCGGATTGGGCAAGGGGGGCGCGCGCCTCCTCCTGTGGCCTGCCTCCTCTCCTCCACTATAGCCCATTAGGCCCATTAACTTTCTCGGGGGGTTCCGATAGCCTCACGGTACTCCAGAAAATCCCCGAACTTTATTGGAACCATTCCGGTGTCCGTACACCGATACGCGTTGGTGCTATACAAACGGTTTTTAACCCCTTTCCGCGATGGCATTTGGAACCGTCGCCAAGTGAGCGTGGGCAATAGGGGGGTCCTTCCCACACGACCCATAAATCGTCAGGGATAGGGAGCCTTGATGCATACAGTTGTCCCTATATAACCGTTTTCGATATCTCAAATATTCGAAATGCTTCATACTTGCTACTCGTTTGTGCTCGCATTGCCATCATAGTCGGAGTTTTGTGGTTTTACCTAAAACCAGGCAGATTCTAGGCCCAGGAGCTTTCCAGTCAGATTCCAGGCACGGGAGTTTTACGATGCCTGGCACATCACAAACAGTTCATGATTATAAACTGTGTATGATAGGTAGACAATCACACACATTTAGTTTTCCCCCACCGTATGTGATAGTGTCTGGCATCACACATGTTTTGCAAATGGCAACTATGTGCATGCTTGCACATGTTCCTCTCTGTGAACCGTCTCGGATTATGGTGTATATCGCAAACGTTTGTGTTTTACCAACCGTATGTGCCATAATGACCTACACACCGTAATTTCACCCTAATTTAATTGATGCTATTTAAAATTGTACCGAATTTAAACTTGAAAGTAGGCTATAGCTTTATTCATATCCACCAGGTTCAAACAACCAATGCATTATTCGATTCATAGGTACATATGTTTAAGAATTACATAAGCACCAAATAAAGAATGATGAACCAGGGTTCTATACTTGTACTATTACAGTAAAGAAAGAGGCGACAGACATTCCGGTTGCTGAACAATGTGAAGCGGAATGGCCCTATTGTGCTCTCCTGGATGCGGAAGGCATGCAGGACTCTAGTCCAACCCCTTGTGATGGCCGGCCGCCAATCATGTAGTTTGAGAGGTAATCTTGAGTAAACTGCTTCAGGATCCACTGCAAAAGAAAAAAGATTCAGACATTCTCATCTAACACAACTCATTACGGGCAGTAAAAAGAAGGCTACAGGGTTCTTACTTACCATCCCGTAGTTCACTGTTGTCTTGCATAAAGTGTAAACAAATAGTTCGATAGACATCTTTTGACCCATTTTTATAACAATCTTTATTAGTTTCCTCACTTTATGCTAGTTCATGAATATCTCATTGCCCCATACACAGAAAGGGTCAAAGTGTGGATCTTTGGAATGATATATGTACCTAAAAGCACCAAGTTAATATTAGAAGCTAAACAACAATTGAAAAATGATGTAGTACAACACTCCCTCCATCCCATTATATAAGATTTTATTACATGTATATCTAGACATCACCAGAACATTAAGGTAACACTCTTCCTTGTTTCTATGTAGCCTGGGATTGCATATTTATTCATTCAGTACAATGCATGTTGCTATGTAGCCTTAGATATATTAAATATGGCCCTAGTTAACCTACTGATAAATGGGTTACAGATATATTCAGTGAAAGGTCCGATTCGACGATTAATCCCTTATCAGCCCCAGGCTATATGGTACCAGCTACCGATATCCTGAACAATTGGTACATATAAGCAATGCGATGAAACTAACCTCGATGGAAAACAACACTATTCTCAATATTGTCCTGCATGAGTACATATAAAGGCATGTTAAGCACAACATGCTAAACATCGACCAAATATATCCATGGTAGACAACATAATCTACAAATGATAGCTTTATTGTGCGGGCTTAAGCACGCTGGTTAAGGAAAACAAGAAGTGGAAAGGTGTGTTAACTGCATCAGGCATAACATTTAAAAACAAGCAAATAGTCATTCAAAATGGTATTGTGCAGGTCTACAGTACACTAGTTATTGTTAAAAAAATGAAAAGGCATGTTAACTGCAATATCCTTAACAACAACCAAATATCGTAATTCATAGTGGTATTGTTGAAACTGTTATTGATGAAATTGAACTGCACGGCAAATAGTTGCACATATAGAGCATCACATTGTGAAGAACTGAAATAAACAAGTCATAAGGACATCTCTAGCCGATCCTTAAAAAGTTAAAGGACTAAAACCCTTAGTGGATATATATATACTCCAGCAATTTTTGGCCTTTTCTAGTCGATCCCCTAAACTTAAGGTTGTAAAATTCAATTTGATCAAGTTCAAAGCAGGTTCAACCTAAAGTAGCATGCATTCAAACATAAACATAGATAGTTTGGCATAACCGAACATAAAACATAAATCTAAACTGAGCTAAACTACTTCCGGTCGAAGTAGAGGTCGAGCCAAACCTTCCTTGTCATGTACGGTGTGCCGCAAGCCGGGTCCGGGCCGGTACCATCGGCGGGGTCATTGGGGAAGGCACTCCTCAACTCGTTGATGTCGATCTCCTCGTCCTCGGGGCCCACCTCGACGCCCTCCACGCTGCCATTGCCGTCGCCTTCAACCTCGTCATCGGAGGAGAGCGCGATAACCTCGCCGCCCTCCATGCCGCCGTCCTCGCCGCCATTGACCTCGTCATCGGTGGAGAGTGTGATAACTGTTAGGGAACGTAGTAATTTCAAAAAAATTCCTGCGCACACGCAAGATCATGGTGATGCATAGCAACGAGAGGGGAGAGTATTGTCCATGTACCCTCGTAGACCATAAGCGGAAGCGTTATGACAACGCGGTTGATGTAGTCTTACGTCTTCACGATCCGACCGATCCAAGTACCGAACGTACGGCATCTCCGAGTTCAGCACACGTTCAGCTCGATGACGATCCCCGGACTCCGATCCAGCAAAGTGTCGGGGATGAGTTCCGTTAGCACGACGGCGTGGTGACGATGATGATGTTCTACCGGCACAAGGCTTCGTCTAAACTCCGCGACGATATGACCGAGGTGGAATATGGTGGAGGGGGGCACCGCACACGGCTAAGGAACGATCTTGAAGATCAACTTCTGTGTTCTAGGGTGCCCCCCTGCCCCCGTATATAAAGAAGGGAGGGGGAGGTGCGGCCGGCCCCCTAGGGGTGCGCCTGGAGGAGTCCTACTCCCACCGGGAGTAGGACTCCCCCCTCTTGCCTTGGTGGAGAAGGAAAGGGGGGAGGGGAAAGAGGAAAGGGGGGCGCTTCCCCCCTTCCTTGTCCTATTCAGACTAGGGGGGAGGGGGCGCGCGGCCTACCCTGGCCGGCCCTCCTCTTCTCCCTCATGGCCCACTAAGGCCCATTAACCCCCGGGAGGGTTCCGCTAACCCCCCGGTGTTCCGGTAAAATCCTGATTTCACCCGGAACCATTCCGATATCCAAATATGGGCTTCCAATATATCAATCATTATGTCTCGACCATTTTGAGACTCCTCGTCATGTCCGTGATCACATCCGGGACTCCGAACAAACTTCAGTACATCAAAACTTATAAACTCATTTTAAAACTGTCATCGTAACGTTAAGCGTGCGGACCCTACGGGTTCGAGAACTATGTAGACATGACCTAGAACTATTCTCGGTCAATAACCAATAGCGGAACCTGGATGCTCATATTGGCTCCTACATATTCTACGAAGATCTTTATCGGTCAAACCGCATAACAACATATGTTGTTCCCTTTGTCATCGGTATGTTACTTGCCCGAGATTCAATCGTCGGTATCTCAATACCTAGTTCAATCTCGTTACCGGCAAGTCTCTTTACTCGTTATGTAATGCATCATCCCGCAACTAACTCATTAGTCACATTGCTTGCAAGGCTTATAGTGATGTGCATTACCGAGAGGGCCCAGAGATACCTCTCCAACAATCGGAGTGACAAAACCTAATCTCGAAATACGCAAACCCAACATGTACCTTTGGAGACACCTGTAGTACTCCTTTATAATCACCCAGTTACGTTGTGATGTTTGGTAGCACCCGAAGTGTTCCTCCGGTAAACGGGAGTTGCATAATCTCATAGTTACAGGAACATGTATAAGTCATGAAGAAAGCAATAGCAACATACTAAACGATCAAGTGCTAGGCTAACGGAATGGGTCATGTCAATCACATCATTCTCCTAATGATGTGATCCCTTTAATCAAATGACAACACATGTCTATGGTTAGGAAACATAACTATCTTTGATTAATGAGCTAGTCAAGTAGAGGCATACTAGTGACTATATGTTTGTTTATATATTCACACATGTATCATGTTTCCGATTAATACAATTCTAGCATGAATAATAAACATTTATCATGATATGAGGAAATAAATAATAACTTTATTATTGCCTCTAGGGCATATTTCCTTCAATAACCTCGCCGCCCTCTACACCGGAAAAGATTACCCTCTCCGCCTCCACGAGATCCAGGTGTTGCCGGCAGAGCTCTTGCTTGTAGACCTCGTCGGTGGCCTCAGCCTCGAGGCGCTCCCACGCCTCGCGGTGCTCCCGCACCATAGCCGAGCTCACCACCCCTGGCTCCGGTGGGACAAGGTCGACCGGACGTGTGTCAAAGGGGAAATTGAGCCTAGCTGCCGCGCCGTGGTAGCGGACCTACCAGCGGTCGTACTCCATGGCCTCGAGCTCGGCCGTGTGGAAGGTACCGAGCCATCGGCGGGTGTGGCTCTCCCGATCTGTAATCTTGGTGACCCACGTCCCCCACCGCTGCTGCCGGACCCCGAGGTAGGACCTTGTCGGATACCGGGTCCGAGGGAGGACGGGGAAGTACTCGAGCCGGTGTAGGGGCGCAGCGGCGGGCGAATCGGGGGACCGGCGACGGCGGATCAAGCCCACGGAGGACGACGGGGACACCTCGGGGGCCACCTCACCGGCGTCGGGCGAAAAGGCCGCGATAAACCTCTTTTTGGCCATTGGCTCCTCAAGCTCCTGGGCACACAGGTAGGGGTTGAGGATGGAGGCGCCGGCGATGGCGGCGACCTACCAATGGTTTTGAGGGTTGTGTGTGTCTGTGTGAGCGGAGGTTTTGGAGTGTGTGTGGGGGGGGCTAGGCGGTGTTTGAGGAAATACTGCGGCAACTGAAAATTTTACTAGGCGGGAGTAACAAGGCGGGGCTACTGAAAATTTGGATCAAGGGCGAGCAGATATTTTTGAGATTGCGAGGGATGAAGAGGCGGGAGTAAAATGCCAGGGCTACTGAAAATTTGAATCAAGGGACTGAAGCAGAGTGGGAGTAACAGACATCGCACAATGGTCCGCACATACTAATCATGTGATATCAAACATTAAAACCTTCCAGGCGGTAGATATTTTCGAGATTATGAGGCAGTAATATATTCGAGATTGTGAGGGATGCAGAGGCGGGAGTATTTTGGGAGCGGGCTAGTGTGCTTGACACGCCGGCTATGGACTGTAGCCGATGCACCTTCTCGCGTAAGCCATAGGCGTATTATGCACCAACGATGATCCATGATATTTTGTGCTGCATCTCACACGGTTGATGATAATAAACTGTGTGCGATCTACTTGATTTTTCATCTTGATTTGAATTACATAATGGGGTCACAACGGCAATGGACGGTCTTTGAATTGCTAGACCTTTTATCTGCAGTGAACATGCAACTATATGTGTGTCGTAAAAGAATTAGAATTATTCAGGGTTCTTTTGAACATTTTATACATTAAATTTGTTTTCTAGCCATTTCAGGTGCACAATTCAAAATTAAACTACATGCAAATGCTCCGTTGCACCAACATGGGTTGTAAAATCATATATGTGTCCATGGGTTTATGCTTATGTCCCATGGAAGAAATAGGGATGAAATTCGTATACCACGGCACCGTGGCTCTCCGGCAAACGTTGACGTACTTGCTCTTGTAATTCTAGTAAATCCAAAATTCGTCCGAAATTCATGAAACTTGGCATGCTATCATGGAGCGGCATCAACATGCCGTGGTAAAATTTTTGTCCCATTTGGGGCAGGTTTGGGTATAAGCTTCTCATAAACCAGAGCTTCTCACAACAAGTTTCATGGTTTCGATACGGAACGTTTCACCTTTCTGGACGAAACGATATCCGTTGCCTCTTCTCGATTTCAAATTTTTTCCTAGTGTCAACATAGAACAACAGGAGTGTTGTGTCAATTTTTGGAATTTTTTGGAATTCGCTTGGACATTTTTATACATTAACTGAGTTTTCAATGCATTCATCTGCATAATTCAAATTTAAACTACATGCACATGCTCTAATGCATATTAATTGGTGGAAAATTCAAATATGTGTCCTTGGTTGCATGCTTAGGTCCCATGCAAGAAATGGGAATGAATGTCAAACACCCTGCCACCGTCACTCGGCCGCAAACATTGAGATACCTGGTTTTTAAATTCTAGTAAATCCAAAACTCGTCTGAAATTCATGAAATTTGGCATGCTATCATGGAGCGGCATCAACATGTCGTGCTAAAATTTCTATCCCATTTGGGGCAGGTTTGGGTATATGCTTCTCACAAACCAGAGCTTCTCACAACAAGCATGTTGGTTTCGATAGGGAACGTCCCACCTTTTGGGACGAAATGCTATCCATTGCCTCTTGTTGCTTTCAAAAATTTTCTCGTGTCAACATAGAGCAACAGGAGTGTTGTGTCAAGTTTTGCGATTTTTCGGGGTTCATTTGGACATTTTTATGCATTAACTGAGCTTTCAATGCATTTATGTGCATAATTCAAATTTAAACTATATGCACATGCTTCAGTGCATATAAATTAGTTGAAAAATCAAATATGTGTCCTTGGGTGCATGCTTAGGTCCCATGCAAGAAATGGGAATGAATTTCAAAAATCAGGGCACCGTTGATTGCCGGCAAAACATTGAGATACTTTGTTTTTAAATTCTAGTAAATCTAAAACTTGTATGACATTCATGAAACCTGGCATGCTATCATGGAGCGGCAACAATATGCCATGGTAAATTTTTGTCCCATTTGGGGCAGGTTTGGGTATATGCTTCTCGCAACAAGCATGATGGTTTCGATAAGGAACGTCCCACCTTTGGGGACGAAACGATATCCATTGCCTCTTAATTGCTTTCAATTTTTTTTCTCATGTCAACATAGAACAACAGGAGTGTTGTGTCAATTTTTGTGATTTTTCGGGGTTTGTTTGGACATTTTTATGCATTAACTGAGCTTTCAATGCATTTATGTGCATAATTAAAATTTGAACTACATGCACATGCTCCAGTGCATATAAATTGGTTGAAGAAACAAATATGTGTCCTTGGGTGCATGCTTAGGTCCCATGCAAGAAATAGGAATGAATATGAAAAACCAGGGCACCATTGATTGGCGGCAAAACGTTGAGATGCTTGGTTTTTAAATTCTAGTAAATCCAAAACTCGTCTGAAATTCATGAAACTTTGCATGCTATCATGGAGCGGCATCAACATGCCGTGATAAATTTTTTGTCCCATATGGGGCAGGTTTGGGTATATGCTTCTCACAATAAGCATGATGGTTTCCATAGGGAACGTCCCACCTTTGGGGACGAAACGATATCCATTGCCTCTTATTGCTTTCAAATTTTTTCTCATGTCAACATAGAACAACAGGAGTGTTGTGTCAATTTTTGTGAATTTCGGGGTTCGTTTGGACATTTTTATGCATTAACTGAGTTTTCAATGCATTTATGTGCATAATTCAAATTTGAACTACATGCACATGCTCCAGTGCATATAAATTGGTTGAAAAATCAAATATGTGTCCTTGGGTGCATGCTTAGGTCCCATGCAAGAAATGGGAATGAATTTCAAACATCAGGGCACCATTGATTGTCGGCAAAACGTTTAGATACCCGGTTTTAAAATTCTAGTAAATCCAAAACTCGTCTGAAATTCATGAAACTTGCACTAGAAAAAAAAGACACATCCATGACATTTTGGGCCGAACAATTTTTTTTTCCTGTCATACTTATGACACTTCTATGATGATAATTGTGACAAAACCCGGTATCATCATAGATGTGGTGGGCTCCTACTTCTATGACAAAAAATCATGACACAAAATGGGCTTTCCGTCCTAGGCGGGCCGGAGATGCAGCTGCATGACATTCTTTGGGCCGTCCATGATGGAAAAAACCGTGGTAGAAGCAAGGGCAAGGAAAATTTCGAGGAGTTCGCGGTTACGGTGGCTGGTCGGGGACGAGCGGTGCGCGTTTCTCTTGTACCGTACGCGCGTGGGTGCGAGGCGTTGGGCTCTAATTGAACCCGAGCGAGGCGTCGCCTAACTGAACCCGAGCGATTGCGCTGCAGGCTACGCGTTACTGAACCCGAGCGATCGAGCAATGGCTGTTAACTGAACCCGATCGAGCAATTCCTTCGCTACTGCTGCTAACTGAAGCCGATTGATGCTGCCTCTAGATGAACAGTGAGCGTTGCTGGGGGGTTTTGGATGAACAGTTCCCGATGGGGGTGGATGAACAGGACCCTGTGGTGTTGCCTCTGGATGAACAGGACCCCAATCGATCGAGCCGGTTGGGGCTGGATGAATAGGACACCGTGGAGGGCTGGATGAACAGGATGACCCCGTGGAGGCCTGGATGAATAGTAGATGGTCGAGGGGTGGATGAACAGTAGCCCGTGGAGGGGTGGTTGAATAGGAGCCCATGGAGAGGGCTGGTTGAACAGTAGCCGGTGGAGTAGCACGCGATGGAGGCTGGATGAACAGGAGCCCGTGGATGAACATTCACAGGTCAAGGCTGGAGGAGGTCGACGGTGGATGAACAGTAGCCCGTGGAGGCTGGAGGAGGTCGATGGTGGAGATGAACAATATCCCGTGGAGTCCCGTTTTGCGGTACGCCACACCCCTCCCAATGAACAGGACCCCCATTTCGACCGTAGTGCTCCAACACAAGTCCGTTTCGTCCGTTTTGTGGTACGCCACACCCCTCCCGGTCAACAGGACCCCGTTTCGACCGTAGGAGGTCCAACACAAGTCCGTTTCCTTTGTTTTGCGATACGCCAGACCCCTCCGATGAACAAGATCCAGTTTCGAACGTGGCCGGTCGAACACAAGGCCGTTTCCTCCGTTCTGCGATACGCCAGGCCTCGTTTCCATTGGTTGTTCCGTCCAAGCCGGTTGGCTCCCACACATTTTGTTGACTCCCAATGAACACGACGCATTCCATTGCCTCCCCATGAACACGACAACGACGCAGTTTCGACCCAGCCATGTACATGAGCCCTGGCCGTACGTATGCGCGAGTAGGCGTTCGAGACCCCGCCCGTATGTACGTACATGGCCGTATTTACTTTCTTGCACCCTGGCCATTGTACGTATGTGTATATGCTACGTGCACGCCTCTACTACGACACGTGTGCACCTCTACTACAACACGTGCGCGCCTCTACATCGACCAGTATGTACGTACACGTTCGCGACCAGAATGACAACACTACGTACGCTTCGACCAGGTGGGTCTCGACTGTCAGGCACTTCCTCGCGTGCGAAGATGTAGCTGGTGGTTCCCAGCAGTCAAGGGGAGAATCATTTTTTTTGGATGCACTTCCTTGCGTGCGAAGATGTAGCTGGTGGGTCCCAGCAGTCAGGGGGCGAATCATTGTTTTTGCCCGTAATATGGACGCACTTCCTTGCATGCGAAGATGTAGCTGGTAGGTCCCAGCAGTCAGGGGGGAAATGTTTTTTTTGTGAAATAGGATGGCCCGTCCAGTGGGTCCATGCTGTCAAGTGGAGGAATCATTATTTTCTGCGTAATAAGGAGGCACTTCCTTGCTGCAGCCATGGACCCAGCTGTCAGCCTCTCCACGTACATTCCACGTCCGATGGAAGTTGTTCCTTGACCACGTTCACCATGCCATGCCGAGAGCACCAGGGCGGTGGACGATGGTGAGGCCTAGGAAGGGGACGGCGTGGAGCCGGGGAAGACACGGCAGTGGATGTCCACGCATAGAGGAGTATGAGCGTTCACCGGTTCGGCTGCGATGTGAGGCTGCCGTCGCCGCAGAATAACAGGGGGTGTGGGTGAGTAGAGGGATGACCTGGCTAGCGGTGGGAGTAGTAGGGGCGGTGAGGCCTCCACGGCATCACTGCCGGCCACGGGAGGCAGGAGCACGCGGCACGACCGACGCTGGTTTGGGCGGCTGGAGCAAGAAGACCAGAGGTTGAAGAAGCACTACGGCCGTTGGATGGACATCATACGGTCACTGAAGCTAGAATCATTCATATTGTCTAAGTTGACAAAGCCTTCCGTCCCTGTCAACTTAGTAGGCCCACAAGTCAGCCTCCCACTAAGGTGGGTCCCAGCTAGCAGGGGGATATTCATTTTTTTGTGCGTAATAAGGAGGCACTTCCGGTGGGTTCGAGCAGACAGTAGGGGGAACTTTTTTCGCAAAATACGGTGGCTTGTCTGGTGGGTCCCAGCAGTCAGGGGGAAATGTTTTTTTCACGAAATATGGTGGCCCGTCCAGTGGGTCCCTGCTGTTAGGTGGAGGAATAATTATTTTGCGTGTAATAAGGAGGCACTTCCTTGCGGCTGCCATGGACCCAGCTGTCAGCCTCTCCACGTACAGTACTCTTCCAATGGAAGTCAGTCGTTGACCACATTGACCACGCCGCGCCGAGAGCACCAGGGCGGTGGACGATGGAGAGGCCTAGGAAGGGGACGACGTGGAGCCGGGGAAGACGCGGCAGTGGAAGCCCCGCGGAGAGGAGTATGAGGGTTCACTGGTTTGGCTGTGGTGTGAGGTTGCCGTTGCCACAGAATAACAGGGTGTGTGGGTGAGTAGAGGGATGCCCTGGCCAGCAGTGGGAGTAGTAGGGGGTGATGAGGCCTGCGCGGCAGCACAACCGGCCATGGGAGGCGGGAGCAGGCGGTCCCGCCGCCGCTGGATTTGGCGGCTGGAGCAAGAAGATCAAAGATTGAAGAAACACGACGGTCGTTGGATTGACATCGAATGGTCACGTCTGCTAGAATCGTTTGTTGACGTAAATAATAACTAAAAAAATCTTGCATACGCATCAACTTAATAGGCCCACAAGTCAAACCATTCCCTTTTTTAATAATTTATATATAGCTCATTGCAACTTCCTATGCAATTTATTGCAGTCCGTTTTTTCTGGTTAGCCAGGGCCAATTTTGCATATTTCTGTGGGTTCCAAACTATTTTTAATACCGAAATGTCGAGCCAGATTTAAAGTACTTTGAAGATATATTTAAATTAGGTTAATGCCCAGTGAAATAGGAATCTGAAAATGTGAAAAAATTCAGAAATTATAAAGTAATTGCCACTTTGTCATCTGTTTTTATATTTACAACCCATTTCATATTACTTTCAAGATTTGCAGGCTTCTCGAAGGAGTTGCAGCCCATCAGGGGCGTAGAAAAATAAGTAGGCCTACATTGGGCATTCTTCAGAAAAAATAAACTGGGCTCATTTTCACAAAGAAAAAATAGCTGGGCTGGTCACATGGTGAACATAAAATATAAGCCTTGGCTAGACGGGCCACAGCCCAGTTCAAACCCTGCTCCATTTCAACAATAACAAAAAAATACTGACTGAGCAGCTACGTCCCAGGAGTCAGCCGATCTTGTGCTATTCTCTTGTCTATTGACTATATACGCTCACAATGTCGTGGGTCCCAGATGTCAGGAAAACACTAGGAGCAAGCATTTTATTTTTCCATACGCTGACATGGTGGGCCCCTACTGTTCCTCTCCACATACTTCTGCCGATTCCTGTTGTTTGTTGACCATGTTGACAACATGAGAGGGCGTCGCCGCGGCGAGCGCACCAAAGCACGCAGAGGACGACAACGAGGCCTCGGACGTCGGTGTTAACGATTTAGGAGATAGTGGGGCGGTGATGCGTGCGCTGAGGCGCAGCCAGCCGTGTGAGGCGAAAGCAGGCGGCCCCGCTGGATCTGGTTTGGTTTTGGCGGCTGGAGGAAGACATGACTGAAGAAACACGACAGACTGTAAAAGCAGCACGAGTACTTAACAACCTTAACTGAAACTAGCAGGGGCACTTAACAACCATAGCTGAAAGCAGTATGAGTACTTATACAGGTTCAACCGTACAAAGCACGCCTCGAACAATGCTACTTTGCCTATAGTTAACCAAGGGTGAGGCCGCCAAGCCCCAGGACAAGGCCCAGGCGCCACCTCGTGCATCCACAACCTTCTTAAAGCGGCTTCATCTCGCAATGTGGCCAATAAACAGGATATTCACTTTAGAGCCATGGAAAAGCATGAACATAATCTTCTGTCCTATTCTCCAATATGGACGGGCCTTCATTATTTGAGACCACCCATGAATAAGTATCTTTTGACCTCCCAGGGGAATGGAGTAGGTCGACATAAACATCATGTTGTGACCAAGCGCAAGTCTGACTCGACCATGGTCAGGCATCTGTATAGAAACAATAGAATTGGGCAGTTTCTGTTTCAAGAAGATCACAACTGTAAAACTGTGTATAAGCAATAGTTTATGAACAACATATATAACAGAAAACAACCGGTACCATAAGTTTCTCGACACAATTGGACCTGTTCAACGAGTGCAGCAGTGGCGCAAATATCCCACGTGGCCTTCCACCATTGAAACGCCCCACAAGGACCTCAAGACGATCAATAAAGTGTAGGAACTTGCGGATGTCGTCCCAGTCAACTTCAGTGCCATCAGTAACAGCCGAGTTATTACAGAATAACAAACGAGCAGCCTGCTTAACTCTGAAAAAACCTATACGTGCCACCAATTATAAGAAAATATTAGTTAGAAGTAGCATCTTCGTGAGAGATTTGTTGCTACTTCTAAAGTTAAATTGTGATTAGTTAGACAGAATAGGTGGATTAAGAAGTAATCAAGGCAACAAGCAAGAACCAGATACAAAACTAACATGGATGAACAATTGGAACGACGTCGGGGTGGAAGATTGCAGTGAAGATGAGACCAGGTTCTGCTATTTCCATCAACATTCGTGCGCCAACTTTCAGTCCATAACACTTGAGAAAGTTTATCCATGTTTGGCCATAAAAAAGCAGCGATCTTCTTGGTTCATGAACCCAACTCAGAACTTATATCTATGGCTTGTCTTCACTGTGACCATTAAACTGGTGTATTCAGTTATGGCAAGGCCGAGCATCTTGAGTACATGTGTTCTGGCAGAGCAAATAATGCACTGCATGAAAAATAATATGAGAACACAATATATTCCCTATCCAAATCAAGAAATAACTTCCTCCTTCATGTCAGTATTGACCATCGTAATAGTAGTACCTTTTATCCAAATATAGCAATCCAAATTTCTGAATTAGTAGACAACATGTTCAAAAAAACCCCACCCTCCCGGATAGAAAAGAGGATTCTAGGAACATGGTGTGTGCGTTTTAAAATCCTATGTTAGGATGAGAAGGAACAAGTGTGGCGTCTCGCCGAGGGCGCAAAAACCTGTAGGGTCCTCGCACTTTGGGCACTGCAAATGAAACACACTAGATTCAGTAGGAAGAAAAATGCATCAACGGCGGCGACTGCCATCCTAGGATTACCCGCGACCAAGGGACTTGGATTTATCGGGGATGGATGAAGAATTCGTACCTGGTTCTCCATGAGAAAACCCTATGCAATCGCCGAGAGGGGGTTTTCTCTGAACAAGCAGACGAGGGAGAAGGGGATTCAGTCATTCAGGCCTACTGAAATATTGCCGCTTTATCCGTCCAGCTTACTGCTAAAGATGGAAGGGGGGTTGTGATTTGACGGCTCATTGGGCATTACTGCGGCACTACGACCGGGGTGTGTCTACCGTGCAGTTGTGCACTCTAATTTGTGCATATGGCACGTCGACCGCATTGTCGGATGCCCCACATATCAGCGAAAGGAAGTAGAAAGACAGGAGTAACTAGTTACACATAAATATATTTTTGATAGAGAGATACTCCCTCTGTAAAGAAATATACAAATCTTTTACAGTATATCACAACTTTATACATAAGAAAAATCAAGCGGAATATATATAACATATATAATTATAAAAAATAGAGTTGTTTTTAACACAGTGTAGACGAGTCGGTGATGATGGTGTGCCTGCCATCCTGCAATATAGGCCGTCTGATTTATATATGACGGATAGGAAGGAAACTATGGCAATTTTGCAAAAAGGTACCCACACACCTCTCCACATTTGCAAATAAGGCCTTTCCTCGTTCATCCTTTTCTCTCACAAGATAAAATACTCATACAAATGCATCTTGATGTTACGTGCAACGCACGGGCATTATGGGGGTTCAGCAGAGAATATAATACTCAGACGGGCTCACGGTTCTGGACTTTGGGCCGCAGGCCCACCCTGCATGTTTGGGGACCCATGTGTTCTACCTAAGCGCTTTTCATATTGCAAGTGATCGGTACGGCGCTGGTTTTAGATGCTGTCGCAAGGCGAATACACAAAATTGAATAAAGCACTGCAGCTGTTGGAATGAAATCGAACGACAGTTCCTAACCAGCAACGAGAGTTGCAATTCTATCAACGATATACCATGTGATAAATAATATTGTCGTACTACTTATACACACATGACACTTGTTTCACCATGCCATATTATTACATCAAAATCTCTCGGAGGATAGATCAGTTCGGCAGTTGTGTGCTGCTACTGAAGAATTTCAAAGTTGATTTGGACCAGCTCTCCTTGCCGAGAAAGTTCGATTTTGACATCACCCCCTACCGCAAGATTAGATTTAGATTTGAACCTTGACCATCCTTTAGCATCAATCATCATGCGACCATCCTTTGTACTTACGGTATATTGAGCAGGTTCATTCACACCAAGGCTGCGCATGGTAAGAGAAACTTGGCCGCGGTTGCCCGGATTGTTGAACGTCTCCCTCGTTGCTCTAGGAATTCTCTGTTTGCAAACAAGAAGACATAACCAAACAGTTAGATCAACACAGTGAATCATGTGAAACAACATGGAAAGAAAAAAGAACGAAGCACTTGGGCGGCCAATGCTTACCAAGAAGGTGGACATGTCGGTTTTTGTAAGGACTTTGGTATATGAAGTGCGAACTGCAGCCCAGTCTGTTACCGGTGCAACTGCTCGTTCGGTTGCCGCTGCACGGGCCAGAGCAGATGCAAGTGCAAGTGTTGGTGCAGGTGCCGAAGCCGCTACTGTTGCCGGAGATGGTGCTCCTTGTAGTGCTGGTGCCGGTGTCGGAGCAGGTGCCGGTGTCGACGCCCGATCCTCCGGTAGATCAGCCTGATCCGCTGACGCGGTCGGTGCCCAATCCTCAGCTGGATCAGAATGAGCTGCTACCGCTGTCAGTGCTAGAGCAACTGTCGGTGCTCGATCCGTTGCTGAAGGTGGTACCGATGTGCGAGACAGCGGCGATCGTGTCTGGTCTGCTATGATCAGCTTTCTAACTTGACTAGGATCCGTGACCGTGATCCGGTTTTTTTCTTCATTTCTTTTAAATGCAAGAAGGACTAATTGTGGCATTTTTGTTAAACCAAACCGTAGTTCATCATAGGGATTCAGCTTGTACTCAGACAACAGACTCATCCAAATTTTTTTAGTAATATAAGTGATGGACAGTGCCTTCATTACTGACACGACATAAGAAGTGAAACCTGCAAAAATAGCCATCATAGAGCAAACCAAAAGGTTTATTCTGTGATGAATGTCACATGGAAAAACCTGCATCGTAAAATTGCAGGAAAAGAAAGAAAACATGACATTAAATCAATAAGATTTAGATAGTAAATCAATAAGATTTACTTGATGTGACACGAGTGAATCCTTACCAGGAAATCACTATGTTGAAGTACTGAACAGAAGATTGATCGTCCAACTACGGGTGACATGCAGGGGCCCCGCCTACTCCACAAGCAGGACAGTCCAAAGGTCGTGACAAATCGTATGGACCGAACATCCATGGGACTGGAAATCCTGGTGGGTGCGATAACCCCTGCAATGCATACAAATATTGGAGTGTAACCATAACTGATAAACCATCCTCACAAAAAAGATGATCTGGACACTTCAAAATATACAGACTGAGTTGAGTGGACAGACATTAACATAGACCGTTCTCAGGACTGACCACACACCAAAAGCGACAGTACTAATAAACAATACTGGGTTCACAAACACAAATCAAGTACTGAACAATAGTACTTACTACAGACAAGCAAAGTTGCACTAATTAAACTCTGTAGAATATTTCTTGCCACCGACCTACGGGATGAACCCCGCATAACTAACTAGGCCATTCGTGAGAGATGTCTACATGCACCATCACCATCTCGTCAACCTTGGAGAACCTAACAGAGTGGTCCTTCCACTCATAAACATGATGATGAAGACATGCTGCATCAGATTTGTTGGGAAGCTTTACAAGAACCACACCCTTCATAATCGAAGGCACAGCCAGGAAATTGTTGTGGTCAAGTACAGCCTCGAGAACATGCCCGACAACAATGCTACAGGAAAACACTAGTTCAGGACACGTGGCGACAAGGACACAACAGCTCGATAGTTTAGCAATAGAACTCATCCTCAGGTCTTCCAGTTCACACGACATGACTTTGAGAACTTCATCTCCACCGTGGACCTGGTTCTAATTCAAACAGAAACCATATTTTATTGCTACCTCCGTTCAGAAATATAAGAAGATTTTTGATATTATACTCCATATATGACTACATATACGCACAGAAATGAGTGAACAAAGATACTAGAACATGTCTTCAAAGGCATGAGAGCAGAGGGATTACTTGCAATATCCATAACACAAGTTACTGAGGCAAATATATCCTCTTCAAAGGTAGCATTGATGTTCATAAAGTACTCCCTCCGTCCCAAAATTCGTATCTTAGATTTGTCTAGATACGGATGTATCAAGTCACATTTTAGTATTAGATACATCCGTATCTAGACAAATCTAAGACAAGAAATTTGGGAGAGAGGGAGTAGTTGAAAGTAATCAATAAGAAATTAGTGTCAACCTCTTGCATGTTTTGGTCAAAAGAGGAATTTAGAACCGTTATTTGGCACACAAAAATCACATGTAAGATCACCCAGAAAGTTGTACTACTAGTACCAGTATTGCGTGTTAGATGAAAAAACATGATCAAGATCGAGAAAAAGATCGTCAAGAAGAGATATTACCTAGACTTGCTTAATGAGGGATCCCGGAGAGGGGTCTTGGACAGGGCGATGGCTTTGAGCTTGTCTGCGGTAGTCTCGGCGGGGTGCTTGCACTTCTTCGTACCATGAGCCTTGATGGTTTTGGCCAGAGCCATAGACATCACGTCGGCCGGTGCTCCAGCGTTCATCCAAGAGAGGAAGCTGAGAGACAAGAGTGAAATGAGGAACGAGATGAGGGAGAAGAGAAGCGAGTGGGGGTTTTCTTCAAGAGAGGAAGCTGAGAGAGAAGAGTGAAATGATGGTTGCTTCGTCCGTCCAACTTACTGCTGGAAAGGAGGGGGTTTTGTGATTTGACGGCTCATTAGGCATTACTGCGGCGCTTCAATCGGGGTAGTCTACCGTCACTCTACCACGGAGTAATTTAGTGCATGGCTGGTGGACCCCGATGCTAGCTGTTCCACACGTCGGCGAAAGTGAGTAATTTAGTGCATGGCTGGAGGAGGATCCGCACTGTAGAGCGTGTCTACTGTTTTTCTGAAGAAGAAAATGATTACAGCAAGCGTTTCCACTCTTACGACGGAGGAGTGCAAAACACGGCAGCCACTTGAACATACACAGTGCTCCTACTACTAGGCATGTGCAGTGTTTCATACGTCAGTACTACATAATCTTGTTGCTAGTGTAGTAAGATATGACGATAACAAATGATGTTGTGCGCATGTCAACTATATGAACAGTAATGTAGTAACATTGTACTGCATTTTCGACTATCCGGTTGTCGGTGTACTAAAGTAGGGGTACCTTAGTATCCCGAACTTGTGCACGGGCAGTCGCAGTGCCCCGCGGCAAGGCTTGCCGGGTGCCCGCCAAGATCCTACGTAGTTCCTATTGGAGCCATTCAAGAACAAAGTGTTTTAACTGAGAAGACAAGGCCCCGGCAAGAGGAGCTTGCCGGGAAGGACAAGGCCCTGGCAAGAGGAGCTTGCCGGGAAGGCCAACCGAGGCATTTCAAGGAACTTGCCGCGACGCGCCGTGCGTCCCGGCAAGACCCGGCGAGCGACAAGCTTCCGGGCGCGACAAGACAACGACCGCGGCAAGGCGCTTGCCGCGGCGAAGCCACCATTCTGTGCCCACGCTCCAGCGCATCTGTCGACGTGTCGCCGCAGGACCGTTCCAGGCGCATGTGGCGGGAAGCTGTGCAGCCAAGCGGTGCGAGGTGGCGAGTGGAGATGACGAGAAGGCCATCGTGGCAAGCGGTGGCGCCCCTAACGGTCGCTTTTCTGCACTGTTGGGTGATGCGTACGGGCATTAAATGCTCTTGTCCCCTGCCGTCAGAGTTAGGTAGGGTGCACTGTAGAGGCAGTTGTACCAACCCCTCTTTTTACATTTGTACCCCTGTCTGCGTTGCCACCTATCGGTGACCCCTTTAGCCTATAAAAGGAGGCCCATGCGCAATGTAGAAGGGGTTCGACTCATTCGAAATCACAAGACTCTCACGCTCTCGAGCAAGAACAGAATAAAACCACAAAGCAGCGGTAGGAGTATTATCTCTCCGGAGAGCTCCGAAGCTGGGTAAAAATCGCTCGCGTGCTCCGCCTCGATCCGCTCTTTGTGCGCCCTCCGCTCCCTGCCGCACCGAAAAGGGGCCCTGCCCCATAGGACAGAAAACAAGCAGTGGAGCGCCAAGAATTCATTGCAGAAGAGATCAAGAAATTGGAAGCAGCAGGCCTTGTCAGAGGGGTGCTCCATCCTACGTGGTTGGCCAATCCTGTAGTCGTGCGCAAGGCGAACGGAAAGTGGAGGCTTTGTATTGACTTCACTGATGTTAATAAAGCTTGTCCCAAAGATCCATTTCCCTTACCGCGCATTGACCAGATTGTCGACTCCACGGCAGGATGTGATTTGCTTTCATTTCTTGATGCATACTCAGGATATCATTAGATCTTCATGGCAGAAGAAGATGAGGAGAAAACCGCATTCATTACTCCATGTGGCACATACTGCTTTGTACGGATGCCTTTCGGACTAAAGAATGCTGGTTCAACATTTGCAAGGGTAGTTCACGAAGCTTTTGAGCCACAGTTGCACAGAAATGTAGAAGCTTACATGGATGACATAGTGGTCAAGAGCAAAGACAGAGCAACTCTGATCCAAGATTTGGACGAGACCTTTGCAAATCTGCGCAAGATCAACCTCAAGCTTAACCCCGAGAAGTGCGTGTTTGGAGTCCCCTCCGGCAAGCTTCTCGGGTTCTTTGTATCTCAGCGGGGGATTGAAGCTAATCCCGACAAGATCAAGGCCATTGAGCAGATCGAAGCACCGAAGCGCGTCAAGGATGTACGAAGGCTTGCCGGCTGCGTAGCTGCTCTCGGCAGGTTCATCTCTAAGTCTGCTGAGCGCGCCCTGCCGTTTTTCAAAATATTGAAAAAGGCAGGTCCAATGAAATGGACTCCGGAAGCGGAGGCTGCGCTGCAGGACTTGAAGAGATATTTGTCCTCCACTCCAATACTTGTCGCACCTAAGCCACAAGAGAAGTTGCTGCTATACCTAGTGGCAACCAATCAAGTGGTTAGTGCTGCGTTAGTAGTGGAGAGGGAGGCAGATGATGAGCCAGCGGCCGCGGCAAGCACATCCAGCGACAAGCAGGGGGCTTCCCCGACAAGCTCTGGTCCCGACAAGGATGGATCTGTGCAGCCACAAGAAGAGAAGCAGAAGAAAATGGTGCAGCACCCAGTTTACTTTGTTAGTTCCCTTCTGCAGGGAGCTAGATCAAGGTACTCTGGTGTGCAGAAATTGCTTTTCGGCCTTCTCATGGCCTCGAGAAAGCTGCGCCATTACTTTCAAGCACATGAGATCACAGTTGTCACTTGCTTTCCGTTGAAGAGGATATTGCAAAATCCAGAAGCAACAGGCAGGATTGTCGAGTGGGCACTGGAACTGTCAAGCTTTGGCCTCAAGTTTGAGAGTACCTCAACTATCCAGAGCCGAGCATTGGCAGAATTCATAGCAGAATGGACGCCAACACCTGATGAAGAAATTCCAGAGACGAGCATTCCCGTCAAGGAAGCAAGCAAAGAATGGATCATGTACTTTGATGGTGCCTTCTCGCTGCAAGGCGCCGGTGCGGGCGTGTTGCTTGTCGCACCCACCGGAGAGCACCTCAAGTACGTGGTCCAGATGCACTTTCCCAAGGAGCAAGCAACAAACAATACTGCAGAGTATGAAGATTTGCTTGCCGGACTCAGGATCGCGGCAGACCTTGGGATCAAGAAGCTTATTGTTAGGGGTGACTCGCAGCTTGTCGTCCGCCAAGTTAACAAAGATTATCAGAGTCCGTTGATGGAAGCCTACATTGATGAGGTGAGAAAATTAGAAGAGCACTTTGATGGCCTACAGATGGAACATGTCCCGAGAGCTCAGAACGACATTGCACATGGCCTGTCAAAGTGCGCCGCACTCAAGTTACCTGTGGAACCAGGAATTTTTATGCTCAAGCTGACTCAACCATCTGTAACACCATCAACTGGACAGAACAAGAAGAGGAAGTTGGTTTCTGGTGACTACTTTCCGGCAGAGCTCCCCGAAGCCGCTGCCAAGAAGATCCCCAAAATCAACACCAAAAGTGCTGAGGGGCAGTCTGCTCCGACAAGCCCTAGGGCTTGTTCCGTTGAAGCAAACGCTCCCGACAAGTTTTGCTCCGGAAAGCTTGCCGGGGAACATCAAGCTCCGGCAGGGCCTCAGGTTCTTGCCGTAGAAGCAGATGTTCCCGCAGCAGCATTTGTGCCTTTAGTCCTTGTTGTCGAGCCGCAAGCTCCAGCATGGGCACAGCAGATTGTCCATTTCCTTCAGACAGGAGAACTTCCCGAAGAGCAAGAAGAAGCGGAGAGAGTAGCCCGGCAATCAAGTATGTACCAGTTTGTCGACGACATACTGTACAGAAGAAGATTCAACGGAGTGAAATTGAAGTGCATTCCCCGGGAAGATGGACAGAAGCTGTTGGCGGAGATACATGGAGGCATATGTGGTCATCACATTGGCGCAAGAGCACTTGCCGGCAAAGCATTCCGGCAAGGTTTCTTTTGGCCGACAGCTCTCCAGGATGCAACTGCACAAGTAACCAAGTGTGGAGCGTGCCAGTTCCACTCCAAACAGATACACCAGCCAGCTCAAGCTCTCCAGACGATCCCTTTATCCTGGCCATTTTCGGTCTGGGGGCTCGACATCCTCGGCCCCTTCCCCCGAGCTGTCGGGGGCTTTGAGTACTTGTACATTGCAATCGACAAGTTCACAAAGTGGCCGGAAGTGGAAGCAGTGAGGAAGGTGATAGCACAGTCAGCAGTCAAGTTCTTCAGGTCGATTGTTTGCCATTTCGGAGTCCCTAACAGGATCATCACCGACAATGGCACACAATTTACGAGCCGCACCTTCATGCAGTACGTCCAAGATCTTGACGCCAAGGTCTGTTTCGCTTCTGTTGCTCACCCGAGAAGCAACGGTCAAGCGGAAAGGGCAAACGCTGAAGTGCTGCGCGGGCTCAAGACCAGAACTTTCGACAGGCTGCACAAGTGCGGAAAGAACTGGATCGAGGAGCTGCCGGTGGTTCTTTGGTCGATCAGAACGACGCCAAATCGAGCCACTGGCCAGACACCTTTCGCCCTAGTCTATGGAGCAGAGGCAGTTCTCCCCACGGAACTCGTATACGGATCGCCTCGAGTGCTCGCTTATGATGATCTTGAGCAAGAGCAGCTGCGGCAAGATGACGCACTGCTCCTTGAGGAAGATCGTCTTCAGGCTGCTGTACGAGCTGCTCGATACCAGCAAGCTTTGCGCCGCTACCATAGCCACAAAGTCAATGCCAGAAGTCTCGAGGAAGGCGACCTTGTTCTTCGGCGAGTTCAATCCGCCAAGAATTCCAACAAGTTGACGCCAAAGTGGGAAGGCCCTTATCGGGTAAAGCGAGTCACTAGGCCTGGCGCTGTCTGCCTTGAGACCGAAGATGGCTTTCCGGTGAGCAACTCCTGGAACATTGAGCATCTTCGTAAGTTTTACCCATAAGGCGCGGTTGCCGGAACCTGTTCCGGCAACCACCTTTTGTACAAGCCTTGCCGCTGTTGCATGTAACCCTCTGTACAAAGCCGGGCACAGATCCCGTGCGTAAATAAAGATCATATGCTCCGCACATCTTGTCAAATTTCATGCTTTTTCTTTTTTGCATGTATTATCTGACACTTTGTGCAGCACTTACCCCCGGTAAGCAATAACGAGCCTTAAGGCTCCATATCTTTATTTTCTCTTCTTTCTTTCTCTCAAGAAAAAGGAAGGTTCCCTCGCCCACAAGTTCACTAGGGGGGGGAGGAGAAGATAATGGTGTGGACCAGGCGTCATTCAAGAAAAGTATCGCCTTGCCGGGACGCACGCGACAGAAAAGCTAAGTTGCCAAAGTTTGAGCACAACTAGTTTTGAAATTTTTTAAGTTATCTTCCTTGAACGACCGTGCTTTGTATGGAAAACCTGTGCGCGGGGGAACCAACTCGTAGCTAGTTGCGCCCTTACTTTGTTTCGAGTCCGCTCAACAACTTAAGTGTGTTGTGACTAGTTCCGACAAGGTTTCTTGCCGGAAGCAACACCGCCAGCAGGCTGCTGATGTTCCGCACTCAGCGCTCGCGGCAAGGGTGCCTGCGCCGGCAAGTTCCCTAAAAGCGTAGGGTAAAAACATACAAAGGAGGGAATCAAGTAAAGGAAATAACATAGCAAATACTGCCTAAGATAAAGTTATATTACAAAGATAACTTGCCGCGCTCTAATAGATTGTTCCCATAACGTGTCTAGCAGTGGCAAGAAAGGGAGAAAATGGGCGGCCTAATCTACGCGGCCACCATCAACCCTCTTGACTTCATTCACCTTGTCCACAATGGGTGCGACAAGGGCCTTGAGCTCTTCAAGATCAGCACCCGCCAGCAGCTTCTTGAGGACGTTGGTGAGGTTGAGGCCTGGATTGCGGAAGAGCACCTTCACCAACACCTTCTCCAGAACTCTGACGCAGATTGCGCGCGACTCGTCAGCCAGCTGCTTTGGGATCCTTTCCCGGAGTTGCTGGAGAGCCGTCGCCACGCCCTTGAAGAATAGAGTGAGCTTGGCGCTGGGCTGGAGGTTCTCATCAGAAGAGTACCCGAAGCCCTCCAATTCCAGCTGCGCCAGCTCCTCGTCGATAACTGCGGCGATGTTGACGAGGCCTTCCGTCCAGAGCTCCACAGTAGCACTGAAGGTGTTCTGGGTTTCGGCGGCCCTCGTCGGCAGCGCCTCATTGGCCTTGATCTCTCCCTTCAAGTCCTCCTCCCGCTTCTTGGCGCCGTCCAGCGTCTCAGTCAGTGTGGCCAGCTTCAGCTCCAGATCAGCATTTGAATCCTTGGCGGCGCTTGGCTCTTTGCCCCTCTCGAGGAGGCGGCCCTGCAGCTCGCCGTGGGCGAGGGCATCCTTCTTGCGCTCACGTTGGAGCATGGCAAGCTCTTCATTCTTCGCCTTGAGAGTGGCTTCTAGCTCCGTCACCGTCACCTCCAGCTCCTTCTTGGCGGCCTCGGCAGCTGCAGCAGCATCCTTTGCTTCCTTGAGGGCCCCGCCAAGTGTCTCCTTGCGCGCAGCGAGCTCCTCCTCATAGCTGTCCAAGTTGACCTTCCGCTGGGTCGGCTCGCCTTCTCGCAGGGACATATCCTCGGCGGCAAGCCGTTGCTGCTCTTCGGCTTCGGCCTTCTCGAGGAGAAAGGCCTTCCGCGCCTCGGCAAGCTGCGCCCTCTCCTCTGCAATGGATCGGAGGGCCTCTTGGTTGCGGCTCTGGAGCTCCTCCGCATGCTTCTCTATATCCACTCCCGCCTGCGCGACAAGTGCTTCCCGAGACTCCAGCTTCGCTTGTCGGGCGCGGTAGAGCGACACCAACTTCCGGAGCAGCTGCTCCTCCTCAGACTCGCCGTTGCTGCTGCTTGGCGCATCAACCACTGTCAGCCCAGCAGAGGCGAGCACTTCTCCGTCAAAAGCCTCTCCCTCGACCAGCGCCCTGGAGCTTGACGCCCAGGGAAGCTTGATGAAGACACCATCGTCGGCCTTCAAGTAGGCGCCGGGCTGGGGATCTTTGGAGCCTGGCGCTACGTCAGCGGCGGAGGGATCGGCGGTTGGCGTAGCGCCTTGCGCTCCTGCGGCCCCCGGGTCGTCAGTACGATCGCCGAATCCCTCGCCAGCTCCAGCGCCAGCAGCCTTGGCGGCCTCTTCGTCGGCAGGATCATCAGCGCCGGCCTCTTCTTCAG
Organism: Triticum dicoccoides; assembly: GCF_002162155.2. Lineage (NCBI taxonomy): Eukaryota > Viridiplantae > Streptophyta > Magnoliopsida > Poales > Poaceae > Triticum > Triticum dicoccoides. Next base: position 348,197,249 of record NC_041381.1, read on the forward strand.
TGGCTGCGGTTTCGTCAGTATTGCTGCGCACGTCCTCCTCGCCGGTGGCCTCAGTCTCCATCGGCTCCGTGGAGGGAGGATCTGAAGACAGGAAGAGGGAGAAAAACTCAAGCAAATATCCAAAAAAGAAGATCAGAAGAAGAAAAACCCAAGGGAAGTTTTTTGGCGAGAAGGATTACCTGTGCTGGGCTCTCTAATCATGGGCTCCACCACCGGGGGATCGCTGGTCCCGTCCCTTGCCGGAGAACTGCCCCTTGTCGGGGACCTCTCCCTTGCCGGAGAGCGCTCCCTTGTCGGGGAATCATCCCTTGGCGGCGTAGTGGAAGCAGATAGCACCTCAGGGGCGGCCTCTGGTTGTTCCTAATGAACCTGTTCTGCTCCTACACAAGCAAACCAGCAATCAAGATATCAACAAGGAAAGAGCACCCATGCGCGCCCCACAACAAGAAGTGAACAAATACTTACGCTGGGGGCTGCGCTGGGGGCTGCTTCGAGGAGAGATTGCCGGGTCCGACAAGGTGGTCTCGGACGCGCCCTCTGTTGCTACAGTGGGATCGTCCTCGATAACAACCACGGGGACCTTGGCCCTCTTCGCCGCTCTCTCGGCCAGAGTCCTGAAAAGGAACAAGGTTCAGAGGGAAGCAGATCAGATACAAGACAAGAAACAGCAAGAATCGAAGAAGTATAAGTACAACAAGAAGAAAGTCTTACTCCTCCTCCTCTTCTTCCTCCTCGTCGGAGCTGAGCGCAGAGAGGTCGAAGTCCGGTACCCTTTCAGCGCGACGAGGCGGAGGAGTGGGCTCCCTTGGACGCTTGGCGGGAGCTGCGGCAGGATCGGAGGCGGCGGCCCGAGAAGACCCCGCTCCGGTTGCCGGTGCGGCGTGAGATGCTCCCGCGGCAACGGTGCTTGTCGTGGTGGAGCGTGTCCCGCGGCGCGGCGGCTGTTGGCCCATCTGCCGCCCTGCTATGTCTCCGGTCCTGCGGAGGCGCCTTCTTGGTTGAGCTGGGGGCTGCACTGGGGGCTCCGCCTGCGACAAGTTGCTTGAAGACGGCTGGCCACTTGCGCCCTCGGCGGGCTCGCTCAGTTCGGCTTCGGGCTCTCCCTCGCCGATGATCTCCCCGACAAGCTCTTCTCGATCGGCAAGGCTTGCCGCCTCTGCCTCCTCCATAGTAAACCCGAACTCACCCGCGGCGGCGGCCGCCGCCGCCGCTTCCACCCTGGTGGCAATGCGCCGCATCTCGTCATCAGTGGTGTCGCAGGTGAGGAGCCTCTGCTCGTCGGCACGGACCGCTACCTCCACCAAGTCGTCGAAGAATTGCTGCACGACATCGTCGGAGGGCTCCTGCCAAGTTGGGATGATCCCGTGCGAGTCGCACTCTGGCATTATTGCGCGGATGCGATCGAGCTGGGAGTTGTTGCACAATGGGACGACGCCCTGCGGCAGCCTGAACCACTCGGGGTGGTTGGGGTCGTGCTTGAACAGTTCCTTGAGCGTCCCATCCAACTCCAAAACAGTGAAATTAAAATTGAGGCCTGGGCGCAGCCTCATGATATCCGCCGGGCCCCCGAACAGCCAGGCGGGCCTCCCCCTCTCCTACAGAGGGGCGATGCGGCAGCGAAGTAAGTCCGCGCCAACAACCCCTACAGTGAGCCCGGCAAGCCTGAGCCGCAAGATCCGAGTGGTGGCGATCTTCAGTCTAGCATCATCCGCCGCCAGGGCGCTCCAATCGCCGTCGCGCACTACTCGGGCTTGGCGCAAGTTGGTGAATGGCTGCGGATCCGCATCAACAATCCAACACCATTCCGCTCTCCACTCCTCCCATTTGCTACGGAGCTCCCCCTCCAGATAGACCTCCTTCTTACCGGCTCTCGAGATCCAGGCGATCCCGCCAGATAAGGGCTCTCCTTTCTCGACCCGGGGCATGAAGTAGTGGCGGAAAAGGGCTACGTTTGGGTGGATTCCGACGAAGTTCTCGCAGAGGTGTGCGAAAACCGCCATTGTCATAACGGCGTTGGGGGTGAAATCGAGGAGATGGAGCCCGTATGTGTTCATGATATCACAGAAGAAATCGGAAAAGGGCGGGCAGAGCCCGCAATAGAAGAACAGGGGGAAGAAGGGGTATCCTTTTGGACACCGCTTCGAAGTGGAAGCTTCGGCGGAGAGTACCTGCATGCGCGGATGCGCCCGCGTCTCCGTCGACCAGAAAAGATAGAACCATTCCCTCAGCTCCTTCACGGAGAGCTCAGAGGGGAAGAGTGCCCGCTCCTTCCGCTGCGCCTCAAGCCGCAGCGCCTCAGCCGACTTCGCACCCTTCCCGGTCTTCGGAGCCATGGTGGAAGCGATGGTGGAGAGCGAGGGCATTAGCGGCGACGGCGGCGACGGGGGCGGAGCGCTGCTCTCTTTCGGCTTTGGGAAGCGGAGGGGAGCGGCGGAGATTTCTAAGGAACGAACCGCAAGTGGCGAAGGTGGGGGAACGGCCTCTGTTTCCCCTGCTTATAAAGAGGAGGAGGCGAACGTTACGCCTTTTTCGATTAAAGAATCACCCACGATCTCTCCCACGACGCCGCACTGGACGCGTGCCCTTACGGGAGGGTGCGGTGGATACGGAGTTAGATATGGTGTGGACCAGGCCGCGTGTGCCCGTGCCCTGTTTTGGGCCTGGCCCAACAGCGCTCGGCACCGTGTGTGGCCCAGGCCCGGGGGCTCCTGTCGGTGTACTAAAGTAGGGGTACCTTAGTATCCCTAACTTGTGCACGGGCAGTCGCAGCGCCCCGCGGCAAGGCTTGTCGGGTGCCCGCCAAGATCCTCCATAGTTCCCATTGGAGCCATTCAAGAACAAAGTGTTTTAACTGAGAAGACAAGGCCCCGGCAAGAGGAGCTTGCCGGGAAGGACAAGGCCCCGGCAAGAGGAGCTTGCCGGGAAGGCCAACTGAGGCATTTCAAGGAACTTGCCGCGACGCGCCGCGCGTCCCGGCAAGACCCGGCGAGCGACAAGCTTCCGGGCGCGACAAGACAACGACCGCGGCAAGGCGCTTGCCGCGGCGAAGCCACCACTCTGTGCCCACGCTCTAGCGCATCCGTCGACGTGTCGCCGTAGGACCGTTCCAGGCGCACGTGGCGGGAAGCTGTGCAGCCAAGCGGTGCGAGGTGGCGAGTGGAGATGACGAGAAGGCCATCGTGGCAAGCGGTGGCGCCCCTAACGGTCGCTTTTCTGCACTATTGGGCGACGCGAACGGGCATTAAATGCTCTTGTCCCCTGCCGTCAGAGTTAGGTAGGGTGCACTGTAGAGGCAGTTGTACCAACCCCTCTTTTTACATTTGTACCCCTGTCTGCGTTGCCACCTGTCGGTGACCCCTTTAGCCTATAAAAGGAGGCCCATGCGCAACGTAGAAGGGGTTCGAGTCATTCGAAACCACAAGACTCTCACGCTCTCGAGCAAGAACAGAATAAAACCACAAAGCAGCAGTAGGAGTATTATCTCTCCGGAGAGCTCCGAAGCTGGGTAAAAATCGCTCGCGTGCTCCGCCTCGATCCGCTCTTCGTGCGCCCTCCACTCCCTGCCGGACCGAAAAGGGGCCCTGCCCCATAGGTGCTCATTCCCCACGACACCGGTCGAGAATGAATGTTGAGATCAATGTTAACAGAACTAGGTCTACAGCGCACGGAAAGTACGGTGCTACAGTACTCCATGAAACATGAACCATATGAAGCACGAATAGTGTTAGGCAGGGTGTATGAAGGGTGCACGGGACGGGAGCAAAAGTTCCCTTCTCGACCCACTTTTGGGTGTTTGGCAGAGTGCAAGAAGGGTGCATGAGTCCACACTAGTAGGTTAACACAAATACACGAACAGGAAACACCTATATTGAGATGAGAATGACACCAAACACACCCACACGCATTGTGCTACAGTAACTGATCTGCACCGTCTGAGTTTGATCCAACAGCCATGTTGCACCGAGACATGGTCATGCCCATGCAGAGGGTGCCTAAACACCACCGAAGTCCCTCTGCTTCTCGAGGCGCACGACGATGGTGATGCAGGGTGCAACCGCCCGTAGAGCCCGCTCCCGGTCGACGGGAGCGAACTCGTCAAAGACGGCGTACAATGGCACGAATGGATTCCGGTGATGGAGCCCTGAATGGATTCGCCCGGCAACGGCGACGGCAACCCACAACCCCTCCTTGTCCAGCTCCACCCCCACCATCGCGCGGAGATGGCTCAGCTCCTCGGAGATATAGGTGAAGAAGGAAACCAGGTCAGGAAGCCGCGGCTCCTTGAAGTCGATCGGGTGGTCGAACGGGTTTAGCTCGACGGCCGGCATGGTCGCGCTGGCAAGACGGTAGACATCACGCAGCCGCAACACGTGTGTGGCAACTTGTTTCACCAAGTGGCTGAGGCGATCTTGGACCTCGTCACGATCGGCCCGCTCACACTCCAGCCGGCTCCCCTGACGGCCTATCGTATCTCCCGCTTTCTGCAGCAACGCCGCTGACACCTCGAGCATCTTTGTGGTGGACGCCTGCCACTTTGGAAGCTCTGTGAACTCCCGCACATAACGGAGGAGCATGGCACTCCTCTCCTCCTTGAGCTCACGAAGCTCCACGTCCTTGGCCCTGAGCTCTGCATCCTTGGCCTGGAGCTCCTGTGTCAGGCGCCTCACCCCGGTGTCCGTGATCTGCTGCGCCGCCATGGAACCAGGTAGAAGCAATGGGGAGAGGAAGCAAAGGAGGCGAAACGGCTGAAAGGCAATGCAATCTATGGGAAGGCAGAGGGAGCCAGCCGAGGAGTGAGGAGTCTTTTGGTTTTCACCATGGTAAAACACCAGTCGACGACTTCTCACATCAGGGAGCAGTGGGTTTTACAGGCGGAGTCATCATGAATAATTGCTGTCGTGCCTACTCCCATCAATCAAAAATTTAAAAATCCTGCCGCGTCTGCTCCTGTCAATCAAAAAATTAAAAATACTGCCGCACCCAAACACCAGAGCAATGCCGTGGTGGATATTTAAATTTACCTGCCGGCAAGTAGATAAAAAAGGGGTGAAAAAACAAATGTGGCGGCGGCCTAGCTAATCGGTCGAACTAGCCCAACTAGCTAGCCATTGTGCTTCACTGATGTACTCGGCGGGAAAGGTGGTCTTTCGTGATTTGATGACTCATTTACTTGCTTCGGCACTACGACCGAGGAGGACCTAGAAAACGCGCGGTACAGCGTCCCACGTCAGGAAGAATATATGCGTCCACCACCAGGGAGGACCCCGAAATCGCGCGGTAGGGTGTGCCACGTCCCGGCACAGAGGAAAATGTGCGTGTAAAAATATACTGTATCAGACATAGTACCTATGGTTCGACCTCGGAAACCAGCCAGTCGGTCGAAAACACCCCACTAGCCACACAGCTTCATCATGCTAACGTGGCACGGAGGATAGGTGTGGTTAGCTCCTTCTCGACCAGCCACAACGTCTCTTGTTCTAGGCGATTCTTCTATTCTCCAAGCTCTTTTTAGTTGTAATAACACCACGGCAAGCAAGCATCACTCTTCGTGTGTGCCCGTGCAAAGGTTAGACAATGGAGAGAAGATAGAGATCGCAGACCTGGGACCCACCAGTAAGTGAGTCAACGGCCATGCACGTGTTGATGAGGCACTCCCTCTACTCTACTCAACATAATACTGTATAAAATCAAGTTATGGGACAAAGCCAACAACCGTTGTTGTTTCAGGCTATCGACTTATGCTTTGTAGTCCAGGTTGCCAGTTCGAATCTTGTCTTTCAGATTTGTTAGTTTTAAGTCCAAATTTGATTAATGACAAGTGGGACCCTCGTGTCTTGTTCCGATATTTCAGGGTAGGATGGTTTTTTTGAACAAACACTTTGCGCGGTTAGACAAGTAACGACACGAGTTACACGTATTTTGCAAGTTTACGAACAAAAATGACAGCGGCATAGAATATCACATCCACCCCGCGGCTTAGATGTTATGGTGATATGAGTTTTTACACCGTTGGAAGTGAGATCCAATGGTTTGGGAGTAGTCTTTGTAATTAGGCACAATTTCCAAACTCTCCAAATGTTTTTTTGCAAATAAAAAATTCAGGCCTCGTGTGTGCCGCTGTATCTTGGATCCAACGGCTCCCGTTTCTCATATTAGGTGCTCTCCATAGCTTAATTACCCGCTATGGTGATATGAGCATCTAGGTCGTATGATCAGTGATCAGATGGCACATGCGTAGTACTTCTACTTTCTGCACAATCCCCAAACTCTCTCAGCCGTATATTGCAAAAACATTCAAACCTCCTACTGTGGCTGTTAGATCTCCGTGAACTTGTATTACCATAGAATCTATGGTGCGGGAGCACCTCATATTCTCCCGTGCGAGAAAACATAAGGTGCTCTGCAGCTTGGATGCTACAGTGGTACGAGCTTTGAGGTCGTTTGATCTGAGATCCAATGGCATCTGAGCAGTCTTTGTGTTGTAAGCAGTGGCCAAACTCTTTGGGGGCTTTTCGGCAAAAAAAACATTTGAACCACCGAGGAGGTGTTGGGTCACAAATCCAACGGCTTCGAAGAGCTTGTATCACCAAAGCATCTAAGGTGTGGTAGCACATGATATTCTTACATACAGGAGAATATGATGTCCTCCTTCATCTTAGATGCTATGGTGATACGAGCTTCGTGGTCATTGGATATGGGATCCAAGGGCATCTGAGTAGTTTTTGTACAAATTGTGTGCAATTCTTAAACTCATCAAGGTTTCCTGTAAAAATATTAAGACATCATGTGAGCTGCTATATCTCAGATCTACAAACTCCAAGCAACTCGTATCGGCATATAGCATCTAAGGTATGGGGGCACATGATATTCTCCCAGGGAGGAGGGGTGGGGGTGCACAACCAATCGGTGGTTGGGAGGGTGGGGACAAATATAATCTAAACAACCCTAAACAGAGCTTCACAATTTTATCTATGGTCGAGGGGTTGACCCCCGACAATCATATCTCCGCCTAAACAAAACATTTGCATGTACTGTAGTACTAGACTTAATATTCATGCTTCAGTTTCATGTTCATTATAATTTTGAATTGAGGACCATGCATGTCTTACATTTTACTCCCTTCATTTCTAAATATTAGTCTTTTTAGAGATTTCAAATGGACTGGCACATACGGATGTATATAGACATATTTTAGAGTGTTGATTCACTCATTTTGCTCCGTATGTAGTCACTTGTTGAAATCTCTAGAAGACTAATATTTAGGAATAGAAGGAGTATTTTTGAATTCGTGTCATACATGCATGGTTAGGAAAAATAGATGCACTATACTTATTGGATTGTTGTTGTGTTCGTGTGTGTGTGTGTCTCTCTCTCTCTCTCTCTCTCTCTCTCTCTCTGTGTGTGTGGTCATATGCTTGATACATACAAAGTTTTCTCACCTCCATATTGTTCATCTTTTAAATTTGAATTTGCATTGAAAAACTTACTAGGGATACCATGAAATGTGAAATCCACATTAAGAACACTATATCACAAACTCACTCTAATTCAACAACTCGTCATAAATCAATTACCATGTTGAGATTAGTATTTGCAAGGAAAATACGGGCATTGTAATACACATAGATTCGTTCGGCAATTTAACAGGTTCCTTTCGTATTCTCGAATGGTAGGACCCAATGACGTATCAGCAAGACCTTGGATCGTGTTGATCCTAAAAAAACCGGGCTCGTGTCCTTTTGGTGGCGTGCGTGGTACGCACATTAGGCAACCCCAACTAGTCGAGCCTCAGCATTTCGAGTCGAAATCTGGCAGCCAGAATTCCATCCCTAGGAAATTCCCCTCATGTCCCTGGTCCATAATGACTACCGATGAACAATGGAGGGATGCTTTAGTAACTAGACAACGTTACCTACCATGCCGAGCACGGTTCAATTCCCTTGGTCGCCGCTCGCCAAGGTCACCCGTCAAGTGCATTGCCTAGTACTACTACTACTACACCAGGATGAGCATAGAATTGAGCCCGTTTGTTCGTGCCTGGTACTTGAGTTAATATATCAGGCAATGCACTGGTACGAAGGCATTATCCTTTTACTCTGCATATATAACTTGTCTGAAGTCTAACTAAGCAAAATGTTTGACCAAATCCTTTCTTAAGAAATACAACATACAGATGTATGGCTTGAAAATTTATTGCATGATGCAGGTTATGATATTGTTTCGAATCCTGGATCTTAAATTTCAGAAAATCCAAAAGTGATCATAAATTCTTGAAACTGGGCATGGTCACGTGATATGGAAAAAATATTACTTCGTAATTTTTTTCTTCAATTTGAGACAAGCTGCTTATGACAAGTTGCACAAATGAAGAGCCAAGGTATTTTGGAAAACAAGACCTGTCACGTTAAGGCAAATGCTTTCACTATTGAAACCATGGGCGTTTACGTGCCGCCACGAGTCCCTCTTCTCATCGGCAGGTGCTGTCCGAGCAAGCGTGTGAGTCAACGGGAGGCGTGCGAGCTAACCGTTGCGCCGGCTGACAGGGAGGCGTGCGAGCAGACCACTGTGCAGGCTCACCGGGAGGCGAGCCCTTTGACCAGGCTCCGCCGCCCACCTTCGTCCCAACTGCTTCCACTTTTAATGTCGCCAACGCCGTAGCTTAAAATCAACCCCGCACTACCCGGTATCGCTACAATCTTCTCTCTTCCTCTTCGATTCTCCTGTCGTCTACCTCCAACCAGCCTGACCTAAACATATGCCATGCCACATCATGATGGTCTACCCTTAGTCTTCCAGTTTCCTGAGGAAGACACCCAGCCGGAGTCTCAAGAACATAAGGTGCTTTGGGATGAGCTCGAACTGGCCTCGCGGGAAGACGCCACGCCTGTCCCCGCTCCCGTTCCAGCTCCCATCGCCCCGACTGCGCCAGCACCCATCCCCGTGGCATTGATGGACTGGGAGCTGCATAATGTCGCCGAGCTTGATGCCACGGGGTTCCACGAGGTCCCCGCCGACTTTCACGTGCCCGTGCACCTGCCAACGCATGCGCCTGCGCGTGCACTGGCACGCACGCCCGTGCCGGTGCCCGTGCACCTGCCAGCGCCTGCGCCTGTGCATGCACTGACGTGCGCGCCTATGCCGGTGCCCGTGCACACGAATGTCTCCGCCGCGCCATTGACAGCGCCTGTCCCCGCACGGGTGCCAGTGCCCCCCCTCAGCAGCATGGATGGCCGCCGTCGACCGCTTCCTTGCACCAACGCCAGTCGCCTCCTCCCGCCAGTTGACTCGCTCCGAAGTCCAGAACATTTTGGCCTTCCTTGAAGCTAGGCCAACGTCCAGGAGTACGCCAACAACGGCACAAGACGCCGCCGCCGCCGTTGGTCAGTGGCCCGACGACACACAGAGCACGGCAGAGGAGCCGCTTCCCACCGCAAGACGCCCCCGCCGCATAATCTAAATTTGCCATAAAAAATGTTCGGATTGCCATGCTTAAAATCTGAACTTTTATCCCTTTCATTTATTTTATATCGATCATTCGTATAATTTAAAGTCGGAGTCAGACTGAACGAAATCTATGGTTTGATTGATTGAAAGTTCTGCTAGGGCCGTATCAAATTAAATATAAAACGTCATCAAGCCACATGTATTCCTTGTCATCCAACGACCTAGGCTGCTTCAATGTCGAGCGCCCAACACGTTTAGCGTGCAGTTAATTTCATGCCAAAAATAGTGCTAATCACATAATAACACGCAAATAATATCCTACTTAATATTCACATGTACTTAATATACTTCCAAATTAACGTGCATTGCACGTACACACTGACTAGTGCTGCTAGTACGTGAAACTGGTGCCATAACTTGTGAACGCGTCCAGATATGGTCAACGGCAACATCGCTCGCGAGTTCTTCGTGTTTGCCCGTGCGTCTAAACGCAGAAGGGGAGGAGAGAGAGAGAGCACACGTGGAACCCACCAGTAAGTGAAGGTGAATAGTACTAAAAATAATATTACATGTTATCCATTAAATAGGCTGTGGTAATATAAAAACATTATGTGAACAAAGGGGGTACAATAAACATTGTTGTTCTACGTATGTTGCCTACTAACGTGCGGCTTGAAGGCCCTGGTCGCATGTTCGATCCTCGTCCTTTATTATTTAATTTGTATACGGGTCCAAATTTGTTTCATGACATGTGGGCCCCTCGGTGTGTAGTTTGTAGCACTTTAATTTGTGGGTCGAAATTTGTTCAATTCCAAGTGGACTATTGGTGTGTAGTTTTGTAGCTTGTTTATACTAATTAAAGAGAACAACAGAGTTTTTTTGCAATAATACCATGGTGCGACGTTGAAGGCGAGACAGGACGTGCGAGAGAGCAATGACCGAGCCAGAGGGAAATCAACTAGGGGAGTTGTGGGGGTTGCAACGGTGTTTGGAGTAGTTGTGGGCCGAATGCTATGAAAATATAGTTATAACCGACCGGAATAAATGCCTACACAAATTAATCCAAGGTTGGAGTGCCCCTCACATTGTAAATAGCTCTGGCTTTACGAGGGATGGAGAGGTAGCTTCAATGCGTGGAAGATATGGCGTGAGAAAGCGAGGTCAATCGAGAGACATATAGATAGAGAGACAAACTGAGTGTGGTCCGACATTCATTGAATAGATATATATGCTCTGGAGAGATATTGTCCGATTTAGCTTTTGGCAAGGGTGAGGGCTATAAGATAGAGCTTGAGAGATGATCTAGTCACAGACGTGTGTATTTTGTGCATGGGAGGAAGCAAGGTTAATCGATCACATAGGGTCGTCGTGCGATGGAAAGAGTGAGACGGGTTGGAGAGAGTGACCTAGATAGACAATGTGCGTGAGAGAGTATACAATGTGAATAGGTCGAATTGGGCTCAAACATGGTGATATATCGTTTTTGTCCGAGAAAGAGCGAGGTCAATCGAGACATACAAAGAGAGAGAGGGAGAGAGAGAGAGAGAGAGAGAGAGAGAGATTGAGCGAGCGTGGCCCGCCATGAGGTCGAAAGAGTGGGGGCGGCTTGGATGGACTGACCTAGATAGACAATCTGCGTGAGAACGTATAGAGTGTGTTGATCGAGGCCCGAATAGGGAGATATATCATTTGTGTGTGAAAGGAAACGAGGTTAAACGAGACTCAGACAAAAAGAGCGAGATTGAGCGAGTGTGGCCCGCCGTGCGAAAGAAAGAGTGAGACAGTCTCGAGGGAGTGACCTAGATAGACAACGTGCGTGCGTGCGCACAAGAGGTTGGGGGGGCTATATAGGCAATGCATGTATTTAGCGTGAGAGGGTGAGAGTGAGAGGGAGAGAGAGAGAGCTCGGCATGGGGTGCAATGGCGGGTGTGTGAGGTAAATACATTTGGTAACAGAGTGGAAAAGGGGGGTTGTGTAGTTGAGAGAGTTAGAGATCGAAACATGGAGAGAAACAATGAACGTGTGTCGGAAACCGATAGCTTCCTAAGGTGGTTAGGAGAGGAAGATTGACCGATACAGGAAGTATGTAGCGTGTGTGCGGGGGGGGGGATAAAAACAACATTTGAATGTAGATAGTACGAGACTTAATATCGATGTTTCAATTCGGTGTACATTGTAAGAATTGAACTGAGGACCATGCATATGGGTAATTATTTTGAATTCGTGCCATACTAGGTTTCTAAAAGTTGACATTGACTCAATTTGTTGTGCTATTTTGTTGGTCATATGTTTGAATCCATCCAAAAGTTTTCTCACTACCATGGTGTTCATCATATACATATGAATTTGTATTAAAAAAGTAGCGTGGATACAGTGAAATGCGAAATCCATGTTAGAATTGGAGATTGCTATGTGACACACACTCTAATTCAAATAACTAATTATGTGACACACACTCTAATCCACGTTAGCGTGGATACCGTTTTGATTTTTTTTCAAATAACTCCTCATTAATTAATTTATAGTACTCCCTCTATTCACTTTTATAAGACCTTGAAGACATTTCAGACAATGTGCAAAACAGTTCATTTTAAGTTGTCTGAAACGACTTACAAAAGTGAACGGAGGGACTATCTCATTTCGAATGACTAATTATTGCAAGGAAAACGCGGGCATGGTAATACATACAGATTCGTTTGCAAATGAAAGAAGATTCATTTGCATTCTCAAATGTAGGCGCACTAGGCAGACCAGGGTCGTGTCGTGGTGGTCGCGTGTGTCGGACGGACGCGTAGCACCCATCCACCCACCCCTATTCGCGCTTCCACGTTTCGGACTGAAATATCTGGCGGCCCCAATTCCATCCCTGCAAAATCTCCCTTCTCCACCGTCCCCTTCCGCACCCAGATTTCTCAAATCCCTAATTCGCCGCCAACCCAAGCAAAGTTCGAATCGCCCCTCGTCTCGTCTCTTTCCCCACCTCTCTGCCGGACGACAACGACGAAGACGACGGTCGCGCTTCACCACCGCATCGGAGATACCTCATCTACGCCCTTGTCCACTGCACCGGGTGGTCCACCGACAACGTCAGCCGCCGCAACTGACGTGCCTCACAGACACCAACTTCCACTGCATCAGGTGTGCTTCGCCGACGCCGTCTCCCTGCTCACCGGGGCTACTTCACCGAGCACATCGTCACACCTCCACCCCACGAGGCTGTTGGGGCTTCACCAACGGTCTCGTCCACCGCATCGTAGCGCTCCGCTGCCACTCAATATCTGCATCCGTGCGCAGCCAGCCAACGCCAGCGCATCACCCTCAATGGCTCTGAAGTGACCCGCACTATAGCTAGGGAGCATGCCCAAACACTGGCCCGAACTAGGTATCCACACATCACTCCCTTGTGCACTGTTCTGACTATGTTTGGATATCCTTTCACTGCTCTCTTAGCTTACACGCCTATGGAACTCTGACTTTAACTCTTATTTGTTTTGGAGATGTCATTTTTTAGCGAAGCATGACGGCGCTACGGTATCTAGTACACATCCTGCACACCCGTATAACCTTGTAAGTATCTGTCCTCCGGTACAACATCAAGGTCGATTCCTCTTATTTTATCAACCATTCGTCGTGTCAAAAATGCAGAGGGGGATGCAAGGAGCACAAGGCCTGCACATCCAAGCAAGTGGTAACATGGACTTGTACATGGAACATCCCAAGCGCAAGCAGAGCTGCAGTGAGTCTGTACAACGAGCTAGCGTAAGTCCCTGCATTTCATTTAATTCGTACTGGCATTCATGTATGATTTGTGTGCAGTGGCAGATTCACGAATTCAAGTTACCAGGGGTGAACATTTAACTTAAAAAATATGAAGGCACTTGCACTCCGGAAATCAACATAACTTGAGAAATGTGAAGCTACATGCACTTTGAAAACCAACTAATGATCCAAAGTAGTTCAGATTATAAACACTAAATGATGCAAGCACCAAAAAACACAAAATGCAACATGGTGTACAAGGACTACAAACATGGTCTGTACCTGCTTGAATTATTCGTTCTCTGGCTAAAAATATCGAAGTGTAATTGCACCTATAACCAGTGCGCAAACTGCATATCAATATATCTATCCTGCACAAGTATGCCAATAGTTTCAAACAACAGATTAGAAAAGTATTTATGCTATGTTGTCACGATACGGGGACTTTCTGGTAGATGGCCTCGACGTTTCCTCAAGCTATGAAAATGCACTATAATTTGCTTGTCATTAATGCCTGCAAATCTCTATGTCTCTCTCAACATAGCAGATCATCATTAGACATTAAATCCTTCAATGGGAGCTTGCAAAATGCTTGAATTAGATCCCTCATTAGACACTATATGTTCATCACCAGGAGCATGTAAAATGTTTGCATCAAATCCTTCATTAGCAGTCTGTTCATTAGACACTTCAGGATCAAGAACAACATGAGCTTGTCTGTTTGCACCAGAAACTTGATTAGATACATCAGATTCAGTCAGTTCAGTATTGATTGGGGGAGTTATAAATAAGTAGAAATTGGTTTCATTTTCTCATAGATTCCCCACATACAAGCAGTTTTACAACACCGTCAGGTTTAACTATTGGACAAAAATTCAAGAGTTGAATTAGATATAATCAGGGATGTGATGTACCTACTCGTTGCGAATGCTACTCTTGCAAGCTGCGACTGTCCGTTTGCGCAAGCTCGATGTCATGCCCGTGCTGTCACCGTTGCCTCCCATGCAGGCTACACCCAGGGTTGGATCTTCATCTTCTTGTCCTTCCGTTCGCTTGAAGCCCGGAGACCACCCTCCAATGAGGGCGCGAGGAAGTGCTATGTCGGTCTGTCCAGCGGTGGCTAGGTTAGGAGCGAACCAGACGAGAGGCTGGAGCGAATGAATTGGGATTTTTCCTGCTGTCGATCGATATGGGAGGCGCTCTTTTGGGCCGCGAGCCTGCTATAGGGCCTGCCTTGCACTTATGTTATTGGCCCATCCAAATTGAAACATTTTTCTTCATTTTTTACATTGCCTGCTCGGGCGTTGGGACGAACAAAACTAGCCTAGGCCAACCTGGACGACTCAAATTAGGTGCACACTTTCCAGCCACCCGAGGCGGCCGCGCATACCAGCCCCTATGGTGGCGTCGCCCCTTTTTGCGTGTATGATTGGGGTAGTGAAAAATATTCTAGTGGCGCTTTTGATTTACCCATAGGATGGTTGAATTGCTTGTTTCTATGAACTGAGTTCGCCAATAATGTGAAGGATGTCAATCTTTTCATCCTATTGTAGATTGCTTAGATCTCGATATGCCAAAAGTAATCGCATGAAATATACAGTAAAAGCCAGTGTGATGTGTGTGGATACAACTAGTCTGACTACACGTTCTCATATAACATATCAAGGACGCACCATCTTACCAGATTAACCATTTGACTTACCAATGCAGTGTGGGAAGAAATAAGTATTGGGACTGCGTATCTATGCAATTGATGTCATGGACTCCTTCGTACAACCTTGTAAGCGAAAAAGAAGTTGTAGTGTGCCTGTACAAAGACCTAGCGTAAGTTCAGTTACCTGCTTCTCGGAATTTTAGTTAGCCACTTATTGCAAAATTGTTCAATTACATTGCTTGGCTTAATTTAGTTTGCTACTGACTACATAATGCCACAGCCTGTTAATCCTATTATAGACTGCGCATATCTATGTGTTTGATACTCACTGTTAAGAGTTACCTGTTTGCCCGAACTTAAGTAGCTACTTGTTTGCTTAACTGCTTTGCTGCTGCAACAACGGGTTAGAATGATGTTAATAACTACTTTTCAGCATCCAATTGAAACTCTTTAATTCCTTGTTTGTTTAACTGGTTTGCTGTTATAACTCTCAGTTGAGATGTTTTGATAACTTCAACTTTTCTGAATCCAACCGAAACTTTAATGGCAAAACAGGTTAGCCCAAGATCAAAGAGCAAGGTCCCCATGGACGTTGTATCATCCCACAGCAGTGGCACCGGCCCAATCGTGCATTATGAATTGCCAACTGCTGATGCTCTAGAGGCTAAACTAGTGGTAGAAAGAGATTCTGCTTTTGCACTTAGAGATGAAGTTGACATGTTGAGGAAGCAAATAGCAAAATCACAAGCAGTACTCAAGAAAACCATAAAATATTTGGTGGATTTCAAAACGAAGCAAGCTGAGACTGACCACATTGTTAAGGTCCTGAAGGAAAAAAGGAAATTAAATTCCCACTTGGTAAATCATAGGTGAAATGTTCTTTCCATCGTTGAATAACCTTTGTGTTGTTTGTTCATGTAATCAATCAAACCATTTGTTTTAGAGATCATGTAATAATTGTTTTTTGTTTTTTGTTTTTTGGTTTGTAATTTTATTTGAGCACAAGTCTGTATTAATTGATAAGACTCGGAGACATTTCATTTTGATTGCTGTGCCAGACCTACAAATATGCCAATTGGGTTGAATGTGCATTCAACAATAATAGTAGTATAGATGGACCATAAGTGGCACGCATCGGAAAGGGCCAAGATGTTGTAGTCGCTTGGCTAAAAAAAGGATGTTGTTGTAGCAAAAAAAAGTACAGCAGCCTGGCTTATGTATGTTAGTTGCTATTATTGATCCACATACTCTATAAGTGTTTATATGTATATTAGTTCTGTACATCCTTGGTTGATTGACTCGGTATTTGAATCTTGATACATCACTTGTGTACATATCTAAATGGGAGTACACATTATGCTGTGTGTGACATTTGAGTTGGACATGAATTGTTCCAAATATTCGAATTCACCTTAAACTGGATTCTAACTTCTGAATTTGAGTATCGGCATTTGTAAACCATATTCATATATGAAAGTGTAATACATCTTTGTCGTCCTTTTAAAGATATATAAAAACACATAGGATGATTTATAAAGATTTGTATAGGAATACAAAATGGATTTGAATTTAGTTGCCAGGGTAAACGTGGATGCTTATTGTCCCAAAATTTGAAAGAAGCGGCAAAATGTCCACTCCCACGTCGGCTGCCCGAAGCCAAGTGTTTGGGAGATGGAAATTATTGTCTACCCATTACACGGACAATCCATCGGCCCGATTTCCACTGCTCTAAATAGGGGTAGGTTCGTAACTTCAATTAGACGTGACACGACCACCTCTGAGCCCATTCCGACAAGGTGGGCGCCAAACATGGGCGGCAAAACACATTTGATTCAAGCTCGTCTGAAAGACCTCTGTTTCTCCCTCCATTTCCCCATTCATACACGGTGGGTGGTAAAACAAACTCGACTCGGCCGAAATCGATGTAGGCAAATATTTTCAATAGGGGCAGGTTTGTAACTTCACTCAGACGTGACACAACCGCCCTACCTATCAACCCCGTTCATACACCGTCGGTGCCAACCATGGGCGCTAACCACCCTCTCCTCGCCCGAATTGCTCTGGGCAAATATTGGCAAGATGCGAGATTACCGTCCTATCCCCAACCGAAGAGAGGTCCAAATTTTAAACGGGGGCTAAGTTCGTAACTTTCCCATATTTCAGACAGGCACATCCAAAAAACATGGTTCCCTGTACCTCTCCCTCCATTTTCCCATTCATACACCGTCCACGCTAGAACACCATCCCCACACCAGCCTCCGTCTGCCACCCCATCCATCGCCGCCATCCTCCACCCCATCCATCGCTGCCGTCCTCCACCACATCCATCGCCACCGTCCTCCACCATGCCGGAGCGCCTACCAAGACCGCGTTGTCCACTGCTAGAGATGGATGTTTTTCATCCACGGCGACGGAGCAATGGCCCTTCATCGTGTCCTCTCACTTCATCGGTGCCGTCGTCCTCTTTGTTGGGGCCGCTCACACAACCTTCTCTTCCACTGCAACGGGACTTATCCTCCGATGCACCCGTCTACCTTCGCAGATCTGCTTCAACGCCATCGACAGCCATCGCACCCCTGATGCCTACACGGTGCCACAAGAGAGGTGGTACTTCATATCTCCTCAACTTTTTGATCTCAACCAGAAAATAGATCTTAACTTGGTTACTCTACTTTCTTTTTAGCTCTTAGACTTTAGTTCTTAGTTCAAAGCAAACAATGGATGCTAAATATCATTTCTCCGATTTGCAGCTTCAAATCTGCCATGGCACAGTCATCATACGGTTTAATTGATCATGCTTAGGGTTTGATTGATCATGTTGGTTCCGTGGTGGTTTCTTTAATAGAAATCGGAGGGGAAACCCTCTTTTGCTAAAAAATATGCTTAGAGTTCCCCCCTTTTATGATCACTATATGATCAGAATACGTGCTTCATGTCATAATAGCACTGCTCCACCCATCAAGCTAAACAAGCTTAGTTGTTCAAATAAGAATCTGATATTATTAAAATAGAGTCATTTAATTGGTCAGCTAAATGTTCCTAAATTAGTTTTGAAAATGCATGTTCACCGCTCGGGTGTGTATCTCTACAGGGTGCCCACGGTGGGTTGGCCCACCCTGGGATTTTGGGTCGTCCCAGGCCCCGATTCCCCTCTGTTCTGCTGCGCGCTTCTGATCTCTACTCGCCCCTAGCCGCCTGCCTCAATGGCGACTTGCCGTCCCCAGACGGCATGACTCTAGGAGGAGACGCCGGACTAACAGGAGGTCAGGAGCCGCTCGCCCAACAACGTCACCGCTGCCCGGGCGCGCCGCCGTGCCTACCTTCCCAGTCCGTTCAGGGCTTAGGCGTGCATCACCCACTAACCAACCCGATTTATCCTGAGATATGTCCTCAACACTCAGCAGCCACTCCTCATCACCCATTTTCTAATTGATTCATTACTCATTAGGCAGGACTGTCATTAGGGTTTGTTGTGTGCTCAGTGCTACCTACACTTAATGGTTTAGATATATTTCGGTAATCTTTAGTACCTATAATGTTCATAGGGTTTTCAAAATTCCAGCCCTCGGAACAGACACTAGTCATTTTGGATTGTTGGTCGTAGTGACAATGACCCAGATTACTACTGCAAGCCAGGTTTGTTGACAATTTTACTTGTCTTTCTTACTCATTCAATATAATATCCAATTATTCACGTCGATTAGTTGCAAACAATAAGTGCTAGACAAACTTCTTGATTCAGATTTTGGACGGTCTCTTACTGCAGTTACGATTCTGCATACTTGTCCTAGTAAGCTCACAAGTAAATGATTGATTCACTACATCTATGCTTGCCTTGTCATATTTGTTGTCAATATTCTTTTAGGGTGGACCACCCTGTTTCTAAATACTGGAACCGTAGACATGAGTAAATAGTATTTCTCTATGTGATCTCTTCCATCATGTGTGGGCAACGAACACTGCATTGTATAGAAAGGAAGTGTCATTTCCAGCCTATACATAGACTTCGATCTTTTACATGGAATACAATCTGCCTACTTGCTTTGTGTCGCACTACCAACACTCCACCCTTGAAGCTAAACATTATGCCACTCATAATTCCTTAGTTTATTTGTTCAAATACGAATTTCATATGATTCTAATGTTCCTACTTTAGTTTTGAAATGTGTGTCTATCTGTTATAGAGACATAAGGGGTTTGTATTTCTGTGTGTGGTCTGGTCAGCACAGTTGGGGGGGTGAACTTTGCATATGCAGGGGTTTATAGGTAGACACTCTTCAAGTTGAATCCGCAATGCATTCCATAGATAATCTGACTACTTTTATGTTTTCATGAATCTCATATTCTGAACAACATCATAATAATTATGAGCTTGCGCGCATGAAAAGAATAAAACAGAACATTACCATGGCTGTCAAACTTGGCATTAAGGGACTGCAATCTAGTCTAGATGCAATGCAATGCAAACACTCTCCACCTACAAATTCATGCTCAGAATATGATCCTAACAGTGATTCTGAGCTAGAGGGAGACCTAAGTCAATGTAGCTCCCTAGTGGAGGAGTCAGAGGAAGATGCCATATCTTATTCACCCATCAAGGTGCTTGCTCTAACTTTCCAAGGTTATATTGGTCGCACATATCTTGCAACTGATGCTTTGCATTGCTTCTACTTTGTTAAACTGCCATTAGCTTAGTTTACACATCGTGTATGTGAATACGCCCTGCCTATCCAATTTCGGTACATATTCCATCTGTCATCATACCATATTTATCCATTCAAATGTTGTTCTTGTGTATCAGACGTTCAAAAGGAAGAGGGTGATTGCTGAGCCTAGAGGAGCACAAGCAAAGTATTTGGAAAAGGTAGTGGCACCTGATAAATCAAATAGCCCATTAGGTGTAGTTGCAATATCACCTGGCCCACAAAACACCCCAACTCTAGCAGAATCTAGCCCTACTACACTGGTCATTTCTGATGCCCCAACTCAGCAGACCCCAACTGCAGCAAATAGTATGATTATGCCAGTTGACATAGCACCAACTCTATGATGCAAAACCCCCATTCCAGCAAAGAGTACACCAAATCCAGTTGCCAAATCCCTTTTCGAACTAGAGAGAGCCCCAATTGCAGCAAATAGGACCCTTGTTCCATTTCTTCCTAGTTTAGAAGACGAAACTTATATTGTTGTCAGGAACTTTGTGCGCATCTTTCCTTCATGGAAAGATTATACCGCAGACACAGAACAATTTCCAGTCTTCCTCCGCAACTTACGCGTAAGTAATGTACTAATGTTATTCATGGTCATTACTGCATATGTTTCTGTTGACAGAAGACACAAGATTTCATTCTTTTAAATAGGTGAGGAGCAAACTGGATTGTGAAGACGAGCAAGGGTTGGTTGCTCTTTTCAAGCACTCGTTGATGAAGTATCGTTCCTACCTGAGACAAGCGCACTTCGATGGCAAGCCTCTAAATGAAGTTTCTGTAAAGTCTCTAGTGCTACATTTATCCGACGGTGACTGGAATAATCTTGTTACACATTGGTCTCGGCTGCAGCGTAAGGTACTGTCTATGACATCACATCACAATTTGAACTACATTTCTGCATTTGCCTTAACGTCTCACTTGTATGAAAACTGTTAGCAGAAGAACATTCATTCTCAAGGGACCACAGAATCTCGCAACTATACTGCACACTACATTGCTCTTGTGAGTACCTCTTGCCCTGTATGACTATACTTACTTTCATAGTTGTTTGATTATGTAGCATCACTGCACATGTTAGCCTCGTTGTCGTCCATTTGGTGGACATTATAAGATCTGTATGGACTCTTACATAAATTTAGAATCAACCCAATGCTTTCGAAGAGGTTTAGCTCTCCAGTCCTCTTGTAAGGACTGAACGCTGTCTATCACTGTACTTACATTAACAGCTACTCCATCCGTCCAATAATATAAGAACGTTTTGTACAGTACACAATGTTCAAAACACTCTTGTATTATGGGAAGAGGGGTTGGTTCATTGTGTAGCATTCTGCATCTTATCTCCCTCGCCCACCATTTACTAAAAAAGATCAGATCCATATTTAATCTTACCAACAAGTAGAATACACAGACAATGCCAGTGCAGAAGTGTAGCCCATTGCTCTTGTTAGTACATTTTGTCTTGTAATGCTTGTACTTCCAGGGATTGGTAGTTGATTATGTAGCATCAATCTGCATATTATCTTCATTATCCTCTATCCCTTCTAGTATTATCATATCTATAATTACTCTCTATAAAATGTAGAGTACGGGCAATGCTTATGAAGAAGATTCTGTGCTGAAATTCTTGAGTTATCCTTCCCTTGACATGAAGAAGGGCATTATAAAGCCGATGTTAACTATTAATGTAAGTCAGTCCTTCTAAAGCCTTTATCCTCAACTGCTGTTTAATTTGCTCATACTCCCTATCGTTTACTGTTGTTTAGTTTGCTGTTTCTACCAAATGCATGTTTGAAAGAACTGTAAGTTCTAAGTTTTACTTGTAAAACCAAATTCCTTATTCATACCATGCACATTACTCAATACTCCCTATATGTATGCTTGTCTTTGTGGATCTATAATCCAGTGTGTTGTGAACCAGCCCATGTTTGCACCTTGTTATCTCCTGTTTTATCTTAGTGATGTGGTTGATGATATGAACAACAAGCCATACACATTAACCAAAATAGGTACAATGATTTTCTTTACCCTTCATCTATGCTTGTTATGTTGACATGGTAATCCAGTAGTGTGGTGAAGCTCCCCGCATTATGAACAATGCCAAATTATGCTATTGATATTTTGAACGTACTCTTTATTTTCTAATTTGAAAATGGATGGAATTGACAACACAGTTATCATCTTTGTTTATACACATGCAAAACCTGTCATCTCTCTGCTTTGTTTCAGGGTGATATGCCTGATGGCATGCACAAGTCTGTTGAAGGCTGTGAGACAAACCCAACATATATCGCAGCAAAGAAGGCAAAACATCTTGAAGATAGGGAAACAACCCCAAAGTCTTGTCTTGATGCAGTGTTCAAGTTACTTGAAACTAGCAGTCAGACAAGCTCACAGAATTCGTTATCTGAATCAATTCGACTTCTTTAGTCCTAAGTTCTAGCAGAAAGGCATTCTGCAACTCAACTTCGACTTGAAGTCCTATCTCTAAGAAAGATTGCGGAGAACACCAATGAGAACCTCATCGCTAAACAGCTACACCTGGAAGCTATGACCGACATGCTAGGCCGGTCTCACAGCCTTGCTCAGCAGCTTGCGCAGTAGTTCCTCCGCAAGGCTAACCTTTCTTGAACTGTCTTGGAAGTGGTCTCGGTTCAGTATTATTTTGTTACGCTGCAATGGTACCCAGTTTTTGTAATCTGCTTCTTCGTTGCGCTTTATGATCACTGGTGGCGAACTTCGATGACCAGTGGATGTAATATACCATAAATCCTTTATTGTATAGTGTAGGTTTATTCTTAGTTACTATGCCGTAATTTCTTTATTCTATAGAGTAGGTTTGTTCTTAATTCCTACTAGTTACTGCCATCATTTGCTATTTGGAAAAAAATCAGATGTAGTCGACCGGGCCAAAACATTCGACTCTAACGGGCCTGGTTTTTAGCGGGCCACAATTGGGCCGGCCTGCATCATTCTTGGGCCCGAATGATTGGGGCCTTCACACTTTACGCCAGGCCCACAACTTACATCGGCCTATATTTAAGTTGGGCCTTTTGTGGACCTAGCGCTTAGTTTGGCCCAGGTAGCATTAGGCCATTAACAAGAAGAATATTGTACTGGCCTGTTACGGCCGAGATGAAACCATGGGCCTTTAGCAGGCCAAAATGCATGTTGGGCCTCAATTTTCACTAGTCATCGACGGGCCTTCAGCAGGCTCAAATGTAGACCCTGGCCTTTTTGGGCCCAGTTATCTCATGGGCCGTTACGACGCCGAAACATATCTCGGGCCTTAGTTGGCCCACTGATATCATGGGCCTTTAAGAGGCCGAAAGCTTAGTATAGGCATCAACGGGCTGAATTATGCGACAGGCCTTTAATAGGCCCAAAGTCACGTTGGGCTTAACAGTTGCCACCTTTATCACGAGCCATTAGTGGGCCCAATGTCCCGTCAGACCATATATGGCCCATGGGCAGCACGGGCCATTCCCAGGCCGAAAGTCACACCAGGCTGAAATGGGCCCATGTCTACATCGGGCCTCTAGCAGGTCAAAAGTCACTGGCTATAATTGGGCCCAAATATTCGGCGAACAATTAACGGGCCAGATCTAGCTTTGGGCCGTAAATGGGCCCAAATATTCGGCAAATAATTAACGGGCCAGATCTGGCTTCGGGCCGTAAATGGGCCTTTATTAAGCAGGCCGTTATTGGGCTGGCCCACTAGTACCTGAGTAAGTACTACGGGACTTTGACTGGGCCGGCCTTTTTAACCTATGTGGGCCTCTGTTGGGCCCAGCCATATGTCAACGTATCATAGGCATGTCTCCTCCAATGGACGGGCGACATCTGGCCCACTGACGAGCTGACAGGTGTTCCCTCCGGCCAATCAGAATTTTACACGTGGAAATTTCTCATTGGTCCCGGCTGTTAATAGGTTATCGGATCCAAAACCGGACCCGATAGCTTAACAGCGTTCCATTACGGTGGATGCCACGTGTCGGTCACCCTTGACGAAAGAACTTCTGTGACGCGCGATTTATCGTCATGGAAGTGGACACTTCCGTGATGATAATTTTGGTAATTTCATGGAACACTTCTACGACAGCACAGGTATGTTCTGTCATAAAATCATCATGGATGTACATGCATGACAGAAAGCGTGACCTACTATGACAAACACGTATCATCATAGAAGTGTATTTTTTTTGTAGTGTTGGCATGCTATCATGGAGCGGCATCAACATGTCCTGGTAAATTTTTTGTCCTATTTGGGGCAGGTTTGGGTATAAGCTTGTCATAAACCAGAGCTTTCGGTACGGAACGTGCCACCTTTGGGGACGAAACGATATCCGTTGCCTCTTATTGCTTTAAAAAAATTTCTAGTGTCAACATAGAACAACAGGAGTGTTGTGTTTAATCTTGGAATTTTTCGGGGTTCGTTTGGCCTTTTTTATACATTAACTGGGTTTCTGGGAATTTTATGTGCATAATTCAAATTTGAACTACATGCACATGCTCCAGTGCATATAAATTGGTTGAAAAATCAAATCTGTGTCCTTGGGTGCATGCTAAGGTCCCATGCAAGAAATGGGAATGAATTTCAAACACGAGGGCACCGTTATTGCCGGCAAAATGTTGAGATACTTTGTTTTTAAATTCTAGTAAATCTAAAACTCGTCTTAAATTCATGAAACTTGGCATGCTATCATGGAATGGCACCCGACATGCTGTGGTATTTTTCGTGTCCATTTTGAGAGAAGGCGCACTCGAATAATCACATCCAACAAAGGCATTTTGAAAAAATAGCTGCCACTTTAATATCTCAAACGTTTGTATAATTGAAACCATGTGCGTTCTGCCAACCATTCACGTGACGCCATGTGTCTTGGTTTTAATGGCTATAGGAGGTGCCGTGTGGACAGCTGCTTGACTGAATGAGAGGTGTGCGAGCGCAGTCCGGTGCGCAGGCTCACCGGGAAGCGTACAAGCTGTTGAACGCAGGATATGTGCATCTCTTCAACGCAAATGGTTTAGATTACGGTATGCAAATTAAAGCGACACTTCAGCGCTAAGCCAAGAGACACTACGATTTGTCAAAAAATGCAGCTAAAAATCAATAGCACTATATATTTTTTGCAACTAAAGTTCAGTAATTAAGCATAGATTTCATTCATAGAGATTAAGCAGTTGTTCTCACCAGGAAGCGAGACAACCTTGGACCGCCGCCCTCCTCGCTCCTACTGGTCTATATTAATGGCGCTGCCGAGCGGCTGCACCCCCCATCCTCGCCACACACAAAATCCTCTCTCTCCGCCCGCATCCTCAACGCCGCTCTGGGTCCTCAAAGCCGTCAGTGTACGAGGATGCCGCTGAAGTGCCCCATCGGAGGGAGTGCCGATGCCGGGGTTGCTGAAGCACCGGAGCACGGCGTGAATATGGAGACAGAGGTTTCCGTCGCCGCTGACGAGGTGGAGAATGAGGCTGCCAACAAGCGGAGGCGGGTTGAGAAAGAACCGCAAGCGACTCCAGCACGCCTAGACTTCATCAACAACCAACCCGATGATATGTTGATAGTCATCATATCCCTCCTCCCAATCAAATATCGGGCGAGGACAGCCGCCCTTTCCCGGCGGTGGCGCCCCCTATGGCTCCTCACCCCTGTCGACCTCCTCGATGCCCACAAGCTCTACCATGGCTATCGCCAAAGCTTGGATGCGTTCTCCCAGATCCTCGGGAGTCACCATGGCCCAATCAAAGGCCTTATCACGGGCAAGTTCCGTTCCAATGGCAAGGACCGAGCCAAGCTTGACAAGTGGTTCTGATCCCCCGCCATAGATCATCTCGAGAAGCTCAATTTTAATGATGGGCATATGCGCTTGCTGCCAACGTCTGCGCTCCACTTCGTGCCCACGCTGCGCCTCGTCAAGTTCATGAACTGCCATCCCCCTAATGATGCGTCCGCTCTTTTTCTACCACGACTGAAGCACCTCGAGCTCATCGACGTCCGCATCCCAAAGGATGACATGGAGCGCCTGCTCTGCGGCTGTACTGCACTCGAGTTCCTTCATCTTAAGGCGATGCATTTGTTGAGTACCTTGCACATCACCTCCAGGACTCTCCGGACTATTTATGTGTGTTGTTGGTGCTGCAACAAGAGATCACAAAAGCTGGACCACAATATGGTCATTGAGGACACACCTTCACTTGAGAGATTACTTGTAGTTGATCAACAAGGTCCAACAAGAATCAATGTCATTTCGGCGCCAAAATTGAAAGTGGTGGGCTACTCGTCTGTCAAATGCTACAACTTTCAGGTACAACAGTCACCTTATACCTCTCCTTCTTGATATGAATGTTATTTCTAGTTTTGAAGATGTATGTTCGTCTGTCATCCAGCGAAGCTTCACCCATGCTCTGGGCACAGTGAAGGTCTTGGCACTTGAATTTGTCGGCCCCAACCTGGACCAAATTGTCAGTTGCCTGAGATGCTTTCCGTGCCAGAATAAGTTGTATATCGAGGTGATGTTTCTTTCCTGTTAAATGTTAACCATAAGGGAGTTCAATTTTTTGCACCTTTTCCCAAGTTTACAATGACAATGTACTACGATGTGTGAAGGAATTTTGGAGGGTTTTAGGACATACACCCCCACCCCATATTGATTGCTTCATTCATATGGTTACAATCGTCCATAAGCATTTCTCCTTTGGATTCATCTGTACTAGTTTTCTTAGGAAATTCTTCATCCAATCCAACCTCTTGTGAAGAAGGCTACATGTTTCTAGATTGTAATCAAATGCCCATGTTAATCATGTCAGATCAAAGATGGCACGTTGGTGCATTTTACAAATCCTACAAACCAAATGGGCGTGTAGCGGTGTTCAAAACTGCATGTAGGCACTAACACATTCTCTTCTTTTGCAGATAATAATAGGCCCGGAGGTGGATAATGTTTATAACGACAATCACATCGAATGCCTGGATCTGCATCTCTCAAATATTACTTTGAAATCCTACCGAGGGACCTTACCGAAGATTACACTCGCCAGGTTCTTTCTTGCCAGAGCAAACATGCTGAGGGTACTGAGGTTGAACACGCATTTAATTAGGAAAGATGAATGGTATGATTATCAGAGCCGGCAGGTACTGCGGAATGGAAGAGCCTCCAAAAATGCTAAACTTCGTATTGGAAGAGCATATGCCGTAGCAATTGGAAGTCACTGTGTCAAACCCAAACATGACTTGTCAGCGGATGATCCCTTTGCAGAAATGATGATTCTTGCAATGTTTGAATTTGGGCGTTGTAATCTTTGAATTTGAACCTTGCAATATTTATGGAATTTGTTATATTGAACCGTCTCTATTCTCTTGTCTCAACGCAAACAATTCATCCGAATGAACCGCATGTCGTATATCGCACACACCTTGATCTGGCTGACCATTTCTTTTGTGTTGCCTAATCACAAACAGTTCATCCGAGTGAACCGTATGTTGTACATCGCACGTTGTACATCGCACACACCTTCATCTGGCTGTCAGTTTCTTTTGTTCCTCCTCAACACAAACGGTTGATTGAACTGAACTGTATGCCCTGCATCGCACATGCAACTGAAATCTGAACCGTGTTTGATGCATCATCCATCGCAAATGCTTTGCACCTTTTTTGACGGTTTTTTTACACCACCGTTTGCGATTATTGCATCGCACACAGTTTCGTCGAAGGGTCTCTGATCGTAGTCTCGCGTTAGCAGCATCCTGCAGTAGTGGTATATAACCTTCCAATATATGTATCTTTACCTCTCGACCATATTGAGACTCCTCGTCATGTCCTTGATCTCATCCGGGACTCCGAACAAACTTCGGTCACCAAAACATATAACTCATAATACAAATCGTCATTGAACGTTAAGCGTGCGAACCCTACGGGTTCAAGGACTATGTAGACATGACCGAGACACATCTCCGGTCAATAACCAATAGCGGAACCTGGATGCTCATATTGGCTCCTACATATTCTACGTAGATCTTTATCGGTCAAACCGCATAACAACATACGTTATTCCCTTTGTCATCGGTATGTTACTTGCCCGAGATTCGATCATCGGTATCATCATACCTAGTTCAATCTCGTTACCGGCAAGTCTCTTTACTCGTTCCATAATGCATCACCCTGCAACTAACTCATTAGTCACATTGCTTGCAAGGCTCATAGTGATGTGCATTACCGAGAGGGCCCAGAGATACCTCCCGATACACGGAGTGACAAATCCTAATCTCGATCTATGCCAACCTAACAAACACCTTCGGAGACACCTATAGAGCATATTTATAATCACCCAGTTACTTGTGACGTTTTATAGCACACAAAGTGTTCCTATGGTATTCGGGAGTTGCATAATCTCATAGTCAGATGAATATGTATAATTCATGAAGAAAGCAATAGCAATAAAAGTAAACGATCATTATGCTAAGCTAAAAGATGGGTCTTGTCCATCACATCATTCTCTTAATGATGTGATCACGTTCATCAAATGACAACACATGTCTATGGTTAGGAAAATTAACCATCTTTGATTAACGAGCTAGTCAAGTAGAGGCATAATAGGGACACTTTGTTTTGTCTATGTATTCACACATGTATCAAGTTTCCGGTTAATACAATTCTAGCATGAATAATAAACATTTATCATGATATAAGAAAATATAAATAACAACTTTATTATTGCCTCTAGGGCATACTTCCTTCAGCTTCCTCCGTCGCGGAGAAAGAGCTCACGACCGTCGAGGCGGAGCTCCCGCCATAGTCTATCCTTGAGCGGCGGAGCGCACCTCATCCGGTTCGGACGCGCTTGACGAGTCCCCGACGGCAAGCCCCACCAAGTCGATGTCGTTGGAGCTTAAGCCGAAGCCGGCCATGGCGGAGGGGAGGGGGATCGCAGATTGGAATGGGAGGGAAGCGGAAAGAGCAAGAGGAGTGGGGTTTGGGACTAGTATTTTGGTCGGATTTAATTTTTGTGGGGCCGGTGGTGGGGTCGGAGGGACATGGCAGCGGGGTCCGAGCTATCCGGGCCTCCCATATTCGCCCCAGATTTGGGATGAATATGGGGGATGCCGATTAATCCGGACGTTTTGGCCGGCTATCAAGAGTCTAATTGGACGGCAAAATTTCATCTATGCACTAACCGGACAGCCCGCTCGAGCGTTTCGGGCGGGTTTGAAGTCTCCTGTTGTAGATGCTCCAATATCCAATAACTACAACGTCCAAACTTTTAAAAATGTCACTCCAGTTCTCATGTATCGTCCAAATATGCTACTAAAGCCAGTTGAACTCATATACCGTCAAATACACGCCCGTATTTCATTCCTGTAAAACCAACACATCAATCAACAGAAGCCATTATAGGCACCCATCTACTAATTTTTTTCAGAAAAACTTTCGATTTATCCGTCTTCAATAATGGTAGTACGACGAACACTAAAAATAATAAAAATTACATCCGTACACCACCTAGCAGCGAATACAAGAACTGAAGCGAGCCGAATGCGCGCCGCTGTCATCGCCCCTCCCTCGCCGGAGACGGGCAAACTTTGTTGTAGTAGATAGTTGGGATGTCGTCATGCTAAGACCCCGTAAAACCAACGCATGAGAACAACAACAGATGCTGATGAAGAGCGTAAATCGGAAGGATCCAACCTGAAGACACACGAACATAGTCGAACGACGAATAGATCCTAACAAAACTCAAAAAAATGATCTAAAAGCGGAGCCTTCCCACCGGCAAGGACCAGGATCCACTCCGCTCCCCAAGGCCATAAGGCCACTGGAGACGGGGCGGACCGACGATGACACCTGCGGGAGGTAGAGAAACCCTAACTTTTGGGGGAGGCGGCGGCTGGCTAGGTTGTCTCTACGAATCAAGAAGTTGTCCACTTCATATGTAAAATTTATCTTTGTTCAACGTCTGCAATCTACTAAATAAAAAAACTAGTGCATTGTTCATAGAATCCAGGTATAGCAGCAGCAATCAACAGTTGAATCATATGATCTCATCACTCAATGACAACAAGAACATGCAAGAAAAACACAAGATACGTTTCACCACGAAGGGTATACCGTATACGCATGGCAAATGTGCTCCGCACCGCGGAGGAGGATTTTCGGTCTATGGGGACATATGCACCCTATATGGGAAAAAAATTAGTAATTCAATAAAAAGTCAAAAATTCCTGAAAATATTTTTAAAATAAACTTGACCTTCTATTGTACTCGTGAAAAATAAAATCCGCAAAAAAAAAATATCCCTTTGGCTTCTTTTCAAAAAAAGACAAATTTTTAGCTAAAATAGTGTGAATAGTGACCTATAATAGCAAATAAATTTTGTCTTTTTTGCTGTGAGGTCAACTTTGGTTTTTTTTTTCGTCGAGATTTATATACTAGTGCAAAAGTAAGTCAAGTGTTTTGTCAAAATAGTTCTTACCTATTTTGACTTTTTATGAAGATATTATAAAAAAATTTCTATATAAGGTGTATATACAACCAGAAACCAAAGTGTATTTCCCTCCGCACCGATGGGTTTATGCTTATGAATGCTTCGCTGCGCTTCTGAGTCGCCGTGAAATAGGCAGGCTGACCCCCTCAATAAAAAACAGAAAGAAATAGCCATGGTGGCGAGGCGGCCCCCCACGGCCGTAACAGACTTTTCACCTCGCGCGCGGCCGAATGGAACGATGGGGACAACTACGAACGGTTAAAAAATCTGAAAATTTGGTGGGGCCGATGCTGTCAGTGACACGGTAATGCGGTCAATTCCTCGCGCGTCCCCTCCCAACTCGCCCAAGCCCTTGGAGCGAAGAGCATCTCTCTCTCTCCCTCATCACCTGGCTCCGCTACGCCATCTTGCAGCTTCCCTCCCTCCCTTCCTCTATAAAACCACCAACAGCTTTCGCCTGCCACCCAATCTTCCCGAATCTTCCCTTCCGCCGCCCGCAGCCCGCACCCTCACCTCCTTCCCTCTTCCCCCCTCCGTTTCGCCGCGTGCTTGCTGAAGCCAGATGGCGGGCGCGGATCCCGGCGAAAAGCCGCCGCCTCCTCCTGCCGCGGCGCCCGGCGGCGGCGACTCCTCCCTTCTCGGTGCAGGTGCGTGGCGTGGGTACCAGCACCAGGAAAAGATGCGCGCTCGTCGTGTTCGAGTTTTTGATCGAGACGTTGATTTCGGGTTCGAGTTGGTGTTTAGCAGCGTGAGATAGTTCCTTCGCTCCCTCTTGCATTTGCAGGCGGGCGGAGTGGTTCGGAGACGGGGGTTCGGGGGCTTGTGGTTGGGGCGGATCCTCCGCCGCAGGCGCAGCTGCGGCCGACGGGGAGGAGGGCGCCGCACGATCGCGTCACCGGCGAGCAGGAAGAATCGCGGCGCCCGACGCCGACGGCCTCGGTCACGGGACAGCGCGTGGGCGACGATGCCATCGTGAGTTTCTTCCATAACCCGTGCATTTACTCCTGTTCTCCCTTCTCTGCTGGGTTGGCTTCTTAGCTGGCCGCCGCCATGACATCTTGTTGTTGGTTCGACCAGCCTTCTACGGCGGCGCTGCACGCCGTCACGGCCCGTTTTCTGGCGAACCTCCCCGTCGTCGACCAAGCTTCTTCTTCCGCGCCGGTCCCCGCGCGCCAGCCCAGCACGGAGGCGATGCCGACAGCATCGGAACTGCTCGACGTCCCCAAGTCCAAGGAGTGCCTACTCGACACGCGTCCCGGCTCGGAGGATGCCCTCGTCTACAACTCGCTGCTCGGTGACGGGAGCGCAACCTCTGCACTCGCTCAAGGTAATTTCTCTGGCCCGTAATGCTCCGTGAAACGTCCGTGTGTGTGTAGGTTTTTGGGTCGTAATTGGACTCCTTCGTTCGTTGCAGTCTGCAGGAGGGCTTCGGTGTCGGTGCCGGGGATGAGCGAGTCCGAGACGGGGGTTCGAGGCTTGGCGGCGGCGCCAACACCGGCACGTCTGTTGCCGTTCCAGTTCCTCCAGGCGAGGGGATTCCGATATGAGTGGGAGGAGCCGGTGCCGGGGTCGTCGGCGGACCCGCCCTTCACACAGGTGAGGCCGCGCGGCGACGTCGGCGTGATCGGCGACAGGAGGCCACGAAGGGGAGCCGCAGATGTTCTAGGCTTGGATTCTGCCGCGACGACGACCATGGTGTCGCGAGCTCTGGGCGCGCAGCTGGAGCGGGCGCTGCAGCCGCACGGCGCAGTGGTGGGACGAAAGGGGTTCGTGCAACCTGACCGTGACCGCAGGCTCGCCCTCGCCTCCCATGGGTGCCACAGCAGGGCACCCTCGCCGGCAAATAACTTCGTCATGATCTCGGTAAGCAGCTACTGGTCTTACCCGTGCTCCCGTCCCATGCATCCTCTGACTGTATTTTGTCTTCCGTGACACCCTTCTCTCCCGTTTTTTCACATGATGACAGCGAGCTGACGTTGATCGCGGCTGGGCGGCACTTCAACAGGCGATCATCGAACGCGACATGCTGATCCGCCAGAACCACGACCTTGCTACGGCTCTCCAGGAAGCGGCCGGGCGTACCCAAGGTCTACAGCAAGAATGTCTGTTGCTCCGCCAAGAGCTGCAACGGCACCAGACGCAGCGCGGCGGCGTGGCCGGCCAGCATGAGTGCTGGGACTGCTTCTCCAGGCCAGCGGCGGTGGTGGCGGTTCCTTGCCTTCACAAGTGCCTCTGCCATAGATGCTACGTCAAGCGCCACTCGTGCCCCTTCTGCGGTCTTTGTTGGCTTAATTCTTAGTGAGTTTGACCTTCGGTACTCGCCAGTTTGCTGCCCCTGTGAAGGTTATGCTATGATTTCGCGCAGTGCTACAGTGATGTCGGGATGCTGCTGGGTTAGGCTAACTAGATCAATGAACATGTTTCTGTCTGTGAATCTGTGACTGTGATGCTACTGGGTTCTTTCTGCTATTGTCTAGTTTCTGGATGATACTAAATGCTCTAGTTCTGTTATGCTAAATGGCATCTCTTCTACTGGTTTCTGCTGTTAGTGTTAACCACTGAGTTTCTAAGTCCTCTGCACAAAGAAATTTTTGATGCAATGCTATGTCATGTTCTGGGACTCTCATGCTCCTGCTAGTAGTTGCATTACTGCTGCAATTATCTACTCCCTCTGTCCCAAATTACTCGTCGCAAAAATGGATGTATCTAGAACTAAAATACAACTAGATACATCCCTATATACCTGCGACAAGTAATTCGGGACGGAGGGAATACTTCCCTAAGGGTTTCAGGGGAAAGTTGTTGTATCCTGAGGCAGCACATCTAATCATGCCCTGTTTGAATCCCCCACTTGAAAAAGATCCTTATATTCAATCAGCACTTCAGCAGTCAATAACAATATATCAATAACTAAGTTTTGCGCAGCCATGTCGTAGCCATAGCTAGTTGAACTGATGAAGAAAACTGCAATAAAAGTCGGTGCATAAATATGATGAACAAAATTTTGTGAGGCTCAAAGCTACTCTAACAATGTACTCCCGCCATCTTATTCTACAATATGTTGATGACACTATTTTATTCATGGAACATGACATGGCTAAGACACGTAACATGAAACTTATCCTGTGTCTATTTGAACAATTGTCTGGCTTAAAAATTAATTTTCATAAGAGCGAGGTGTTTTGTTTTGGGAAGGCTAAAGACGAGGAACATACCTACAGACAATTGTTTGGACGTGAATTAGGTGCTTTATCATTCAGTTACTTGGGTATTCCGATTCATCATCGTAAACTATCCAATAAAGAATGAAAATGTATTGAAGAACGAATTGAAAAAAAACTCAGCTGCTGGAAGGGCAAGCTGATGTCATATGGAGGTCGGCTAGTTCTGATTAACTCAGTACTGACTAGCATGCCAATGTTTCTACTTTCGTTCTTCGAAATTCCGAAAGGGGTCCGAAAGCGACTTGATTTCTTTAGATCTCGTTTTCTTTTGGCAGTCTGATGAGGCCAAGAGGAAATACCGTCACGCGTGATGGGATATCCTTTGTCGACCTAAAGACCAAGGGGGACTCGGTATTGAGAACTTGGAAATTAAGAATAAATGCCTTATGAGCAAATGGTTGTACAGGTTAGAGATAGAGCCGGAGGGCATGTGGTCTCAAATCCTGCGCAATAAGTATTTGCACTCGAAAACGCTAGCCCAGGCTACCATCAGACCGACTGATTCGCCGTTCTGGAAGGGACTTATGAGAACGAAGGACATATTCTTTCGTAGGGTCAAATTCTTGCTTGGCAACGGGATGTCAACAAGATTTTGGGAGGATACGTGGTTAGGAGAGACGCCCCTGACCTTAAAATATCCTACCCTCTACAATATTGTGCAACGTAAGGAGGATTACGTAGGTACCGTCCTTCAAACTATTCCCTTGAACGTCCAGTTCAGAAGCACGTTAGTGGGTGAGAGATGGACATCTTGGATGCACTTGGTTCGGAGATTGATTGAAGTTCGACTCTCCGACCTGCAGGACTCAACACAATGGAAGTTAACTAAAAATGGAATATTTACGGTGAAATCTTTTTATACCGATCTGATTAATTCTGGCCCCCTCTCAAGGTCACTACATATATGGAAGGTTAAGGTTCCTTTGCGGATTAAAATTTTTATGTGGTTTGTCCACAAGCAAGTAATACTCACAAAGGATAACCTACTTAAGAGGCGATGGGTAGGCAATTTGCGGTGTTGTTTTTGTGCTCAGGATGAAACAATACAACATTTATTTCTTGAATGCCCACTTGCCAAGTTACTATGGAGAACGATTCATATAGGTTTTAATAACAATCCTCCGGTAGATATTGCGTCTTTGTTTGGGACGTGGTTAGCTGGGGTTGAACAGATCACGACAACTCGTATTCGGATTGGAATATGAACGCTATTATGGGCTATATGGAACTGTAGAAATGATATGATTTTTAACAGACAAAACAACTTAACTTTTTTGCAGGTTATCTTCAGAGCTACAACTTGGATCCGTACGTGGTCCTTACTCACTCCTATGGACTCCAGGGAGCCTTTGGTTACTGGGTGCAACCAATGGGAGATGGTGGCTCGGGTTATATTCAATCGGTTTGGATGGCGTACGCATAACATGATAGGAGTCTAGAGAGCTTATCCTTATTATTACCGTATCGGTTGTCTTTGTCCGCTTGTAATTTTCCTTTTTATTTACTTTGTTTTGCTCCGTTTGCGAGCTGTAAGACTTTTATGACGACACTTTTTGGATTTTTAATAAGAGGGCCGTATGCATCATCATGATGTAGAGGCCGGGGGTATGCCTCCATTTCCAAAAAACTCCCGCCATCCTATAATATAAGATATTATTACAACCAATGTATTCATATATTGGTTGTAATAACATCTTAAATTATAAAACGGAGAGAGTAATTGACAAGATCACTCACATTAATTTGAAGGTATAGCAATTGGCGAACAAAAGCTTAAAGATTACGATCACCAAAAAGTCATGTGGAGCAGAATGCAGGAATCATTTCATGGGGCAAAAATTTCCATAACAAACTTAAGTAGTGACACACCCGTTGCATGCTTTCATCAGAATAAAGAAAGTTCATCAACAAAATCCTCCATTATGTAGTGAGAAATCACCGAGACACATTCGTATGAAAAATAGAAAAATAATCGAGATAAACTCCATGCTGAGCTACACCTCTAGTTGAGGATAGCATGGAAGCAAGCTCCAAGAATAAGGAGCCAAAACGCCGCTCTCCTCATATAGAGTATACATTAACAGCGACACACATCAGGGAAACAATCAAGTAATGCCAGGAAAGAGCCAAAGGTTTAGGTTATGGGATAAGTTGAGAAATTTAATTATCAAATATCACAAAAACAAAGGCATCTCATATAACACTAATCAACCAATGGGGATGCGAGAACAATCCTAACATGTGGCCTCCTTTGGTTCATAGGATAGGAATAGGAAATTTTTCCATTAAGTTTAGGCTAATATTTTTTCCAAATGCGAAGGATTGATTCCTATTCTACAAGGAATAGGAATCCATTTCTACAAATCAAAAGGCTCGAAAGGTATTTTTTTTCTATGAAAATCCTATCCTATAGAGTTCCTATAAAACTCCTGCAAACCAAAGGAGGCCTATTCTCGATGAAATAATACGAGCTAAAAGTGAGCGTGGAATCCATGCTAATCCAACCAAAACAGGTGTGCGGTCATCATACACATGATTCAACTCTCATCGATTCAAGGGAACCAACAAAAAGAGAGCCCTGCTATCTGAATATTTGCAGAGCATATCAATCTGCAGGGTTACCCGGAAAAAAAAATCTGCAGACACCGGACTGCACAAACATCGATCCAATGCAGCTGCAATGCCAAAAGGATTCAACCAATCAGTTCTCACCTGACAAGTACACAACAGTTGCTATCAAAATTAAGACCACTTCAGTGGACTAACATGGTAACTGATTTCAACAGCTTCAGAGTGAACCTCGAAGGTGACCGGACCACGGGATTTTTATTCAGAGTGCTTAACTGCTCTGCGCCACCGGTGCCGCTAACTAAAACTGTGATCTGCCTCTGCGTCCGCCGACGCTGTTCTGCCCTAACTTGGTGGCCTTTGTCTCCTGTCGCCGCTAGCGGGTGCCCAAGGATCGCTGCATACCCCGATCTTTGCTCCTCACTCAAAGCTCTCGATCGCACCCCCACCCGATTCACGCTTCATGTATTCGGCGAGATCGGCCTACGCGGCGGCGCGGCCACAGTTCCAGGGCAACTGTGCAGCACTGCTGCTTTCATCCAAACACACACAAAAGTTTCGACAGTCATATGTGGAGTGCAGTCATGCACTCATGTTGGCCGTCGCTTGCCTTTCTTTTTCTGCTGGATTTTTTATTGGGGGAACTGAAGGGTTTATTCAAGGAAAATGTTTCTTTTAAACCGATTGATCAGCGGAAGAGGATCTGGGGCACGCAAGTGCGAGGATACCCAGTCCCCAGCGCGTGCTTTTATTTTTGGCTACCGATTTTCAAACATTTATATCTTTTAAACAAATAGTTCATATTAAGTTTTGTTTTCGTTTCTCATGACAAGGGCTTTCAAATAAAATACATTTTGATGAATTTTAAAAATAAATGTTAAGTTTCAACTCCTGAAACTTACTATGAGCGACCGAGAAAATCATGATTTTAGTACCTAAGAACAACAACAAGAATGTCTCTCAAAATTTATCTCTGAAACTTGGTAAGAGCGAGCGAGAAAATCGCAAGTTTCAGTTTAAAAGTCGTAAGTTTCAACGACTGAAACTTAAAAATTATTGTTCCCACGTGCGGAATTCAACTACTTCGTGAATTGCAAGGCATCCGAGCGCCCGAGCAGGGTTTGACATGTGTGTGCCCCTCCGAATTTCTGATATGACACTCTTAAGGTAGCAACATTGTATATGCCCGAACCAACTCTCCAGTGGCAATTCTAACTTGAATAGGGGGTGAAAACAAACTTTTGAGGTCTCATTGAAAAGTTTGATGCATCTTGTTTTCTCTAAAGGATTGAGCCTTGCTAGAACAATTTAAAAATACCCGCAAACTCATTCAATCTTCAAATTTTCGTCACCCGGATCTAGGCAAAGACGAGAAACAATGTTCATCATGTCAAAAACCCAAGTATGAGCGAGTTATGTCTCGCTTTATGCAAGATTGAAGACCACGTCGACTAGTGTTCATCCTGTAATGAAAATCAAGTATGGGCGACTCTATCGCTTTATGCGAGATAGAAGACAACGTTGCCCGCTGGGACCCGGTAATGGGTGGCCTAGTAACCATGTGACCTCTTCACCTTGACGTCACGCTAGTTTTTTTCACTCTGGATTATATTTTGGAAAATTCTATATATATTATGAAAAATATTTTAGTTAATAATTTTAAATAAATTAATCCACATTAAAAATGTAAATGCAGTGTAAAGAAATGTTCGCTCAACAGTTAGATTTTTTTTGCATCATTCAAAAAATGTATGTGACATTTCAACAAAAATCATGTGTTTCAAAAAATAAATTATGTGACATTGTATTTTTTATACAATGTAAACAAATGTTGTGTAATTCAGTAAAAGTTTTGTACTCCCTACGTTCCTAAATATAAGTCTTTTTAGAGGTTTCAAATGAACTACACTATACGGATGTATATAGACATATTTTAGAGTGTAGATTCACTCATTTTGCTCCGTATGTAATCCCTTGTTGAAATCTCTAAAAAGACTTATATTTGGTAACGGACGGAGTATGAATAAAAATGCACGTTACATGCATTTCAATCAAAATCTTTGGGACATGTATAAAAATGTTTATGCAATGTAAAAAATGTTCGCATAGTTTAAAAAAAATATTCCGTATCATACAAAAAAGTTGGACCTGTATTAGAAAAATGTTGAAACAATAATTTGAGAACATATTAATCATGTGATTAAAAATCTTAAACATATTTAGAAGAATATTTTAGATCTATACAAAAAATGTATAATGTCTATGAGAGCAAGTTGACATCAAACATATATTTGAGAAAATCATGTGTTTAGAAAATATTTAACATGTATAAAAAATATTCCTGATGTATATGGAAAATGGCAGTATGCATGTAAAAATTGGACATGTGTTAAAAAAAAGCAAAAAGAAAAGGAAAAAGAAAAACACTCTGGTGCAAATCGAAGAAGGTAACAAAGAAAACCAAAGAAAAAATTAAAAGGAAAAAAATAAAATAGGAAGAAAGAAATAAAAACCAAAGAAAACCAATGCAAAACAGTGAAAAACAGATAAAAAAGAGTACCTCGCGTACAGCTACAGTATTGGGCTGGCCCAAAAGGCGCCGCGCTATAGACAAGTGGTAATAGAAATCGGGCGATTATCTTCTCGAAAAAAAAATGAAAAAAAATCGGGCGATTGTTTCTAAAAAAAATGAAAAATCGGGCGATTTTCACTCAAAATAAAATAAAATCGGGCGACATATAGGATATAGCTCCGTCGAACCAAAGTATCTCCCACAAAAGAAACAGGTATACACGTGTCATACGTTTATCATGTGATTTCAAGTGTACAGGAAGGATACGTTTAAATCGGGAACAACTTCAGTTTATATATAATATCGTACTTGTTCTTCATACACAGAACTACTAGTACAATGGCAATGGAGGCTGATCAGGAACAACCTGACTGGTTGAATCTCCCCTTGGATCTCCTGGAGACCATCGGCAACCGATCCTATGATGCCGTCACCGGACTGACCGTGTTCCGCTCCGTCTGCCGGACATGGCGCTCTGCTCTAGGTCATGCGCCTCGCCTCCTGCTTCCTACCCCTCCGAACAGCCCTGTTCCCCGTGCGGGCTCAGAAGACGCGCTCATCTTCCCGTTGTCGCGCGGGTGGTCGATCATCGTACATCCGGATCATTTTGGTCGAACATCGCGAATAAGTCGCGCGGGTGGTCGAACATCAACGTACTACTACCACATGCAGAATGAGGAGCTGGAGTGCGTGTACACGACACCACCAGATGATAGTTGCGAATATTCAACTAGACCAAGCTGGTTTGTTCCCTAGCTACTACGAGTACTAGTTGATTTTCCATGCATACCTTAGTGTGACAACAATACATGTAATTAAACAGGTTAATTTTCGGTGCATAGTGTGGTGAACCATATATGTAAACGACGCGTGCATGTCCGTTTACTTACTGCTCGTGATGTTTAGCTACAGAAGTGCTTTTTTTTGAACCATGCATGAGAGATTACAATTTGCTTTGATAGCAATATATAAACCCATATAAATGATCCATTGCTGTCAGAATCTACTAATTAATGGCATAGCTCTTTTGTTGCCCACATTTCTAAGGGGGTGTTTTGGTTCACGGACTTTTTAGTCCCAAAGACTACAAAAAGTCCCTAGGAACCAAACGGGAGGGACTTTTTCTACAGGGACTAGAAAAAGACTTTACTGAAGGGTCTTTTTTGATTAGTCCCTGGAACTAGAGAAAGTCCTAGGACTTCTGAACCAAACACCCCCTAAAACCGAGTCTAATCTCAGTCCTTCTCGCATTTAGCGTTTTCAGCCATCATCAAATCTCATGTACAAATCGTTTCTGGCCGTCAGATGCTTCTCTAATTTAGTGATTACATTTTCTGGGCCAACTGTTCTAAAGAGCTGCTACTCAAGAAGAAAAATCAAAGATCTCTGGGACCATTCAGCTAACCTCCATACGACTGCAGTAGAAAGCTTCTGGGATCGCTAACCCTGTAACACCCAATATGCGGTCCTATCCTCGAGAAACTTGGAAGTCCCGCCAAGGGTAGAAGCGCATATCGAAGACGCTTCGTAAGGTGGATATCATTACAAAATACCATATACTGAATAGATGAGAATATCAGATAAAGACTTACACTCGGCACAAGCCACATTATAAATACATCATATATAGCAATCATCATACATAAGAGCAGGATCCAACTGCAGATCAAATCAAACGAAAAACAAGTGCTGGAATTTTTGCCTATTTGGGCCTAGCCCAATAGCAGTTTTAGAAATTCCTAATAAATCCTAGAGGCCCACGCAGCCCATTCATGCAAGGCAAGAGGTGGAACTAAAGTTTAGTCCCACATTGCTAGTTTAGAGGGAGTTGGACCTCTTTATAAGGGAGGTTATTTCCCCACTTGTATGAGTACGAGAACAAGAGGGATATCCACGCGCGCTCCTCCTCCGCCGCCCGCCGCGCCGCTAGTTGCGGGAATGAGCCGCTGTCTAAATTTTTGCCACGCACTACGAATATTGAATACGAACGCTGCACCCTTCAACTGCTGCCTGTTCGTTTCATCTCCCTCGTTCCCTTCAACTCCCGGCGCAGCCTCTCGCCTCCTTCTCTTGCGCCTATAAAAGGGAGGTCGCTCCTCTGGAAGAGACGCACCAGAACTACTTCTTCCTCTCGCCACCGGTTCCTGAGCACTCGCTGCTGCTACGATCTTCCTCATCCCGGCTTGCGGC
This sequence comes from Triticum dicoccoides, assembly GCF_002162155.2. Classification (NCBI taxonomy): domain Eukaryota; kingdom Viridiplantae; phylum Streptophyta; class Magnoliopsida; order Poales; family Poaceae; genus Triticum; species Triticum dicoccoides. The sequence goes on from NC_041381.1 coordinate 348,237,852, forward strand.
GTGCACCTCAGGTCGGGACAGTAGGCCTCCAAAATCGCACCTCTTTGAGTCCTGTACGGGAGAAGGGTGATAAGGTTTTTGGGGAGCGCTCAGCGCGATTACTGACTTCTTCGTCACGGACGCCCCAGACTCCGACGACTACTTCCCCTACGACGACTACTTCCCCGATGTCGACAACCTCCTCGACGACATGGCTACCGAGGACACCGACCCCAAGTCTAGTGCTACTGTTGCTGCTGCTGTGCCGTATGTGTTCTTGTTTTTCCTGTTAGAGGACATGCTTTATCTAGTATTTCTGTTAATAAAATCATATGGTAAATTACTCATATTTCCAACAATCGGAAAACGTTATGATAGGCAATTTACCCAAGTGGATTTGCTGATTCCATGAGACCTCCTATGTTTGAGGGTATCCACTATAAGAGGTGGCGCGTGAGAGCCGTTCTATGGTTTCAAACCATGAGCTGCTATGACGCCACTCTTAGCAAACCTGAAGGAGAGCATGATGCTGAACAGGCACAAGCTTTTCAGAAAATGGATACCTTGTTTAAGGCTGCTCTCTTGAGTGTTCTTGGCGAGAACATAGTTGATGCTTATGCGTCAATTGATAATGGAAAAGATATGTGGGACGCACTCGAGGCCAAGTTTGGGGTCTCGGATGCTGGCACTGAGCTGTACATCATGGAGCAATTCTATGATTACAGGATGACTGAAGAGCGCTCCGTGGTTGAGCAAGCTCATGAGATACAGTCATTTGCTAGAGAACTTGAGCACTTCAGTTGAATGCTACCGGACAAGTTTGTTGCCGGAGGTATCATCACTAAGCTTCCTCCTTCATGGAGGAACTTTGCTACCTTACTGAAACATAAGAGACAGGAGTTTTCCGTCCCGGATCTCATTGGCACTCTTGATGTGGAAGAAAAGGCGAGAGCAAAGGACACACGTGCTCGAAGTATTGAGGGAGGATCTAGTGCCAATCTGGTACAGAAGAAGAACTTCCAGCCCCACAAGTTCAAGAACAAGGGCAAGTTTGATGGTAAAGCAAAGTTTGATGGGAAGAACAAGGCTGTGCAACACACGAACTTTAAGAAGAAGAATGACAAGAAGAAAGGTGTTTGTCATGTGTGTGGGGATCCTGATCATTGGGCTCCTAGTTGCCCTAATCGCTATGACAAGCATCATCCTGGGAAAGGCGGCAAGACCGCTAATGTTGTCATCGGAGACACCGACATGAAGGATGCTGGGTATGGTATATTTTCCACTATTCTTTCAGTATGTCATTCTCCTGATTGGTTGATTGACACGGGTGCTAATGTGAATGTATGTAGTGATATTTCCATGTTTTCGTCTTATCAGACCGCAGGTACTTCAACCGTGCTGATGGGCAACGGTTCAAGTGCTTCTGTTCGTGGTGTTGGCACGGTCGATCTGAAGTTTACTTCGGGGAAGATCGTGTGGCTCAAGAACGTGCATTATGTCCAATAAAAATCTTGTTAGCGGATCTCTTCTGTGTAGAGATGGCTACAAGCTTGTCTTTGTGTCGAATAAATTTGTAATATCCAAGTAGGAACATTTGTTGGTAAAGGCTATGAGTCAGGAGGCCTGTTTCGTTTATCCTTATCAGACGTCTGCAATAAAGTTGTTAATAATATTTGCAACAATAGTGAATCAAATGTGTGGCATTCACGTCTTTGTCATATTAACTTTGGTTGCATGTCGCGACTAACAAAGTTGAACTTAATCTCTAGTTTCACCACCGTCAAGGGATCCAAGTGTCAAATGTGTGTGCAAGATAAGCAACCTCGTAAGTCTCATGTGACTGCGGAAACGAGACTTGCACCACTAGAACTCATACATTCAGATCTATGTGAAATGAATGGTGTTTTGACAAAAGGTGGAAAGAAATATTTCATGATGTTAATTGACGACTCCACTAGATACTGCCGTGTGTATCTTCTGAAATCTAAGGATGAGGCTTTGAACTTTTTCAAGATCTATAAAGCTGAAGTGGAAAATCAACTTGATCAAAAAATCAAGAGGCTTAGGTCCGACCGTGGTGGAGAGTATTTTTCCAATGAATTTGATGCTTTTTGTGCGGAACATGGTATAATCCATGAGAGGACGCCTCCCTATTCACCTCAGTCAAATGGGGTGGCCGAAAGAAATAACCGTACTCTAACTGATTTGGTTAACGCCATGTTAGACACATCGGGTCTCTCCAAGGCATGGTCGGGGGAGGCGGTATTGACTGCATGTCATGTTCTAAACCGAGTTCCCACAAAGAATAAAGATATAACTCCATTCGAGGAATGGGAGAAGGAAAGATTAAAACTCTCTTATCTACGAACCTGGGGTTGTTTGGCGAAAGTCAATGTGCCAATTCCAAAGAAGCGCAAGCTTGGACCAAAGACCGTGGATTGTGTTTTCCTGAGATATGCTTTTCATAACATTGGTTATAGATTCTTGGTTGTAAAATCTGAGGTGCCTAACATGCATGTCAGTACGATCATGGAGTCGAATGATGCGACTTTCTTTGAAAATATCTTTCCCATGAAGGATATGGCTACCTCATTTAATCAGGAGATGCCTAGTTCATCGACTCAGGAACCATTTACAAGTATTGAACCTGCCATTTCGATGGAACACTTTGAAAGTCCCGTGGAGGAGAACAATGAAGTTCCTACTAGGAGCAAGAGACAGAGGACTGCAAAGTCCTTTGGTGATGATTTTCTTGTGTATCTTATAGATGACACTCACAGTTCTATTTCAGAGGCCTATGCATCTGAAGATGCTGACTACTGGAAGGAAGTAGTTTGTAGCGAGATGGATTCCATCTTGGCGAATGAAACTTGGGAGATAACTGATCATCCTTATGGGTGCAAACCTATAGGATGCAAATGGGTATTCAAGAAGAAGCTTAGGCCTAATGGTACTATTGAAAAGTATAAGACTCGGCTCGTGGCTAAGGGTTATACCCAAAAGAAATGTGAAGACTTTTTTGATACTTACTCACCTATGGCTCGACTGACCACTATTCGAGTTCTACTTTCACTAGCTGCTTCACATGGTCTTCTCGTTCATCAAATGGATGTTAAGACTGCTTTTCTAAATGGAGAGTTGGACAAGGAAATTTACATGGAACAACCAGATGGGTTTGTAGTAGATGATCAGGAAGGAAAAGTGTGCAAGCTGCTGAAGTCTCTGTATGGACTTAAGCAAGCATCCAAGCAGTGGCATGAGAAGTTTGAAAGAACTTTAACAGCTGCAGGCTTTGTTGTAAACGAAGCTGATAAATGTGTGTACTATCGCCATGGTGGGGGCAAGGGAGTTATCCTTTGCTTGTATGTTGATGACATACTGATCTTCGGAACAAATTTGAAGGTTATTAAGGAGGTCAAGGATTTGCTATCTCGTTGCTTTGAGATGAAGAATTTAGGAGTAGCTGATGTCATTCTGAACATCAAGTTGTTGAGAGACGATGATGGTGGGATTACATTGCTTCAATCCCACTATGTGGAAAAGATCTTGAGTCGCTTTGGCTACAGTGACTGCAAGCCCTCTCCAACACCATATGATGCTAGTGTGTTTCTTCGAAAGAATCGAAGAATTGCTAGAGACCAATTGAAATATTCTCAGATTATTGGCTCGCTCATGTATTTAACCAGTGCTACAAGACCTGACATCTCTTTTGCTGTTAGCAAACTGAGCCGGTTTGTCTCAAAACCAGGAGATGTGCATTGGAAAGCTCTAGAGAGAGTTTTGCGTTATTTGAAAGGCACTGCGAATTACGGAATTCACTACACTAAGCACCCAAAGGTGCTTGAAGGGTATACTGACTCAAACTGGATCTCAGATGCTAATGAGTCAGGATGGGAATGGGCCGGGTCGGCCCGCCGGGTCACTGACCCGGCCCGAAAAATCAAGGCCAATGGGCCATGTGGGTCGGCCTCGAACAATAGTTGGGTCAGTGGAGCCGGCACCGACTGACCCAATGGGTCAGCAGGGTCGACCCACCTCCGAGGCCTCAACTTCGTCGCGTAGTACGGCTGCTTTGCCCTTGGCGCCCCGTCCATGCCTCCCACTCGATCCGTTCCTGGCACACCTGCCGCTAGTCGTCTCACGTTCCAGCTCGCCACTGTTAGGAATAATCTTGATTGGGACGTGTTCCTGGTCGATGCATGAGTTAGCTAGTCACTGGGGCATGCATGTGTTTTGTTGTGGTGGAGTGCCGTTAGTTCGTTAGCGTAAGTGCCCATGGGCGTAGCTAGCTAATTCGTTTGAACGTATAACGTGCATGCATGTAGGATCTGCTGGCGGGCCTGCGTTGTGCGCGCGGACGCGGCCGGGCCAACGGATCACAGCGCGCGTAGTAGGCACGTGTGAGCGCGGCCTTGCGTGTGCATGCACCCATAGCTGCAACATATATTTTCCTCAAAAAAAAGCTGTAACATATCTGATTACCTGAGATACTAGATAACAACTAGAATTTGGGCCGACCCGAGATACCCATCGGGCCAGCAAGACCATTGGCATTTTAAAAATGGGTCGACCCGTGGCCTCATAAATTGGCCTCGAGACCATGAGGGCCAGGTCCAAGGCCAGGGCCGGGTCGGCCCATTCCCATCCTGACTGATGAGATAAAGGCCACGAGCGGATATGTATTCACTCATGGAGGTGGCGCTGTTTCTTGGAAGTCTTGCAAGCAGAGCATCTTAACGAGGTCAACAATGAAAGCAGAACTCACAACACTAGATACAGCTACGGTCAAAGCAGATTGGCTTCGTCGGCTCTTGAATGACTTGTGGTTGTTGAGAAACCTGTACCAGGTATCCTTATGAATTGCGACAATCAAACTGTGATCACGAAAGTGAGCAGCTCAAAGGATAACATGAAGTCATCAAGACACGTTCAGAGAAGGTTAAAGTCTATCAGAAAAATAAGAAACTCCGGAGTTATTGCATTGGATTATATCCAAACATCTAAAAATCTGGCAGATCCTTTTACTAAGAGTCTATCACATAATGTGATAGATAATGCGTCGAGGGAGATGGGTATGAGACCCACAATATGAGTTGTTCATAGTGGTAACCTATTCTTTGTGATCGGAGATCCCGTGAATTAGATGTGGAAGACAAGCTGTTGGTCAACTGGGAGGAGAGTACCCTTACTATTAAAAATACCACTCCATGAAGATGCAATACTCTCCTAAATCTGCATGGCAGGTTGATGTATATCTTAATGTGTTCTAAGAGACTCATTGAAGCAGAGATGTTGTCCTGCAGAACATCTTTTGAAGAACGCACCTATATGAGTCTGATTGTTAAACGTCGCAATCTATGAGAGTAGGGTTCTCTCTAGTAAACTCATAAAAGGTCTTGGAATAAGACGCATAAGCTCCACCCGCGGGGAAGACCCACGGTAGCCACGTATCGGTCAAGGCTTTGTGTGAAGCTAGATTCGCAGAAAACTTGCAGTTCAAGGCCCAGTCCACTGTTCAAGTTGCTTACTAGTATAGCATAGAGTTCTAGGTGGAAGTTCAACTTAACAGTCTCCACTGCAGTACCGGTATATAAAACAGTGTTTTGGAACTAAAGACAAATTTTGTGTGCCTCTGGGATCTGGTGGGGGATTGCTGGAATTTTTGTCTATTTGGGCCTAGCCTAATAGCAGTTTCAGAAATTCCTAATAAATCCTAGAGGCCCACGCAGCCCATTCGTGCAAGAGGTGGAACTAAAGTTTAGTTCCACATTGCTAGTTTAGAGGGAGTTGGACCTCTTTATAAGGGAGGTTCTTTCCCCACTTGTATGAGTACGAGAACAAGAGGGACATCCATGCACGCTCCTCCTCCGCCGCCCGCCTCGCCTCGTCACGACGCACCGCGGGTTGCAGGAATGAGCCGAGCCGATGTCTAAATTTTTGCCACGCCCTACGGGTATACGAAAGGTCACCCAGGAGCTGAAAAGTTTTTGCTGTAGTGGATATTGAATACGAATGTTGCACCCTTCGGCTGCTACCTGTTCGTTTCGTCTCCCTCGTTCCCTTCAGCTCCCGGCGCAGCCTCTCGCCTCCTTCTCTTGCGCCTATAAAAGGGAGGTCGCTCCTCTCAGAGAGACGCACCAGAACTACTTCTTCCTCTCGCCACCGGTTCCTGAGCACTTCGTTGCTGCTACGATCTTCCTCATCCCGGCTTCCGGCATTCACCGCAGGTTAGGACAGTAGGCCTCCGAAATGGCACCTCTTTGAGTCCTGTATGGGAGAAGGGTGGTAAGGTTTTTGGGGAGCGCACAGCGTGACTACTGACTTCTTCGTCATGGACGCCCCGGACTCCGACGACTACTTCCCCGACGACGACTACTTCCCCGACATCGACAACCTCCTCGACGACATGGCTACCGAGGACACCTACCCCAAGTCCAGTGCTACTGTTATTGCTGTTGTCCCGTACATGTTCTTGTTTTTCCTGTTAGAGGTCATGCTTTATCTAGTATTTCTGTTAATAAAATCATATGGTAGATTGCTCATATTTCCAACAACAAGAACGACATCCACCCTGCTAATGCAAGGCTCTTAACCCGGAACTCATCCCATGATCGACAAAGAGGGAGAAGCAGAAGAAGAACTCGAAAAGCAAACATACATCGCTCTTACGTCAAAGCATCGCTTTACCTGTACCTGCATCTGTTGTTATAGTAATCTGTCAGTCATGGGGACTCAGTAATCTCATTACCAAGGGTATCAAAACTAGCAAAGCTTAATGAGTATGGATTGGTTAAGTGGTGAGGTTGCAACAATCATTAAGCATTTATATGTGACTAACTTACGAGTACAAGAATAAAAAGAGTAAACTACGCATAAACAGACGCAAATTAATATGACCAAAAAGTGATCCTGAACAACTACTTATGAGTCAAACATAACTCCACCATGTTTTATTCCCGAACTCTCTCAAAAAGAGAAGATCACGGTTACGCACACATGTGGTGTATATTACTTGGATTTAGTGTCAAGTTCTCTACAACTGGATATTATAAATTTTCAAGTCGCCACATAACCGCGGACACGCCTTTTGGAATATTTAACCCTGCAGGGGTGCTCTAAGTAGTCCATGATAAATTACCACAAGCATTCGATGGAAAAATCTCACATCGTGATAACATGATGCTTATGATAAGGAATCCCGGTGGACAAGCCACTCGTCAAAGGTAAAACTAAACCAGCAAGACCTCCCGACATGTCAACGATACCGATAGGAGCCGTGTATCTCGTTCTCAGGACACGATAGATGAGCTGTGATGCCCGGATAATTAGGCTACAATAATCTCATGTTAATGGTGCCAAGTCATTGCAATTATTGTTGCTAAATCCCCCTTTGATTAAAATGCAATTCAAATTCAAATTCAAATTGCAAGTGAAATAATAAAAATTCTCAAACATGAAAACTAAAGTGTTCAAAATGTGGCAAATAATCCAAGATAATATTAGTGAAGAAGCCAACCTAAATGAAATTATTAAAAGGCCTCTAACCTATTTGAAATAATGCCAACAACATTTAAAATTAACCGTTTCAATTTAAATATTTAGTTAACCACTACAAATAAATCGTAACTTTGTGCTAACTCAAAACCTTACCTAATAATTATGTGACTGGTTTCATCTATAAATAAAACGGTTTGGTATTAAAATAAAAGGCTAGCCAGAAAAGAAACAAGTAACAGAAAAATAACAAGAAAAGGAACAAATAGGCACTGTGCATGTGGCCCAGCCATGGCAACAGTGCAGCCTGGCCCAGACCTACCTGCCTTTCCTTCCACCTCCCGCCAGCGCAGGAGGCAGAGGCACCATAGCTGCCCATGCACAACATGCCGCACGTGGCGTGCATCTCGTGGTCCTACCGCTAGGTTAAGAACTGCCCCAAGCCTCCCCACTAAACGAACTCTATTCACCACTCCATCTCTCCCCCGCTCGTTTTCTTTCCCCCACAACCCGTAGCCGAAGCAACCCCGCCATGGCGTCGTCATTCGCCCGCTCCCCGTCACCCCCGAAGCATGTGGCTGTGCCCCTTGACTCCTCCATCGCCCGCTACTTCCTCTACTTTCAATCGTTGGAGCTCGGCGCCACTATATCACCTGCATCGAGTCATCTTCCACCTTTGGCTGCCGCTCGTCGCCGCTTCGATTTGTCGCCTCCAACCCTTCCCCGAGCTTACTTTGCAGCTCTACAGGTTCGCGGTGAGGTCCCCGACTGATTCCCCTCGTTCCCAACTTCAATCCACCCCGTTAGGCGCCGCCCCGTGCTCGTTCGTGGCAACCATGGCCAGAGCCCGAGCTCCCGTGTACGTGCTCTGCTGCTGCGCTATTTGCTGTTGCTTGCTGCTCCTTCGCGCCGCCCGCACCCACCACCACAGCCGCCAACGTCCACCACCGCTCCGCGCGCCCGCCCGCCTTTGCTCGCCGGTGTCGGCCGAGCCGCGTCCGCGACGCGCTCCCTGGCCTTCCCGCCTCGGGACGCCGCTAGCCG